>NC_064823.1:110131377-110434407 GCF_024166365.1 Elephas maximus indicus | reverse complement strand
TAACTAGTGTAGAGTATAAGTATTATCTGATGTGTACTGACCTGTAACGACTGTTTTAAGACAAATAAGATTTTTGTATCTCTAGAGGTCACTTCTAGAAGGTTCAATACAAGACATTTGTAAAACTGTACTTGAGACTTGTCTCTTCTGTCTACTTTTATGAAAGATTTCAATGAGTGATCTATCATGTGGAACGCTCCCTAATCTCATACCACTGAACAACTATCTATTGAATTTCTCTCAGTTACATAAATAACAAAGCCACAATCCTTTGCATTCCAAATAAATGCATGAATATTTCTCATACGACACAAACTGTGATGAATCTTAGAACTGCCATATCAAAAAAGAAAAACAGGATGTGTCAGTGTGTGTGGTGGGGGGGGTCAACCTGACTGAGGGAATCTAAGAAAAAATTACGGAAATCATTTAGGATTTTAGCAGAACCGTCATGAAAAAAAAGGTGGGGTAGGGTTTCGGAGGCAGAGCTGTCAGGACAGAACACAAAAAGATGAGCTATCTAAAGACTTCACCAAAAGAGTAAAAAGGCCACCTACAAATTGGGAGAGAATTTTCAGCTATGACATCTCCGACCAGCGCCTGATGCCTAAAATCTATATGATTCTGTTAAAACTCAACCACAAAAAAACAAACAACCCAATCAAGAAGTGGGCAAAGGATATGTGCACGCACTTCACTAAAGAAGATATTCAGGCAGCTAACAGATACATGACAAAATGCTCTCGATCATTAGCCATTAGAGAAATGCAAATTAAAACCACGATGAGATTCCATCTCACTCCAACAAGGCTGGCATTAATCCAAAAAACACAAAATAATAAATGTTGGAGGGGCTACGGAGAGAACAGAACTCTTATACACTGCTGGTGGGAATGTAAAATGGTACAACCATTTTGGAAATCTATCTGGTGTTTTCTTAAAAAGTTAGAAATAGAACTACCATACAACCTAGAAATCCCACTCCTCAGAATATACCCTACAGAAATAAGAGCCTTCACACGAACAGATATATATGCACTCCCATGTTTATTGCAGCTCTGTTTACAACAGCAAAAAGCTGGAAGCAACCAAGGAGTCCATCAATGGATGAATGGTTAAATAAATTGTGGTATATTCACACAATGGAATACTATGCATCGATAAAGAACAGTGACGAATCAGTGAAACATTTCATAACATGGAGGAACCTGGAAGGCATTATGCTGAGTGAAATTAGTCAGAGGCAAAAGGACAAATATTGTATAAGACCACTATTATAAGATCTTGAGAAATAGTATAAACTGAGAAGAACAGATACTTTTGTGGTTACGGGGGCGGGGGGACGGAGGGTGGGAGAGGGTTTTTTACTGATTAGTTAGTAGATAAGAACTGCTTTAGGTGAAGGGAAGGACAATACTCGATACATGGAAGGTCAGCTCAACTGGACTGGACCAAAAGCAAAGAAGTTTCCAGGATAAACTGAATGCTTCAAAGGTGAACGGAGCGAGGGCGGGGGTTTGGGGATTATGGCTTAAGGGGACTTCTAAGTCAATTGGCAAAATAATTCTATTATGAAAACATTCTGCATCCCACTTTGAAATGTGGCGTCTGGGGTCTTAAATGCTAACAAGCAGCCATCTAAGATGCATCAATTGGTCTCAACCCACCTGGATCAAAGGAGAAGGAAGAACACCAAAGTCACACGATAACTATGAGCCCAAGAGACAGAAAGGGCCACAGGAACAAGAGACTTGCATCATCCTGAGACCCGAAGAACTGGATGGTGCCCGGCCACAACCGATGACTGCCCTGACAGGGAGCACAACAGAGAACCCCTGAGGGAGCAGGAGATCAGTGGGATGCAAACCCCAAATTCTCATAAAAAGACCAGACTTAATGGTCTAAGACTAGAGGAATCCCGGTGGTCATGGAAGGGACTGGACAATGGGTTGGAGAGAGATGCTGATGAAGAGTGAGCTATTCGTATCAGGTGGACACTTGAGACTGTGTTGGCATCTCCTGTCTGGAGGGGAGATAGGAGGGTAGAGAGGGTTAGAAACTGGCAAAATTGTCACGGAAGGAGAGACTGGAAGGGCTGACTCATTAGGGGGAGAGTAAGTCGGAGTATGGAGTAAGGTGTATATAAGCTTATATGTGACAGACTGACTTGATTTGTAAACGTTCACTTGAAGCTCAATAAAATTTATTTAAAAAATTAAAAAAGATGAGCTAAGGGAAGAGGTTATGAAGTATCTCTTTCAGCTGCCCGAAGAAAAGTAGTCTCAGGAGAGCAGACCTTGAAACTGGAAGAAAACCATAATGCCTTCAATTTGGGGGATTTCATTATTATAGAGTGAGGGGCCCGTAGTGGTTTTTTTGTTTTATTTTTTCAATAATATTTTATTGCATTTTCAGTAAAAGTTTACATAACAAATTAGGTTCCCATTTAACAATTACTACACAAATTGTTCAGTGACATTTGTTACATTTTTTCACAATGTGTCAACATTCACATTATTTCAGTTCTGGATGTTCCGTTCCCAGTAATCTAGCTTCCCTGTCCCCTATACCCTTCCATCTTTGTTTTAGAGAAATTTTTGACCCTTTGGTCTCATTAAGCAGCCCTGGTGGCGCAGTGGGTAAGCACTCGGCTGCTAACCAGAAGGTCGGTGGTTTGAACCCATCAGCGCCTCTGCAGGAGAAAGATGTGGCAGTCTGTTCCCGTGAGGATTTCAGCCTTGCAAATCCTATGGGGCAGTAACACTCTGCTATATAGTATCATTATGAGTTGGAATTGACTCGACAGCAATGAGTTTTATTTGTTTGCCTGGTTAGTTGGTTGGTCTCATATAGATGATTTTTTAAAGGTATACAGTACTCATGGGTAACATAATTTTAAGAGCTTATCTATTAATTAGCTATAAGGTGACCTCAGGTGATAGTTTCAGTTCAAGGTTTAAAGCGTATCTCAGGGCAATAGTCTTGGGAAGTCCTCTAGTCTCACCTTGTCCAGTAAGTCTGACTTTTTAAGAATTTGAGTTTTGTTCCATATTCTTCTCCCACTCTAACAGGATCCATCTACTGTGGCCCTGATCAAAAGGATTGTTCATGATAGCTGGACACCACCTAGTTCGGGTCTAAGGGTAGATAAGGCTGTGGTTTGTGTTGACTGTTAGTCTTGTAGACTAGTTTCTTCTCTGAGTCTTTGGTCTCCTTCTCTCTCCTCTGCTCCTGACAAGTAGATACCAAGAGTTGTATCTTAGATGGCCACTCACAAGCTTTTTAAGACCCCAGACACTACTCACCAAACTAGGATGTAGAACATAAACTTTATGAACTCTATTATGCCAAATGACTGAGTTGCCCCACAAGACCACAGTCCTAAGACTTCAAGCTCAGAAAACCAATCTCACAAGGTGTTTAGTTATGTCTAAGAAGTATTCATAACTGTGCCCCCATGTGGCTTATTATACATATGGATGTACCAGCATGAGTTTTTGAGAAAGGAAGTGACATGAACAAACCTGTGATACCTAAAAGTTATTGTCTGAAGTAGATTGGATGGGGAACAGAGACTAAAGCAGAGTAGGGCCAATTTTTTAAAAATATGAGTAGTCAAGAGATAACTTTCTGAAGTAGGGCAATGGATATAAAAATCCGCAGGAAATGAAAAAAGCACTGAAGTAGAACTGAAAGAATTTCGCACCTGCATGAATGGGGGACATTACCTGTCACAATTACAACAGTCTCCTAACCAGGCTCCTGACTTTTACAAGCACCCCCTCCAGTGTACTAACCCCATATTAGCCAGCGTGATTGTTTTACAAAGTAAATCAGATCACATCTCATGCCCTCCCACCCCGTCTCATGACATGCCAGTTAAACTGGTCTTATTTTCAGTTCCTTGAAGTTCAACCTTTTTCCTGCCTCAGGATTCTTCCACAGTTTCCTATGTCTGGAAACTAGTGCCCCGATTTTTTATCTCTCTGATTAACCCTAACAAACCTTCAAGTCACTTCCTCACAGAAGTAATTCTTAACCTGTCCAATCTAATAATAGTGTGTCCTGATCTTAAATTCTCTCTTAAAATTCTAACCACACATTTAAATTTAGGTTTACATATATTTGTTCAATATCATTCTCCCCAGAGACCATTCCATGAGAGCAAGGATTATGACTATTTGTTTAACTAGTGCCTAGCCCAGTACACACCCAGTAGGTGCTCAACAAATATTTGCTGAATTAATAAGTAATAAAGCTATAAAAGACCACTTCAAGTTCTCAAGTCTCAACTGAGAAAATGCTAATGTCATTACCTGACAAAGGGAACACGTGATGGTTGTGGTAAAAAGGAATTTTGTTTGGCACATACTGAGTTTGAAGATAATGAAAGAGGAACACATGTGACCTATAGAAGTGGGCTTTTGAGTCACCAAATATTAAATGATCATTTAGCCAGGAGAACAAATGTAACATTAATGGAAAAGGATGAGAAGAAAAAAGAGGCAGGCTAAAAGTAGATTAGAAAATGTCTCTAATTAACTGGCAGGAAAAAGAAAGCAAATGGATCAAGGTTTGATGTTCCTAATAATAAAGAGCTTCTAAAAATAGAAAACACCAACAAGCCTAGAGAAAAACTGGCTAAAGAAACGGACAGCTAACAGAAACAATGCAAATGGTTCTTAACCTTAAAAAAAGATACTCAATCTCATTCATAATGAGATAAAAGAAAAATTAAAACTACAGTGAGATGCCATTTGACAAAAGCTCCAAAGTTTGACAACATATTCTATTGTCTGTTGTCAAGGTTATACATGGACAAATAGGCACTTTCACATAATACTATGGGAACACAAAGAAGTATAATTCTTATAAGGATACGTGTGACAATATCTAATAAAATTATATATTCCTTTACCGTTTGACCCTGCATTCCATTTCTAGGAATCTGTCCCAATATACAAGGGTAAAATATAAAAATACATGTAACACAGAGAAAGTTATTTGTTGCAGTTATTAGAAACAATCCAAATGTTCATCAGCTGGGAAGTAGCTAAATAAACTATGGTACAACAGGATATTATGTAGCTATAAAAAAGAATGACTAATATACTACTAAGATGTGATCTGCAAGATACAGTAAACAAAAAAAGCAAGATATATAGTATGCCACCATTTATAAAAGAAAGGAAGGATACAAATATTATAGCCCTTTATGTTTAAAAAAAAGAAAGAAAGAATGGAAGGATACTAAAAGTACCAAACTAGTTGCCCTCAAGTCAATTTTGACTCATGGCGACCCCATGTGTGCAGAACAGAACTGCCCCATAGGGTTTCCAAGGAGCTGCTAGTAGATTAAAACTGCAAGCCTTTTGGTTAGCAGCCAAGCTCTTAACCACTACTCCACCAGAGCTCCAAAAAGGACATAAACACAGTGAATTTAAAAAACATTCAATACGTTTAAATCTAAGAGTCCATAATGAATCTGGAGGAGAGATTCTAACTGGTCACTATTGGAGAAGGCTAATATAGCAATTCATTATTTTGAAAATTGGTAAACAAAGGGAAAGAATCAAGTATTTACCCTGCCTTTCCTATACAAACTGTCCTACTAGGTAACAAATAGTGTTCAAGGGGAAGTTTCTCTTTATAGAATATCCCAACTAATAAATGAAAAAGGAATTACGGTATTAAAATATTACCATTTAGTAATCCCTAACGATTTGGCTCAGTGACAGAATTTTCACCTTCCACATGGGAGATCCAGGTTTGATTCCTGGCCAACACACAACATGCGAAGCCACCACCCACCTCTCAATTGAGGATTGCCTGCTGTTATGATGCTGAACAAGTTTCAGCACAGCTTCTAGATTCAAACAGACTATGAATAAAGACCTGGAGATCTACTACTAAATAATCAGCCAATGAAAATACTACGGATCACAACGGTTTGATCCGGTTCAGCATAGGGTCCCCATGACTGGGGGCCCACTCAACTGCAGTGAATAACAACAAAAGCAAATTAATACACCTAAAGCAGGGAGTCCATCATCAGTTTTTGTAAATAAAGTTTTAGTGGGACATAGCCACCGTCATTAATTTATGTTTTGTCAATGGTTGGTTCCCAGCAGTCTAGTCATTGTGACAGAGACCAGATGGTCTTTCAACCTACCAAAACGTTGAAAATATTTACTACCGGTCCCTTTCAGAAAAATTTGCTAATCCCTGATCTAAAGCACTGAGCACCAATGGTCATTATCAGCATAAAAAAAGAGATAACTAGGCATACATACACGAGACATACATTTGGCGAAAGACACAGACTTGTCAAAAGAAATCAAATCTGAATCTGCTCCAATCTCTAGATCCAACTATCAACTAATAAAGACATAAAGGACACTGGAGCACATTAAATCACGTCACAGGAATAAAGTCAGCAACATCCACGTCTACAGGACAAGGGCCCAAATTGCTCAACAAATAAATTTCAAAGAAAAGGGGCAGAGGTGAAGAGAGAGAGAAGAGGAGAAACTTAAGAGAAAAATCTACCAACTGCAGCATGTGCAGGGGAGAGGGACTTTATCTAATCTTGATTTAATTAAATAAACCACTTTTAAAATGTATGAGACAATTAGTATTGACACTGATTGGATACTGATATTGGAGCTGATGCTTTTGTTTTTTTTAAGTGTGATAATGGTATTATGCTTATATTTTGAAAGACAGTCTAATATTTTAAGGGTACATACCAAAATATTTACAAATAAGTTATACAATATATAAGTTTTGCTTTAAAATAATACAGATATCGAAGAGAAGTCAATGGTGAACAGATAAGCCAGTTTGGCCATGACTTTATAATTATTGAACCTGGGTGGTGAATACAAGAGGATTCATTATACTAGCTTGTCTACTTTGCATATGTTTTAAATTTTCCATAATAAAAAGTAATTGTAAATAAATAACAGAATATTCCTTCTTCAGACACAACAACAACAAAAAAAAATCCGCAGTAAAGGGAAAAACAAGTTAGGAAGTACACTGTTGTTGCTGTTAATTAGTTGTCACTGACTCAATTCCAACTCGTGGTGACTCCATGTGTGCAGAGCAGAACTGTTCCGTAGCGTTCAGGGCATATTACCAGGCCTGTCTTCCGAGGTGCGTTTAGATGGGTTCAAATAGCCAATCTTGTGGCTAGTAGTTGAAAGCTTAACCATCTGCACCACCCAGGGATTCCAGGAAGTACATTAAATAGCCCCCAAAAGGCAACTTGAAAGCGGCAAGGCACAGTGTGGTATCTTCCAAAGAAAGGTAACATGCCAACTTTGAAAGGAACCAGCTTAGAGATCACATAAATGATGGCTGAGCAGATCCAAACTCAGCTACGCAAACTTCCCAACTGCATTAAGCTATTAGGACTGGGAAAAAAGAAAATACATAGCAAATTAATTAATTTGGTAAGATAGGTACCTCAGAAGGTCAAAAAGGCAAGAGAACATAAGGTGTTGCTAAAAGTATGATTGTAGAGTTCTGGTGAGTAGAAAGTTAATGAGCCCAAGAAATACCTAACCAATTAGCAAAAAAGACAATGCCAAGAAACTACAAGTCATAATACAGACAAAAAACAGATTCAAAAAGTGTGACATGATACAGGGTTATGACCATGAGGGGAAACTTTTCAAGACCTAAAAAATGGAACCGTTCCAGGTGATAACAAATTCTAAGGCAAGAGACGATGGGGTGTGAGAAGACACCCAACACTTTGGACCTCTAGTCCTGTTCAACTGATGATGGTTCACTAATAGGTTTCATCTACGAACTGAAGAATCATGCCCTTTTCCTAAGCTTGTTTGAGGAGAAATCTCTATTTCTTTAAAGGGTTCCAGAATTGCAACCTCTGGTCAAAGATGGAACCCCCTAGTGAATATTGTGCCTCTCAGTGAACTCAAACTTCCCACCTTTCAGTTAGCAGCCAAGCACATTAACCGTTTGCACCACCCAGGGATTCCACTGAATTATTCAGTTGAAAATGATAGATGTTGAACAGAAAGCATGATGAGAGCCACTAATCTGATACAAGGTTGGACAGAGAGGGAACGTCTAAGTTAAACGAAGAAAGTACTAAAGATCAGTAGAAGAGAAGGATAAGATTATAGAGAAAAAGGAATAAAAAACACCAAAAATGTCTCTATTACATAGGTTAGAAAAGAAACCGTATCCTCAAAAAAAAAAAAAATGACTTTGTTCATTACAGCCATAAAGTGTTAGATATATGAAAGAACCAAGAAACATTATAAACCATTTAATCCAGCACATTCATTTCACAGATGAGAAAACTGACATCTACTGAGACTAATTAACTTGCATTTAAGAACACTAAGCAATTAGCGCAATTAGTGACTACAACTAGAGATAGACTGTACCCCATTCTTCACTCTGCCTCCTTGCCTTTTATCCTTACCCAATACCATGATTTCCACTTGGTGACTTGCTTCTTTATAGTTCTAAATGTCATTATATATTTTCTTTCATAAATAGCAGGCATCTGGTAGACACCTGATTGACTGGCTTCAAGTAAGTCTACTTCAATGATTTTATGTTAAAAGTTTCCCACTGCATAATGCAAAATGGTGCAGCTGCTATGAAAAACATTTCGGCGATTCCGCAAAAAGTTCAACAAAGGAATGCCATGTGACCCATCAATTCTACTCCTGGGTAGACAGCCAAGAGATTTTAAAGCAGGAACTCAAAGAGGTAGGTGTACACTGATGTTCACTGCAGCATGATTCACAACACCCAAAAGATGGAAACAACCCAAGCGTATATCAACAGATGAATGGATAAATAAAATATGGTATACACGTACAATGGGAGCTCATTCAGCCATAAAGATAAAGAAAAATCTGATACATCCTACGACATGGATGAAAAGTGAAAACATGCTGAGTGTATGATCCCATTTATATGAAGTATCTAGAATAGTCAAATGCATAGAGACAGAGTTAGTTACCAGGAGCTGGGAGAAGGAGGGAATGGAGTTATAGTTGAAGGAGTACTAAGTTTCTGTTTGGGGTGATATAAAACTTCTGGAAATGGACAGTGGTGATGGTAGCACAACATGGTGAATGTAATTAATGTCACTGATTTATATACTTAAAAATGGTTAAAATGGTAAACTTTTTGTTATATGTATTTCACCACAATAAAATTGAAAAAATCTCACATTTCAGCAACTTGTTCTACTTCATTTTACTCCCCTGCCCCCCGCAAAAAATGTGTCCTGACTAAATCTCAGAGATATGCAAGACAGCTTATTGGCTAACCAAATCTATGCTTCCAAAAAAATGTTAGAATATGAAAAGGTATACATAGTGCCATGCAATAAAAGGAAGAGATGGCATTACACACCTCTCTTATCTTCATTAATGTGTATATAATTTGCAATTGCTGGGAATTGAGGGGCTGTCTTGACCCACTGGGCACAAAATGCCTAATGATAAGAGAAGATATAACAAGATAAACTACATCTGTCTAGAGCATATAAAATACACATAAATAAAACTGTTTACATTTTTATATTTATTCTTTACAAAGATAACGTTTTAAATTTAATATGTAAAGCATGTTTTGATGCTTCCAAAAACACTGGAGATGTTGTTGCTATTTTTATATGTGATTTAGAAAAAACTACCCCCACCCAAAAAAAAGGGCAAGTATTACTCATATGTAAAAACAGAAGAAGGCATGGAAAGGGAGAAAGTAATCCAAATAAAAATTGTTTTATAAATTTCTATTATTTAAAAAAAAAAATGCATATTCTTACCACTTAGAAACAATTGTTGAGGCACTGAGTTTGTAGAAAAGACACCAAATTTGGAAAGGATCCATCTAGAAATTTTTTCAATCTGGAGCTTGTACTTTATAGGCACTGAAGCAGGCACGCTGAGGCAAAGCAGTAGTAATTCACCATGTATAAAGCAGAATATGGAATGTTAAAGGCTGGAAGAGAAAAAATTCGAAATACGGATGGTTATTAGTAACCGCCATGTTTTAAAACAAAACTTGTAACATTCTGGCAGCTTTCAAACAACATGTATCAAACTGCTGAAATTAATTTTTCTAAATGAGAATTTGGTCAAGAACTTATTATAATAAAATCTCAACTATACAGGGATGAATCTATGTAGAGAAAGACGACATCAAGGAAATGAGAACTAATCCTTTAGAGTTCTAATTTAAATGTTTATCCCCACTCATAATAGCTTTCTTAAGTATATTATAAATTTCCTCGACATCTTTTCAAATGATGCTTGGTGACAAGGGGTACCATCATAAAAGTGTTTACATAGTACTTGAGGACATACATTATAGGACTAAGGGTAATGACCCTAAAACTACCTTTTTCAAAAGATCCCCCCAAGAATCAGAAACTCTCCACTGTTGCTGGTAGTGGCAATTATCTATCAAAATTAGGAATGCATTTATACTTCGACTCAACAGTCCTCCTTCTAGGACATTAACCTACAGATAGAAGTGCACACTCACAAAATGACAAACATGCAACAAGATTATTCCGGGATTATTTGTAAAAGTTAAACATGGAAAACAAGCCAAGGGAACTGGTTAAATCACCAGTGCTTCATAAAATCACCTACGGTTTATAAAAAGAAGCATCATGCAGCTATAAAATGGAAGACTAAAGGCTCTGTGTACTTCTAGGCAATGATTTACAGAATACAAGCATGGTACAGAATTTATGTAATCATATATTCTTGCTGTTGGTCGGTACCATTGAGTCGATTTTTGACTCACAGTGAACCCATGTGACAGAGTACAACAGCCCCACAGGGTTTTCTTGGCTGTAATCTTTATGAAGGCAGATCATCAGGTCTTTCTCTGGGGGAGCTGTGGGTGCGTTTGAACCACCAACCTTTTGGTTATCATCTGAGCACTTAAATGTTGCACCACCATGGCTCCTTCATATACACACATGTGTGTAGTTTCTGGGTGGTGCAAACAGTTTTATATATATATATTTTAAATTATATATATATAAAGCTGCTATTATATATATGGAAACCTGGTCGCGTAGTGTTTAAGTGCTACAGCTGCTAACCAAAAGGTCATTAGTTCAGATCCACAAGGTGCTCCTTGGAAGCTCTGTGAGGCAGTTCTACTCTGTCCTGTAGGCTCATTCTGAGTCGGAATTGACTCAACAGCAACAGGTTTGGGGTTTTTTTGGGGGTGTATACATATACATAAACTGCACCTTACATATATATAGAGAGAGAGAGAGCGTGCCCTGGTGGCGCAGGGGTTAAGAGCTATGACTGCCAACCAAAAGGTCGGCAATTGGAATCCACCAGCCGCTCCTTGGAAACCCTATGGGGCAGTTCTACTCTGTCCTATAAGGTCACTGTGAGTCAGAATTGACTGGACGGCAACGAGTCTGGGTTTTGGTTTATATACAGAGAGTGAGCGAGATGCCCTGCATGGTACAATTAATACACTCAGCTGCTAATAGAAAGGTTAGAGGTTTCTTCCAGAGGCACCTCAGAAGAAAGCCCTATGGATCTACTTGCGAAAAGTCAGCCACTGAAAACCCTATGGAATACAGTTTTACTCTGACACACATGGGGTCACCATGCATCAGAGTCAACGTGACAGCAACTGGTTTGGTTTTAAAAAGGACGGTAAAGAAACAGAATGAAGTCTAGAAATTCATTAGCCTCAAAGTCAAAGTTCTAATGGAAGAGAACAAACTGCTAACGTATTTCCTTGATGTTCTTAAGACTTCAGTCAGCCTCAACTCCTCACTATGTGTGAACACACTGCATTCATTCATAAACCCAGATCTATGTGCACACTCTGCCCTCCATCTGGAATGCCCTCCCTCCTATATTGAAATTCATCTAAAATAATTTTTAAAGTAGGACATTCACTTATCCACTCAGCCTTGGCTTTCTCAACTGTAAATGGCAATAACAACACCTCAAAGGGCTGTGTTAAAAAGACTAAACAAGTGTAAACACAGAACAATAGCTGGCAGTCAGCACGCAACAAATGTCACGAGTATTGTTGTTCATTCAGTACAACGAGTGCTCAATGAGTATTTTCTAAATCGGCAAAAACAATAGAAAACATCTTTTCCAGCCACACTGTACTCTTTGCTCTACAAGCAACAACAGTTTAAGGTTTGAACTCTGAAAGTTAAGATGGTGAAAATTTCTGATAACCAAAGTTTTCCTTTTATGGGAATCACATAGATTCATGATGTAAGAATAAAAATCCATTGCCACTGAGTCAATTCCAACTCATAGTGGCCCTATATGACAGAGAAGAACTGCCCCCATGGGGTTTCCAAGGCTGTAATCTTTACAGAAGCAGACTGCTAAGTCTTCCTCCCATGCAGCAGCTGGTGGGTTCGAACCACCAACCTTTCAGTTAGCAGCCAAGCCCTGCACTGCACCACCAGGGTTGCTTGATCTAAGAATAGCAACCCACTATTTCATGATTTTAGGAGTGCTGGTGGCACAGTGGTTAAGAGCTCGGCTGCTAAAAATAAAGGTCAGCAGTTTGAATCCACCAGTCGCTCCTTGGAAACCTTAGGGGGCAGTTCTGCTCTGTCCTATAGGGTCACTATGAGTTGGAATCATCTCAACAGCACCTGACAACATCTCATGATTTAGTCAGAAACAACTTGACTCACTAGTATCTATGAAAAAAGTGGGGGGGTGGGATGTAAGGGGGGATAGCAAACTTTACCAAAAGAGAGTAGTTTTATCATTCCCTTTTTAACAAGAGCTTCAAAAGCACACAAAGACATGGTCTAGACATACTCTAATTAAAAACCAAAAAAAACCCAGTGCCGTCGAGTCGATTCCGACTCATAGCGACCCTATAGAACAGAGTAGAACTGCCCTGAAGAGTTTCCAAAAAATACTCTAATTACGGCATATTAAATGGCACCACTCCAGAGATTTATATGACTCAAAGTCTAGAAAAAAGGGAAAAGGAGAATAACATGTACTTGATCATCAGGTATGGTATCATGTCTGCTACGTGCATTTTATACACAATTAAGTTCACATAACTCTAAGGAGGTAGATATTATTCCTATGTGATGAATGAGAAAAAAAGAGGTTCAGAGCACCCCTCAATATCAAGTAGGCCCCCCATGTTAATATCCCATTTCCATTTTGTTTCCATCACAGAACTTAGCACTATCGGACATAAACCAAAAAAAACCTGTCGCTGTCAAGTCGATTCCGACTCCAAGCAACCATAGCAGAATCGACTCGAAGGCAACGGGCACCGTCCGACCTAAGCCTATTTATTTACTTATATCCATAGTGCCCGTCTCCCCAACTACAATGTAAGCACGTAAGGGCCAGGAAACAATCTTTCTTGTTGACCACTGTTGATGAAGGGTGCAGGGGAAGGACAAAACAAGTAATGTTATGAAGAGAATGTATCACACATTAAAAGAATAATCATATTTTACAACAAAGTGGTATCTGTGATACACATAGCTCAGAACCCTAATACCTTATAATCTTTAGCTTTTCAGACTCTTGGCCATATGTACTTTTCTTAGTTGCTCAGAAATGGGGAGGCTTTATCACTGCCAAAGATATAGTCAAGAGTTTTCTTTCTTTTCTTTTTTTTTTGAAGGGCGGAGTTGGGGGCAGTGGGAGGCAGGGGTAAAGTATAAAGCACCAACTGAGAAATCCAAGGGTTCAAGAAGGCCGGTCTTCAGTTCTCCAGTAAGCCCAAATCTACTATAACCTCCTCGCCTTCTACAAATTTTGTTGTTTTTATCAAATCTCATCCGAAGCCTTTTCTACTAAGCATGAATTCGCAGTAGGGAAAGAGATACTAGGTTGTGATATACAGTCTACTTATACCTTCAATATATTCTCACTATAATATTAGCTTAATTTACAGAAATATGGATCTCTTTCTACTCAAAATGAAAATATTCCCGTTTTCTCCTTTCAAATCAATTAAAATTTTTCATTCCATTTCAATAAATTAAGAACTAAGTATATACTTCTAACTTGCTTAAACTATATTTCTTCATAGTATAAATTATAGCCAAAACCTCCACAGCTAGAGGAATTTAAAATGTTACATTGAACAGAAAGCAGGTTTTTTAAGGGCTTTCAGTAAATAAATCCGCACTTGTAACAAAAGTCTCCATTTCCCAATAACTTACTCTTTTCATACAATAATTTCTTTGGGTCACAGTATGAAAAATGTTGTCATAAAAGGAGTACTGCGTTCACAAAATAATTTTATCTCCACCAATGTAACAAGAAGTCAGTGGTTTCCTTTTTGTGGTAAACAATGGGCCATGGGAAAAACATTCCTGCTAAGTATCTTTGACATTTTTTTCTACACAATTGGTTCAGCTTCCTAATAATCACCATTTACCAGAAATGTGAAAGATAAAAATCTATCATGATATACAATAAGACTAAGCAAGCCAAAGGAGAAAAATAAAAGAACTACAGAAGCTCCCTGAAGAAGGAAGAGAAAACTTCATACCCAACACCGACCATCTCCAAACTACTTTTTGTAACTGAGAGTATCAGTTTCACGGTGACGAAAGTCTCACATCTTTTTTCTCCCTTTCTAAGGGATCACACGCATCAGCATATAAACATGCTAAAAATGATTGCTCATCTTTAAAAAAAAAAAAAGAGCCCACCCCATCACAAAACCACCTTCAAGCTACAGCTGTTTCTCTACTCTCCTTCATAATAAAAATCCTCAAGAGTTGTCTGTAATAAGTATTTCAAAGGCTTCCCTTCTTCATTTCATTCTCTTCCCTACTCACTCCCTGAGTGGCACAAACAGTGAAGTGCTCAACTACTGGCCAAAGGTCAGTGGCTGGAACCCACTCGGAGGCAGCTCAGAAACCAGGCCTGGTGATCTTCCCAAAGGTCCCAGCCTTGAAAACCCTAGGGAACAGTTCTACTCTGAACACATGGGGTCATCGTGAGTTGTAACTCACTTGATGGCAATTAACAACAACTACCACCACCCACTCCAAGGCTTTCCACCTTCACCACTCCACAGGACCATGTGTCAAAATCTTAATGACCTTCACACAATCCAAAGGTCAACATTCAGTCTTCATCTTTCTTGACCTATCAGCCACATCTCTCTCTCCCTCTTTCTTGAAATACCTTCTTCATTCAGATGAAGGTTTTCTTCCCCTTCTTCAGGAGCTCCTCCTCCTGTGCCCTTTTTCCAATTCTAAATATTGTAGAGCCCAGAATCAGTCCTTGGCCCTCTTCTCCCCTGACACTCACTCCTAAGTAACCTTATCCAGTCTCAAAGCCTTAAACCCAAATTTGGGACATGTCAGTGTATAGGTGGTATCTCTAGCCCAGACCCCTCTCTCTTCTGTGCACTCAACTCACAAATTCAGCTTCCACTTGGATGTCTAATAGCATCTCAAATTTATAATCTCTACGTCAATGTATTAACTCTTAATGTTACTGTTGTTAGCTGCTACAGAGTTGGTCTGAATTCACAGCGACCCCATGCACAACAGAACAAAATGCTGCCCAGTCCCACACCATTCCCATGAACAGTTGCAGATGGAACCTTTGTGAGACACAGGATTTTCAGCAGCTTTGGATTTTCAAAAGTAGATCGCCAAGCCTTTCTTCCTAGTCCATCTTAGTTTGGAAGGTCCGCTGAAACCTGTTCAGCATCATAGGAACATGAAAGCCTCCACTGACAGGTAGGTGGTGGCCATGCATGAGATGTACTGGCTGGGAATGAAACCCAGGTCTCCCACATGAAAGGTGAGAATTCTATCACTGAACCACCAATGCCCTCCAACTCTTAACATAGTCTCCAAAAATCTTTGCCTGCTTCAGCATCATTGTGGTGGTGGTTAGCTGCTGTCAACATCTCAGTAAATAATACCATTATTCTTCTAGCTGCCCAGGCCAAAAACCTGGTGGTCACTTTTATTCTTTTCTTCCCCTCACACCCCCACATCCAATCCATCAACAAGTTCTGTCAATCCTGTTTTCAAAATATTGTATATCCTAAATCTGACCACTTCTTGCCACACCCACTGCTAGCACCCTAGTCTGAGCCATCATCATCTCTGGTCCAAGCAATTAAGATAGCCTCTTAAACTGATATTCTTGCATCCACACGTTCCAACTTGCCACAGAGCAACCACAGTAATCTTTTCAGAATACAAATTTGTTCACTCCACTCCTGCTCAAAATCCTCCAGTGGTCTCCCATCAAACGCAGGAAAAAAAAAAAAACCATGGCCTCTCCTTTCTTCTATTCTAGCCACAATGAATTTCTCGCTATCCCTCAAGTTCAAGAAGCGTATTCCCACATCAGGGCCTGTGCACTTGCCCGTGCTTCTGCCTGGAAAGCTCTTTCCCTGAGCACAGCTTGCTCCCCTCCTCACTTTATTCAGATCGATGCAAATGCTACTCCTCAGAGATGCCCTCCCTGCCACCCTACTTAAAATAACCTACTCCCTTATCACTCTGTAGCCAAACTTAATTTTTCATCATACAGTTTATTGTTCAATAAGGAGCCCTGGTGGCACAACAGTTAAGCATTTGGCTGCTAATTGAAAGGTTGGCAGTTCAAACCCACCCAGCAGCTCCACAGGAGAAAGACCTGGCAATCTGCTCCCTTAAAGATTACACCCTAGGAAATCCTATGGAGCAGTTGTACACTGTCACATCAGGTTGCTATGGCTTGAAAATCAACTCGAAGGCACCTAACAACACTCTGCTTATTGCTTGCCCGCCCCCACCGACTAAAAAGCAAACTCCAGAAGGGCAGAGATGGTCTTGCTTACATTTATAATCCCCAGCACCATCTCCTGCCTCACAAAAAAAAAAAAATCACAGCAGATAATAAACATTTGTTGATTAAATAAATTATATTCATCATAACAATAATTAAAAAAATTAATAGACATTCAAGTTTTATCCAATAAGATGAATATAAACAACTTCACAAATCTCAATTTTCCTGCCTTTTTAGTAGAGTTTATAGTAGTGTGATCTGCTTCCATAAAGATTAACTAAAAAAACCTAAACTCACTGCTGTCAAGTCAACTCCAGCTCAAATCCACAGGGTTTCCAAGGCTGTAATCTTTACAGAAGCAGACTGCCACATCTTTCTCTGTGGAGCACCTGGTAGGCTCAAACCACCAAACTTTCAGTTAGCAGCTGAGCACTTAACCACTGCATCACCAGACTACAAAACCCTACAAGGCAGCTCTACTCCATCACGTGGGGCCGCTACGAGTCAAAAACTGACTAGATGGCACACAATAACAGAGTAGTACTGAATGACAGGGGAAGGGAAGTAAACTTGCTGTTTTCAATACATAAATTCAATATGTCTGCATACCTTACCTTACATCCATTTTCAGATGTAATCTACCGCCTCCAGATAATAATTGGTTTCAAACTTTTTCTCTCCAGCTTCTTAAATACCTAAATCAACCTATATCCAGAGCAAGCTTAAGAGGAGGAACAAGACTCAGATGATAACCTAAAAATACATATTTGACTAGCTCCTTTTTCCAGTATCCCCTGAGATGACTCAATCGCTATAAAAGAAAAAATGCTACCATCATTAGAAATTAGAAAGGGGCATCTACCCACACCTGAAATTTTGAGTTTCCATGAAGATATTTTAAGATAAGAACAATGCGAAAGGCGGACCAATCTGGCTGCTCCCCAGCCATTATCTGCTATGCTCTAGGTGCCTGCTGGCCAGCCTACTCTACTTAGATGCACCTCAGAAAAAAATAATCCATGCTCAGTCCCTCCCTCTATCAAATTCACTGGGCTGAAAACTGACTGCAATCTTCAGAGAGAAGACTGAGAGAAGGGCGAAGGAAGAGTAGAATCTCTTGTCAGGCTGTGACGGGGCCCGTGCAATCATACAGCTATCAACACTGAATAATGTAGATATGTTTAAAAAAAAAAAAATTACCAGTTTTATGAAGAGAATTAGCAGATACAGAAGAGTGTGTGAAATTTTCTGAATTTCAAGGATAGTGATATTACTAAACCTCTAAACAAAGAACTGAAAGGCAAAACCCTTTGCTTTTCTAAGAGAAGCACTTTTGGGGGGGAGCGGATAGTAGGGTGTCAGGTTTACCAAAGGAGTATCCACCATCAGGGTTACAGACTATGAGACTTTCTCTTTAAAAAAAAACACACAAATTAAGTCATTAAAAATAAATATATAGGAGATATTAACAATAATTAACACACTTAACGCAACACATACAGACTTCAGAGAATTTAAAAACCTACATACATTTCAAAAAATCAAACATATATTAGACATTAAGGCATAAAGAAAACATTCCCTGGACACCTTCTCTATCTATACCACATTCACTCATCCAGTCTCTTGGCTCTCAGTACCACCTTTACAGTAATTAAAATAGATTGATATCGTAATTTAGTCCCTATTGTAAACTAATAACTCAGCACTGCTATTCATCCTTAGTGCCTTATACAGACTACCCTGATCCAATCCAGGCATTATTCACGTCTGCACAAAATAAAGTGTTTCCATGAGCTACCCCGAAAAAAAAAAAAAAAACTTCAACCATTAAAACTACATGCGACGCCATTTTTTACAGAAACTTCCATTTACCAAGAATGATTTCACTTGTCACGCCTTAATACACTTGCAAGCCTTTTACTGGATTTTTAGCTATTTTGTAAGCCTTTCATACCCAAAATTATAAATGCAAACTCAGAACTGAAACAATTACAGGTGTTAAAGCTGGGAAGGGTCTTAGTCCACTTGTTTTTCAGACGTTTTTATTCAAATATTAAGCTTTCAAATCAGAACTCATCTTAAGAAAGGTTTCCATAGCCCAAAAAGAAATGAAAGCTCCTGAAGTCCAGTCCTCTCACTTAACTTATGGGGAAATGCAAGGACCAGAAAAGTCAAGAGCCTTATCCAACGTCATAGAAGCTTCCTGTCACAAAACCCACAGCTAGAAACCCATTCTCCTGTTCCCCAATTCAATGCCCTTTCTGCTTTTCTCCCTTCAAACAACATCTCAGTAAATATCTGGCTGCCTGACATCTAAAATATCTTCTGCAATTAATAGGTCAATAAATGTATTAATTGAGAATGTTAAAAAAAAAAAAGCCTATGAACAAATCCATAGAAACAGAAGGTACATATGGTTGCTGGAGGTGGAGAGGGATCAGTTCTTTTTGGAGTGATGAAAATATTCTAAAATTAGATACTGGTGATGGCCACACACCTCTGCGAATATGACAAAATCCACTGAATTGTGTGTTTTAAAAGGGTAACTATTATGGTATGAGAATTATATCTCAATAAAACTGTTTCAGAAATATGTGTGAATGTGTAATATATCTGTAAAACTAAGGAGCATCATAAACGACAGAGGAAAAATGTCAACTACTCAAAACATAGTATTTACTGGTTCAAAGTCATCGAGTTACACAGGGAGCCTCAAAGAATCTTAGAGTAAGAGAATGGAATAGCAGAGAAAGCCAACACATTAGCTGCATATGCCTGATTGGTTTTTTAATCAAAAGGCAGCAAAGAAGCTAAATAAAAGCTATGACATGTGAGAAATCAACTATAAAAAAAATAGACTGTATTAAAGAAAAAATATGTCACTTAACAGTGACATGTGAAACCAAACTAGAGGACTAAAACTTTTAACTGTTTTAAAAATCCTTCCTAACGGGCAACATAATTCTATTATGAAAACATTCTGCATCCCACTTTGAATTGTGGCACCTGGGGTCCTAAATGCCAACAAGCGGCCATCTAAGATACATCAATTGGTCTCAACCCACCTGGAGCAAAGGCAAAGGAAGAACACCAAGGCCACACGACAACTAAGAACCCAAGAGACAGAAAGGGCCACATGAACCAGAGACCTACATTATCCTGAGACCAGAAGAACTAGTTGGTGCCCGGCCACAATCGATGTCTGCCCTGCTAGGGAGCACAACAGACAACTCCTGAGGGAGCAGGAGGCCAATGGGATACAGACCCCAAATTCTCATAAAAAGACCATACCTAATGATATGAATGTGACTAGAGGAATCCCAGAGACAATGCTCCCCAGAACTTCTGATGGCACAGGACAGGAACCATCCCCGAAGACAACTCATCAGGCATGAAAAGGACTGGTCAGGGGGGCGGGGGAGAGAGGTGCTGAGGAAGAGTGAGCCAATTAAATTAGGTGGACACTGGAGAGTGTGTTGGCAACTCTTGACTGGAGGGGGGATGGGAAGATAGAGAGAGAGGGAAGATGGCAAAATTGGCACGAAACGAGAGACTGAAAGGGCTGACTCAATAGGGGGAGAGCAAGTGGGAGAAGGGAGTGTGATGTATGTAAACCTACATGTGACAGACTGATTGGAATGGTAAATGTTCACTTGAAGCTTAATAAAAATTAATTAAAAAAAAAATCCTTCCTATAAATCATCTAGATCACAAGGATTCTTTCAAACAATGAAAGATTTCTACTGTATTTGCCACATGTGCTAAAGATTAAAATATAAATTTGTTATGAAACCCTGGATATCTCTCACCCATGATATAACATGAAATTAAATGATATGCACTTAAAATAAAATATAGATTTTTTAAAAAACACATTATAAACATTGTTCCTACATAGCATACATAAAGGCATGGAGTCCCAGAAGGCACAGAAAGCTCTAAGCACAGCAAGAAACTTGGTGTATCTAGAGCAACATGTGCTTTAGTGGAGAGTGGCAAGGGATGAGGCAAAAGAGCTAGGTTGGAATCAAATTAAGAAATGGTTATATGCAGGTGAAGGAATTTGGAAAGGTGGTCCAAGAGAGCTTATAATCCAGATGAAATTGAGTTTTAGGAAGATAAATTAAAAACAGCAGCCACTAAAGCAAGGGAACACCCTAAACAGATACAATAATCATCTAGGTGACAAATTATACAAAGTCTGTCCTAAGACAGTGACTTTGAGACCAAAAAGGAAGGAAAGCCAATTGAGAGACAGTGAGAAGATGACTGATTAAAAGATGTGCAATATTCATCCCAACACTTTGAGGGACCAAGCAGCTGGGGCTGGGGGCTGGGGACCATAGTCACGGGGGACATCTAGGTCATGGCGAGTGGTTTACAGTTCAGGGTGCTGACCAAAAGGTCAGTGGTTAGAATCCACCAGCTGCTCCTTGGAAACCCTATGGGGCAGTTCTGCACTGCCCTATAGGGTCACTGAGTCGGAATTAACTCAGTGGCAACAGGTTTGGTTTTGGTTTTCTTTAGTTCATAAAGAAAATGTTCTATCTCCCACTTTGGCGAGCAGCATCTGGCATCTTAAAAGCTTGCAAGCAGCCATCTAAGATACATCTATTGGTCCCATTCTGTCCTGAGCAAAGGAGAATGAATAAAACCAAAGACACAAGGAAAACATTAGCCAAAGGACTAAAGGACCACATGAATCAGAGACTGCACCAACTTGAGACCAGAAGGACTAGATGGTGCCTGGCTACCATCAATAACCACTCTGACAGGGAACACAACAGAACGTTCCAGACAGAACAGGAAGAAAATGTACAAGAGAATTCAGATTCATGAAAAAAGACCAGACATACTGGTCTGACAGAGACTGAGGAATCCTCCGAGGCTGTGGCCCTCGGACGCTTGGCTAACTCAACTGAAATCATTCTTAAAGCCCACTTTTCAGACAAGGATTAGGCAGACTTATAAAACAAAAAACACCATCAAGATGTACTGATAATTTACTGGTGACTGGAATGCGCAAGCTGGAAACACAGAATGATAAGCAGTTGGAAAATATGGCCTTGGTGATAGAAATGATACCAGAGATACTATGATAAAATTTTTTGCAAGATCAGTGACATCTTCATTGCAAATACCTTTTTTCAACAATATAAATGGCGACTATACACGTGGACCTTGCCAGATGGAATACGCAGGAATCAAATCAACTACACCTGTGGAAAGAGATGATGGAAAAACTCAATATCATCAGTCAGAACAAGGCCAGGGGCAGACTACGGAACAGACCATCAACTGCTAACACGTAAATTCAAGCTGAAGCTGAAGAAAATTAAAACAAGTCCACAAGAGTCAAAGTACAACCTTGAGTATATCCCACCTGAATTTAGAGACCATTTCAAGAATGGATTTGACACGTTGAACACTAATGACCAAAGACCAGACAAGTTGTGGAGTGACATCAAGGGCATCATACATGAAGAAAGCAAGAGGTCATTAAAAAAAGAAAGAAAAAATCAAGATGGATGTCAGAAGAGACTCTGAAACTTACTCTTGAATGTCCAGTAGCTAATGCAAAAAGAAGAAATGATAAAGTAAAAAGAGCTGAACCGAAGATTTCATAGGGCACCTAAAGCAGACAAAGTAAATATTTTAATGAAATGTGCAAAGACCTGGAGTTAGCAGAACAAAAAGGAACAGCACACTCGGCGTTTCTCAAGCTGAAAGAATTGAAAATTCAAGCCTCAAATTGCAATAGTGAAGGATTCTACCGGAGAAATATTAAACAACACAGGAAGCATCAAAAGAAGATGGAAGGAATACACAGAGTCACTGTACCAAAAAGAATAGGTCAACGTTCAGCCATTTCAGGAGGTAGCATATGATCAAGAACTGATGGCACTGAAGCTGCACTGAAGGCACTGGTGAAAAACAAGGCTCCAGGAATTGATGGAATACTGATTAGGATGTTTCAATAAACAGATAGAGTGCTGGGAGTGCTTACCCATCTATGCTAAGAAATCTGGAAGACAGCTACCTGGCCAACTGACTGGAAGAGATCCTTATTTGTGCCCGTTCCAAAGAAAGATGATCCAGCAGAATGCAAAAATTATCAAACAATATCATTAATATCACACACAAGTAAAGATCATTCAAAAGCAGTCACAGCAGTACTTCAGCAGAGAACTGCCAGAAATTCAAGCCTGATTTCAGAAGAGGACATGGAATGAAGGATATCCTTGCTAATATCAGATGAATGTTGGCTGAAAGCAGAGAATACCAGAAAGATGTTTACCTGTGTTTTACTGACTATGCAAAGGCATTCGATTGTGTGGATCATAACAAATCATGGATAACACTTCGAAGAATGGGAATTCAGAACACTTAATTGTGCTCATGAGGAACCTGTACACAGACCAAGAGGCAGTTGTTCAAACACAACAAGAGGATGAACAAGGGGATACTATGTGGTTTAAAGTCAGGAAAGGTGTGCATCAGGGTTGTATCCTTTCGCCATACTTATTCAACCTATATACTGAGCAAATAATCTGAGAGGCTGGACTATATCAGGATTGGAGGAAGACTCCAACAACCTTCATTATGGAGATGACACAACCTCGCTTGCTGAAAGTGAAGGGGACTTAAAGCACTTACTGATAAAGATCAAAGACTACAGCCCTCAGTATAGATTACACCTCAACATAACGAAAACAAAAATCCTCACAACTGGACCAATAAGCGACATCATGACAAAAGGAGAAAAGACTGAAGTTGTCAAAAATTTCATTTTCCCAGGATCCACAATCAATGCCCAAGGAAGCAGAGTTAAGAAACCAAATGATGCACTGCATTGTGCAAATCTGCTGCAAAATACCTCTTTAAAGTACTAAAAAAAAAAAAAAAGATGTCACTTTAAGGACTAAGGTGCGCCTGACCCAAGCCATGGCATTTTCAATTGCCTCATATGCACGTGAAAACTGGACAATGAACAAGGAAGACCAAAGAAAGATTGAAGCCTTTGAATTATGATGCTGGCAAAGAACACTGAATATACCATAGACCGCCAGAAGAACAAACAATTCAGTCCTGGAAGAAGTACAGCCAGAATGTTCCTTGGAAGCAAGGATGGCAAAAGACTTCTTCTCATGTACTTTGGACATGTTATCAGGAGGAACCAGTCCCCGGAAAAGGATATCATGTTTGGAAAAGTGGAGGGTCAGCAAAAAAGAGGAAGACACCCAATGAGATGGATTGACACTGTGGCTGCAACAATGGGCTCAAACATAGCAACGATTTTGAGGATGGCGCAGGACTAGGCAATGTTTCATTCTCTTGTACACAGGGACACTATGAGTTGAACCAGCTCAATGGTACCTGACAACAACAACGTAAAACAAAACAATACACATGAGGAACATGCTTCTTAGTTCAATCAAACATATGAGATCAAATAGGCAACTCCTGCCCAAAAGCAAGATGAGAAGGCAGGAAGGGACAGGAACTGAAAGAATACAGTGAACCCAGGATGGAAAGGGGGAGCATGCTGTCACATGGCTGGGATTCCAACCAATGCCACAAAACTATATGTGTATAAATTTCTGAATGACAAATTAACTTGAGCTGTAAAATTAAAAAAAAAAAAAGATGTATAGTACAAAGTAGAGAGGTCTCTCCATGGTACAAATGGTTTGCACTATGAACTTAAATTGGCACAACAGAAAAAGGTGCAGCTATCTGCTTCCCTAAAGATTAAAAAACCCAAACCAAACCCAGTGCCATCAAGTTGATTCCGACTCATAGCGACCCTACAGGACAGAGAACTGTCCCACTGAGTTTCCAAGGAGCGCCTGGCAGATTCAAACTGCCGACCCTTTGGTTAGCAGCTGTAGCACTTACCCACTATGCCACCAGGGTTTCCCCCTAAAGATTACAGCCAAGAAAATCCTATGGTGCAGAATTTTTTGTATAACACATGGAGTCACCATGAGTCGAAATCGACTCAACGGCAACAGGTTTTCGGTTTGTTTGGTTTTTTTTTTAGTACAAAATAGGCATGCTAAGTGTTTGAGTGGATAAATAAATACGGTGGCTAATGAGAGAGATGAGTCAAGGATTTCTATGCATCTCTGACCAGGTACAATGTCAAAGACAGAAGCTTCAGAACAACCAATGAGATGTGAGTTACTACAAGCTGTTAAGGGATGTTTCAAAATAAATCAAGTACACCAGCATGTGAACAGCAAAAGACATGAACACTTGTATTCCTGCCATGGCAGGTCACCATGGATAGGGCTGGCAAAGCCCTCTTCTCTTGCCAAGGACCTGGATTTCTCTAGTACTAATTGGTCTAATTTTGCAGATAACAGTTAAAGAGTGATACAGGAGTTTAAACACATGTCTGTAAATTCTTTGATACTCCTTCTATCAAAAGTTGGATCTATGCCTCCTTCCTTTCACCTGGGCAGTGCTGGTGGGCACCGCCACAAACAGAATGCCACACAAGTGATGCTTCATGACTTCGAAGGCATGTCAGAAAAGGTCATACAGCTACTGCCGGTCCCTTCAGCACTCACTCTTACGGTCCTTGGCCACTATGGGAGTTCAGACAATCCTCAAGCTTGAAACATTTTTTTCACCTAAAGCAAAAATTTCATTTTTCATAGAGTTTTCCATTTGCACTGCAGTAAACAGGATGCCAGGTGTGAGGAAGGCAGTCATGATTGAATATTACTTTAAAAATTATTTTATTCAAATGCGCTAAAAATATTTTGTTCAGATAAAAACACAATTGATATATACATTCACAATCTTTTTTATGCATCAGCAATGTGGGTTTGCCAAAATCATCTCATTAACTTCAAGAGAAAGGAAATGAAACACAATGAACTCAACTAATGAAAGTCTTGAAGAGTTGTGGTAGTTTTTTGATAAAAATCTTTGCCTTGTCTAGCTCTAATTCAAATTGTTTCCACTAATTGGGTTTTCAGCTTGGCTGCCATTAAAACAAAAACGTGAAATTGTTTAGAAGTAAAAAATGACCTATACTGGTATATCAGAGACAATGCCACAATTTCAATGAGTCTTTCCATTCAAATTTACTTTCAAAAATAATTAAAGTTTAATTTGTTTCATTGAATATCTTGGGTTTTATTCCTGGATATATCAGAATAATTTTTTAACAAAAACAAAAATGAGATGAATAGAAATCCTTGTGAAGACTAGTTTTATATGCTGTGATGGAAATCAATTTAAAATGCAATAGAACAACTTGTATGAAAAACTTTAAGCATGTGTTCATGTGCCTTTTTCTAGTGAGAGGCCCAGAATGTTAATCGGATTCTCAAAAGGGGCCATGACCCAGATAAGACCGAGAATGACATAAGTTCTTAGGTATAAGTTACATCAAGACATCTGCCAACTATTTATGACAGAGGCTTTTCCTTGTCATTAAACACGGAACCATCCCTGATCTCCATTCTGTGTCTGGAGCCTTTTCCCAGAAACATAAGAGAAAATAATTTTTTGTTACTCAGGTATTTAGGGAA
Source organism: Elephas maximus indicus (assembly GCF_024166365.1). NCBI lineage: Eukaryota > Metazoa > Chordata > Mammalia > Proboscidea > Elephantidae > Elephas > Elephas maximus. The sequence continues at coordinate 110,408,051 of NC_064823.1, read as the reverse complement.
GTACTAAGAAACATCTTAAGAATTCATTATTAGATGAAAGAGGAAAACTGGAATTAAATTACATCACCCCAATAATTGTTTTTAAAAAAGGTATATTCACATACTGTTGCAGAATCCTGAAAAATAATTGGGCTATACAGCATTAAAATATTCATAATCTCCACCCCAATAAAGGGAAATTTATCTGAAAGAAACAATCAAAAGGAAGTAAAAACTATATATACAGAAAGATGTTTAAAGTATATACATTAAGAGTCTAGGCTCTATAGCTAGCCTGTTAGGATTCAATTCCTGGACCTACCACTTATTAGCTGTGAAATCTGAGGCAAGTTTCATAATCTCTCTGCGGGTTTCCTCACTTCTAAAAAAGAATAATAAAAGTGCCTATTTTGAAAGGCTCTCAGGAAGATTAAATGAATTAATATGTTAAAACACTTAGCACAGAGTATGCCCTCTGTAAGCCTTTGCTCATTTATGTAAAAATGTTATTGTGCCCCATTAGAACGGTTATGATGAAAAAACGGAAAATAGCAGATACTGGCAAGGATGTGGAGAAACTGGAACCCTCGTCCATTGCTGGTGGGAATGCAAAATGATAGTCAATGTAGAAAACAGTTCGGCAGTTTCTCAAACAGGAACACAAACAGAAATCTGTATACCAATGTTCATGGCAGCACTAATTCACAATAGCCAGAAATGGAAATGACCTGAATGTCCATCAACAGGTAAATGGATAAACACATGTGGTACACACATACAATGGAATATTACTCACCATAAAGCAAAATGAAGTCCTGATACATGCTACGGCATGGATGAACCTTAAAAATATTATGCTGAGTGAAATAAGTCAGTCACAAAAGGACAAATACTGTACGATCCCCCCTTACATAAAACAGACAAACATATAGAGACCAAAACTTATTTGGGTACCAGGGGTGGGAGGGAGAGGAAAAGGGAGAGTCGCTGCGCAGGGGACACTGGGCTTCTATTAATGGTAGTGGAATAACTTGGAAAAGGATAGTGGTGAGGATTACACGGCATAAGGAGCATAATCAATGCCACTGAATTACACATGTGAAAATTGCCAGACTGGCAAATGTTTTGTTATACAAAATTTTACTATAATTTAAAAAAACAGGTGTGCATGTAGAAATTGTCGAATTTGTGTACATTCTGCTGTGTATATTCTCAACAACAAAAAAAATAAATTACATGTAAAAACAGGTGTGAAAAAATCTTGCTGGGCTTTTGACAGGAATTAATGTTAAACCTACATACAATCTGGGGAGAAATGGCATCTTTACTATCCTGAATTTTAGTCTGTTTATTTAGTTCTTTCATTTTACAGTTTTCAGCATGAAACTCCAGGAGAAGAAGAATGGAAAGACCGTTAAGGAAGGATGAGATGCAGAGAGAACTGTCGGAGAGGAGAAACATATAGTAAAAAGACAAGTAAGTGTGGCCACACTAATACCAAAAAAAAAAAGCCAGACCCATTGCCTTCGAGTCGATCTGACTCATAGCAACCCTATAGGGCAGAGTAGAACTACCCCATAGTTTCCAAGGAGTGCCTGGTGGATCTGAACTGCCAACCTTTTGGTTAGCAGCCCTAGCACTTAACCACTAGGCCACCAGGGTTTCCTGATACAGGTACCACGATAGCAACTGTATAAAAAATACATATATGTATTAACAAGAATTAAAGCTAAATACTGAAGAAATAGAAATAGTAGGTAAATATATATTATTTCAATCTTAAAGTTAAAACATCAAAAGTGGTAAAAACTGGAAAAAGATATGCTGCCCAAAAAAGATAGTTTATATAATCAAATATAATAAAAGAGATATAAATTCTATCTTTTAATACCATTATTATAAAAACATTCCATTTACTTGTTTTATCATACATTCTTCTCTCATATATTTTGAGTCTCCAGTTACTAATAACCTCCCAGTAGAAACATAATGTTGAAGATCATCTAAAAGAAGACAGTCTAAATGCGACCATGACCTCTTCTAAATCAGTCTTTCTAAAGATTCAGTCTGTTTTTAAAACATGTAATAATGGACAAGTATTAAGGAATGAAAATATTACTACCAGAGTAGCCTACAAAGTAGCCACAAACTTCTTCACTAACAACATCTACAAAGTAGTGATTTACACAACAAAGGAAAAATTATACTAGTTCTCCTCTTGTCTGGTGCAACTCGAGAGTACCTTCATATTTAAGAATAAAGGACATGATTGATTTTTCTAGACAGGTTTTCACAGATTTTCTTTGCTCTTAAGCATACAAATCTGTTTTGCTGACAGGAGCCCAAAATAAGCCAATCCATGCTCTAGAAAGTTCACCTGTTCTAAGAAGAATGAATTATAGTACTGGTGTTCAAACATTTTTAGCAGTGGAGTACTTTTTTTTTCCCCTCTTTGAAAAAAAAAAAAAAGAGTTCTCTCTTATACAGAACACATAAAACATAACTATAAGTACCACACAAGAATCTGTGGCAGTACCAAAAAGGAGACATGGGGTCAAGATAGGTTTAAGACAGTTAATACTAGATGATGTTCATATGTTCACAGGGATGATTAAGTAAAAAATGAGAGACTAATGCAAAAAAAAAAAAAAAGGAAGAGAAAGTAATTACAAAAGGCAAGTCCTTCAAAAGATAAAAAAAAGAGAGGGTCCCAGAGCACGTGTGAGGAAAGGCCGGCTTGACATGTGCAGGGACCCTTCATGTATAGTAACAATGGTAGATCACTATTGTTGTTAACTGTCACTGAGTCAGCCCACAACTCACGCCAACCCCATGTAAGATGGAACAAAACTCTGCGTGGTCCTGTGCCATTTCCATGATTGGTTACAGATCAGAACACTGTGTTCCACAAGGTTTCAGCTGGCTGATTTTTGGAAGTAGATCACCAGGCCTTTCCTCCTAGTCTGTGATAGTCTGAAACCAGTTCCGCATCACAGCAACATGCAAACCTACACTAACAGGTGAGTGGTGATTGCACGTGAGACGCGCTGGCCAGGAATCAAACCCAGGTCTCCAGCATGGAAGGCAAAAATTCTACCACTGGACCACAACTGCTCTATGGGAGACAGATAACCAACCAAGCCCACTGCTGTCAAATAGATGTAGATAATTGGGTACTTCATGATGAGAAGTCTGATTGCTTCTATTTCTCAAAGATTTGAAGTAAGGACAACCATTGAGGTTGAGGATGAGAAAACATATAGGAGATTAGAGAAGAAAAGAGGTCTGAAAGAGTGACTCCAGAAATCAAAAAAGTAAACAAAATAGAGAAGTATAATATAATTGCCAAAAAATATTGTCCATTTGCAACTCAGACAACATATTTAAAGGGAAGCCAATCTACATGTCAATGAGTTTTTCCCCAACAGGCAACTGCTGAGACAAAGATTCAAAATAAGTAAACAGTCCAAGTTTAACCAAGGTTAGAGCTTTGACAAGCAAGTACAGTGGAGGGGGAGAGGGAAAGGGTGTTGGCATTAAGGGTGTCTGCAAGGAGGAGGGGTTATAGTTTAAAACCATGGAATCTAACTAAACTAGAGAAGAGGAAAAATGCAAACAGAAGAGGGGTATACTGAACTATATAATGTCCTCCCAAAATTCATGCCTATTCAAAACTTGTGGACGTGACCTTATCTGGAAACAGGGTCTTTGCAGATGTAATCAAGTTACTATGAAGTCATACTGGATTAGAGAAAGACCAAAATCCAGTTTAACTGGTATCCTTATATGAAGATGGAAATTTGGACACAGAGGCATGCACAAAGTCAATGTGAGGACACACAGGGAGAGTGCCATGTGACAAAGGAGGCAGAAACTGCAATGATGTACCCACAAGCCACGAAATGCCAAGGATTGCCAGCAACCACCAAAAGCTAGGAAGAGGCAAGGAAGGATTCCCCCCTAGAGCCTTCGGAGAGGGCATGGACCTGCTGACATCTTGATTTCAGACTTCCAGCCTCCAGAACCGTGAGAGAATACATTTCTGTTGTTTTAAGCCACCCAGGTATTGGCAATTTATTATGGCAGCCCTAGGACGTTAATACAAGGGTAACTGACAGTGAGAAGAGTGCTAACGTCAAATCTTCAAGGCCAAAAAACTGCTTTTGTGAATGGATCTGGAGAATAAGATGGTGGTCACACAATGAAATCTCTGAACTTGAAATTCAGAAGGTAGAAGTTACTGATAAAAACAAAACCAAGGGCAGGTGATAGAGAAGGACAAAGGAAAAACTTCAGTAGACACAGGGAGGCTGCATTTGGTATAATCCTTTCAGTGGCCATTAACAGAATTTCTAACCCCAAGAGGCTTAGACAACACTGAGTTTTTCTCACATTAACAGTAAAGCCCAGGAACAGGTTGTAAATTTAGCAACTCAACAAAGCAGAACTCCCTGTTGGCCTCCCTGTGACTTTCCCGTTTCTCCTCAATGACCCAAGCTGGCTGCGGCGGCTCCAAGTATCATGAGCTCACAGGACAATATCAGGAAAAAAGGGGGTGTGCTTTATAAACATCAAGGAAACTAGCCTGCTAGCTGCCCATGCCTAGGTCAACCACTGGCAAGGGAAATGGGATGAATTCAATTAACTTAGGCTGAGCACATTCACAATAGTGCCTTTAGGCCAAGAGGCACCCATGAAGCACATGGGCTCTAAACAACTGAAAAAAATACACTTGCCTACTAAGCAAAAGGTTGGTTGGCAGTTTGAACCCACCCAGAGGCACCTCAGAAAAAAGGCCTGACAATCTTCTTTTGAAAAGTCACAGCCAAGAAAACCCTATGGAGTGCAGTTCTACTCTGCAACATATGGGGTTGCAATGAGTTGAAACCGACTTGACAGCAACTGGTTTGGTTTTTTGGTTTATCAACAAGAAAAGAAAGTAATTATTAATAGGTATAGTGTCTGTCAAAGAGGCCAAGGGTACTGGATGGGCCACCCACATGGATGTCAAAATAAGCCAGAATAACAGAAGCAAGATCAATAATAAGAGTAAAGGTACAAAATAAGACAAGGAGCCAGGTGACAAATGAATGTGAGGTAATGGTCTACTATACTGGTTTCCTGGGACTGCCATAACAAAGTACCAAAAAAGTAGGTGGCTTGAAACAACAGAAATTTATTGTCACACAATTCTGGAGGCTAGAAGTTCAAATTCAGGGTGTCAGGAGGGCCATGGTCTCTCCGAAGGCTATCTAGGAGAAGATACTTTCTTGTGCGCCCCAGCTTCTGGTAGCCCCAGGCGTTCCTTGGCTTGCAGCTTCACCATAAATTCATCCCTACCCCCATCCTTCATATGGCCATCTTCCCTCTGTGCCTCATCTCCTTTTTAAGAACACCACTCTTATTAGATTAAACCCATTGCTGGTGAGTCTATTCCAACTTGTGGTCCCATAGGTTTTCCAAGACTGCCACATCTTTCTCCAGCAGAGTAGCTGGTGGGTTCGAACTGCCAAACTTTAGGTTCACAGCCAAGCACTTAACCACTGTGCAACCAGGTCTCCTCTTACTGGATTAGAACCCACAATACTCCAGTATAAACCCGCTGCCGTCTAGCCAATCATGACTCATAGCAACCCTATAGGACAGAGTAGAACTGCCCCAGAGAGTTTCCAAGGAGCAACTAGTGGATTCAAACTGCCGGCCTTTTGGTTAGCAGCCATAGCTCTTAACCCACTACGCAACCAGGGCCTCATGTTAACTGATAACATCTTCAAATTCCCTATTCAAGCAAGGTTATATTCACAAGTACCAGGGTGGACCTTCAACACATCTCTTTGTAAGACAAAATTCAATCCATAACAGCTACTCTCTATATTCTATGAAAAAAAAAAAAATCCTATGAAATTTTACAACCAAGAAAAGACTCTAAGTGTCTTGAGAGAAAAAACCAAGAATCAAGAGTCTGACTAAAATCAGAAACATCCGATTGTAGAATATGCGCAATGTCTCAAAAATTTCCAAAGTGAAACCATTTTAATCTGGACTTTTATATCGAAATGATCAGTCAAGTGAAAAGTCAAAATGAGGACATTTTCAGATATATAAGGACATTACTCGAGAGTATCCTCTAGCAAAACAAGAATGAAAACCAATAAAGTAGATGTGAGAACACAAGAAACAATGGCAATGATCCAAGAGTGAAATGAAAAAGAAGTCCCAGGGTGGCAGCTGTGCGGCAGGGCTAGGCAATAATCCATCCTATTAGAAGAGAAAACCAGTGTGCTCCATAAAAGGCAGGAATGGATTCTGTTCAAAAGACAGAACAACTAAGTAGCTGGCTCAATGACAGGAATGTGTGCTTCTTTTCTCAATAGAAAGGATATGCAACAGAACACTCCAGGTGGGCAGAATGCTGCGGGTTGTCTATCCAACAGTCTTTCCTCCCTGATTCCTTGTTAAAAACCAACCAAAACCAAACCCATTGCAGTCAAGTCGATTCCGACCCATAGCAACCCTATAGGACAGATCAGAATTGCCTCATAGGGTTTCCAAGGAGTGTTTGGTGGATTCAAACCATGGACCTTTTGGTTAGCAGCAGTAGCACTTAATCACTACACCACCAGGGTTGATTCCTTGTTAAAGGAACCCATTTTTCAAGTATGAGGTAAGAAGCACGCTATGATCAGGGAAGGCAGCCCCTCCCCCAGGCTCACAGGGATGAGTCACTCCACGTCTAAACGAACCATGAAAATCTCATTTTCCATTGTCAGTGGTGGAAACCCTGGAGGCGTAGTGGTTAAGAGCTAAGGCTGCTGACCAAAAGGTCAGCAGTTCGAATCTACCAGGCACTCCTTGGAATAGTATGGGGCAGTTATACTCTGTCCTACAGGGTCATTATGAGTCAGAATCAACTCAGCAGCAACAGGTTCAGTTTTTAGTTTACTCGTGACTGGTTTAGAGGAGGACACGTGACTCAGCCAAGCCAAGAAAACGTGAAGGAAAGTCTGCAGAGGAGCTTCATGAAAGACTTTCCTCCACAATAAAAAGAGGGGGCTCTGACGGGGGGAAATTCACTATAAAGAACATTATTGGCGAGTCTGATTATAGACTGTATATTAGATACCGTGGGAGGATCCTGAGTGACAAAAGCAGTTTTTGATCAGCTGTGAACCTATGAGTTGGCAGGTTAAACTCACGCTGTGGCTCCATGGAAGAAAGGCCTGGCAAACTGCTTCCATAAAGATTACAGCCAAGAAAACTCTATGAAGCAGTTCTACTCTATAACACTTGAGGTCGCCAGGAGTCAGGGGTCCACTCAACAGCAGATAACAACAACAACATTGTGGTGGAGTCCCTGGGTGGTGCAAATGTTAGAGGTTCAAGTCTACTCAGAGGTACCTCGGAAGAAAGGCCTACTTTCAAAAGATCAGCCATTGGAAACCCTATGGAGCACAGTTCTACCTGATACACATGGAGTTACCATGAGTCAGGATCAACTGGACGGCAACTGTACTGGTTATTATATTGTGGCAGAAATGGAGATGCACCACTCAAATCCAAAGGACTCACTACTAGGTGTGAGGAGTGTGGTTAACTGAGAGCCTCCAGCATCAAAGTCAGCCTCCACTTTCAAGAAAGGGTCACTGAGCAAAAGCAGAGGTACAGTCAAGCAATTTCTGCCCAACACAGGACTCCTCCAATGGGTGATTCTGGCTCCAGACCTGCCCCGTGTACTGGCAGACAGGGTATCATCACAATCTGAAAGTTCCACCTGCTCAATCCTGTTTCCTCCCTTTACTTTTGCACAATCTTAATTCTGCCTCATCATCTACTTCCGAGAGAACAATGTTAAATTTTCTGAATTTTATCCCTGTTCCATGATTACATGAGAAAGTCCTTTCCTAATGTGATCCACAATGAAGTAAGGATGAAGGGTCATGATACCTACAACTTTCTCTCAGTCACCAATATAAACAACAAATATACAGTAACTTATTGCATGACAGGGTTCCATTCAGACGACTCTTTAAGTTGGTTCTGACGTAAGTTGAATACCTCATTTTCTTTTTTTTAGCTTTCATTGTTACTATCTTTTCTTATCAGTATCTTTATAAATCCAATTTTTGTCTTTAGGGGTTGGAAACATTACATATAAACTTACAGATATATTTTAATTTTGTATGTAGTACATATTACTAACAATAAGATGAACAACAACGACAAAAAAAAAACAGATGGTCATAAGTGCAGTTCATCTTAACTCAAATGCATCATAAATTGGGGACTACCTGTGTATCTAGATGTAGATATATAGATAGAGATGTTGTTGTTCTTAGTTGTTGCCAAGTCAGCTCTGACTCATGGTAACCTTATATATGACAAAATGAGACAATGCTCAGTCCTGTATCATCTTCACAATCATTGTATTTTGGACTCCATTTTTGTGGCCATTGTGTCAATCCATCTCATTAAGAGCTTCCCTCATTTTCATTACCCTCTACTTTACTAAACATGATGTCCTTTTCTAGCAATTGGCCTTTCCAAATGACATGTCCAAAATAAGTGAGTTACAGTCTTGCCATCCTTGCTTCTAAAGAACATCCAAATTGTATTTCTTCTAATACTGATTTGTTTGTTGCTTTGAAAGTACATGGTACATGCAAAATAAATAACGCATCAGGCAAATCTGCTGCAAAAGACCTCTTTAAAGTTTTAAACAGCAAAGGTGTCACTTTGAGGACTAACGTGCATCTGACCCAAGCCGTGGTCTGCCCTGGTGGAGCAGTGGTTAAGAGCTACAGCTGCTAATCAAAAAGGCTGGCAGTTCGACTCCACCAGCTGCTCCATGGAAACCCTACTGGGCACTTCTACTCTGTCCTATAGGTTCGCTATGAGTAGGAATCAATTCAACAGCAGTGGGTTTTTTTTGTTTGTTTGCTTGGTTTTTCATAAGATATGAAAAGTTGGATAATGAAAAAGGAAAACAGAAGAACTGATGCATTCGAACTGTAATGCTGGCAAAGCATACCAAATAGATAAAGAAAAGAAAAAGCAAATACGGCAAAAAGTTTAACTGATGCATCTAGGTGAAAGAAAAAAGTTCCCAATACTATTTTCACAACTTTTTTGTAAGATTCAAACTTTTTAAAAATAGATGTTTGAATGGGGGGAATATTCAGAAGAGGCAGCATCTACTCCATTCCCTTCTTCCAGTCTTTTAGCAGCTAAGTGAAAACAAGATGCTCGGCGCTACGCAGCCAACGGCAATGATATAACATTCAGGAAAATCAGACAAGTCACATTTTGTTTATTCATTCATCAGTCTACAGAAACTTGAGTTGTTTCCACCATTTGGCTAATGTGAATAGTGCTGCTATGAACATTTGTGTACAAGTATTTAAGTCTCTGCTTTCAATTCTTTGGGGCATATATCCAGGGGTAGAAATGCTGGGTCATATGGTAGCTCTATGCTTAATTTTTTGAGGAACTGCCAAGTTGTTTTCCACAGCAGTTGCACCATTCTACATTCCCACCAGCAATATACGATGCTTTCAATTTCTTCACATCCTCACCAACACTTGTTTCCGTTGTCTGTCTCACTGAAAATGTGACATCCAGAATTCAACACAATACTCCAGGTGTAGTCTAGACAGTAGGAATGAAGTAAAACTAACATCCTCCCTCCTTTGAGCCTCCTCCTCCTCTTAGTGGAGGCTGTTGATTCTATGAAGGCTTTCTGGCAGTCACTTTAAATTTTATATTTACGTTGAGTTTATTACAGTAATTAAAATACCTAAGTTATATGTATTCAACCACATCTCCTTCACCTCTAAGATTATGCATCTGGTTTTTGAATCCATGTATAAGACTTCACATCTACCTCCATAAAATTATCATGTTGGCCTTGGCCCATCATTTCAGTCAGAACTTTTACTTTCCTTGCAAAAAGATAGAAACAACCTAAGTGCCCATCAACAGATGAATGGATGACAAACTGTGGTACAATGGAATACTACACAACTATAAAGAATAATGAGAAGTCTGAGAAACATCTTATAAATGGATGAATCTGGAGGACATTCTACTGAGTGAAATAAATCAATCACAAAAAGATAAATACTGTATGGTCTCACTATTATAAAAAGTCAAGAATAAATATACACACAGAAAGCAGAGTCCTTTGATGGTTACTAGGAATGGAACGGTGAAGGTAGGTAATCACTTTCTATATAGTAGACACTTGTTACTTTTGGTGATGGGAAAGGCAAGAACAAATATGGGTGAAATCAGCACCTGATCAAGATGAGTAAAGAAACTAAGAAGCACACAGGAAAAAGGGGCAATTTTGGAAAATGCTATAACATAAAATTTTGCAACAACTAAAAAACGTGTATGGTTATATAGATATGGATGTGTATAGAAAGGCATATGCGAGTAAATGCACGTGCAAGTGCAGGTGTATCTCTAAGCATATGTATATACACGTTGTACGTGCTGCATATACATCCACATAAATAACAACTCACACAGGAGGCACAATTACGGAGGTTTCCTAGACATACCCAAACAACTCACAGGATTGGTTTCCTAGGTTAAAAGGCTTGGGACCATAGTCTCGGGAGATAACTTAGTCAATTGGCATAACATAGTTCACAAAGATAATGTTCTACACCCTAGTTTGGTGAGTACCATCTGGGGTCTTAAAACCTTGTGAATGGCCATCCAAGATAACAACAACTGGTCTCTACTTGAAAGCAGCAAAAGAGAATGAAGGAAATCAAAAGCTCAAAGAAGAAATTAATCCACAGGATTAATAGCCTCTTCCTACCTGAGACCAGAAGAACTAGATGGTGCCCAGTTACTACTACCAACCATTCTGACCAAGGACACAATAGAAAGTCCTAGATAGAATGGAATAAAAATGTAGAACAAAACTCTAATTCCTAAAAACAGTCAGACCTACTGGACCGAAAGAGACTAAAGGAACGTCCAAGACTACTGCTATAAGATAAACTTTGAACATGGAATTGAAGCTATTTCTGCAGGTCACTTTTCAACCAAATAACAGATTGGCTTATAAAATAAACACTGTCACCCCTAAGTAATGTGTCCCTTATGCAATCAACATTGCTTTACACGTTGTATGTGCTACATATATATCCACATAGATAACAACTCACACAGGAGGCACAATTACCGAGGTTTCCTAGACGTAGCCAAACAACTCGCAGGATTGGTTTCCTAGGTTAAAAGGCTTGGGACCATAGTCTCAGTGGATAACATTTACCCAGAAGCAAAGGCAAGAAGGCAAGGAGGGGAAGGGAAGCTAGGTCAATGGAAACAGAACAAACAGAATGAAAATAATAAGGATGCTGACACATTATAAAAATTGTAACAAATGGCATGGAACAATTTGTATAAAATTGTTAAAGGAGAATCTAATTTGCTGTGTAAACTTCACCTAAAACACAATGTTTAAAAAAATGTTAATAGTGTTGAGGTTGAGAAACTCTGGACATATTTATCTATATTCCTAAGAGTTTATATACTCAAGTGAGCCTAAAAAATCTATTTGTGATCTCATCATCAGGAAAATGGGGCACTACTTATTCTAGGGGTTGCCTTATGACTGGGTTTAGAAGATGTTTTAAAGGTTTCTTTGTGAAATAAGTTTATTTTAAAATTAATTTTTTTATTTTCAATAAGTTAACCCTGAAAACTCATTTCATCTAAAAATCTGATGAGCATATCATCAATGTTTTCACCCACTTCATTACAAAAAATTGACAGTGACCTTCAGCATGTCACTAGAAATTTCTCTGCAAGTTGTCATCAATCCATTCATTATTCATTAACTTTTAGAAGTGTTAACCAATCACATATTCACCTAATTTTACGTTTATCCAGCCCACATTCTTCCCCTTGCCAACACAAAGAAACACTGTAAACTTTCTGGCTGAAACCTATTTATCTTCTGCAGTGTCCTAACCCACAGTCTAATAATCCTATCTGAAAAGAAGCAAGGTTAGTCTGACAACTATCTTTAGTGAGCCCATGGAATACTTTTCTTTAAAAATGTAATCACAGTCAATGTTTTTAGCACATAAAACACAACAAACTCAGAGTACACCATATTAAATTTCAAAACATATTTTAAGATGTTTATAGAAACACTAAAACAAAACATAATTAAAAAGCAGGACCAGTCCCTGAAGAAGGACATCATGCTAGGTAAAGTAGAGGGTCAGCAAAAAAGAGCAAGACCCTCAACAAGATGAACTGACACAGTAGCTGCAACCATGAGCTCAAACATGGCAACAATTGTGAGGATGGCACAGGACCCAACAACATTTCATTCTGTTACACATAGGGTCACTATGAGTTGGAACCAACTCAAAAGCATCTAACAACAACATCACTCAGGCAACACAGGGAATAAAGATATCTCATGTGTTATACTTGAGATTATCAAGATACGTGCTATATCAATTTCATGCAATTTAAATTCATACTTTTTTTTTTTTAATCCCATTGGAGTCTTTGCTCAATCCTAAGAGTATGGCCTCCAGACACCCTTTTAACTCAGTACTGAAGGCATTCCTGAAGTTCACCCTTCAGCCCAAGATTAGACAGGCCTATAAAACAAACAACAGCTCAACCATGTACATGAGACTAAATGGGTACACCAGCCCAGGGGCAATGACAAGAAGGCAGGTAGGGACAGGAAAGCTGGACAAATGGGAATGGGGAACCCAACATCAAGAAGGGGAGTGCTGACATGTCACAGGGTTGGCAACTAATGTCACAAAACAGTGTATGTCTTAATTGTTTAATGAGAAACTAATTTGCTCTGTAAATCTTCACCTAAAGCACAATAAAAAAAAGAAAATGTGAAAAAGTCTTTGCTCAACCATGAAAAGTTCAAGAGGAAAAAAATGTTTTCCCCATGTTTTTACAGAAAATACAATTAAGTTGGTTACATTTAATTAACTGAAACCAATTTCCTTAATTCCGTTAAGACCGTATTCCTAATTCAATTATCTCTTTTTCAAAGCTCAGAGATTGTTCCAGTCTGAAACGACCTCTCTACTTTCCCCTTCCATGATACGTAACTCTAATTCACTTCGACCCTCAGTCATCAGATGCCTGGCATTTCCTGCTAGTTAAGTGTTTGGCAATTTACTTACGGTCTACAATAGGATCCTTCAGAGAAGAAACTCTCTTATTCTTTTCTAACTCCATCACAAGCAACACAGTACTTACGAAAAGGGTAAGGACACAAGTATTACGTTAATTCGCAGCACACATATAATAACTACAAAAGAATTAGAATTAAAGTTAAAAATATCTGATTACTCTAAAGATATTTTAGGATCTTCTGGTTCTTCAAGGTCATTGTGGCATGGTAGGTAAAAGGAAAGCAGGGCCCAACAGAAGATTCCCCAAGATAAGTTAGCTTGGTGCATATTTCAAGGAGGTAGAGAAACAGATGCAGGAGGTAAAGGAAAACGTGTAGGAATGGGATTCTGGGGCTCAAATGAAGAGAAGATGAAGGACATCTTTTTCACTGAAAAAAAGTTACACAGATGTGTTGAAATAGAAAAAAAAAAACTTGTTGCTGTAAAGTAGATGCTAAATCATAGCCGCCCTATGTTGAAGTAGACAAGGGTTAAATTCGGTAGGCTGTGTTAGGACAGAAAGAGAACATGTATTTAGCACCTATTGTGTATTAAATGCAGGTCCCTGGGTGGTGCAAATGATTTGCACTCAGCTACTAACCAAAAGGTTAGCAGTTCGAGTCCACTCAGTGGCACAGCAGAAGAAAGGCCTGGTGATCTACGTCTGTAAGAATACGACCATTGAAAACCCTATGTAGTGCAGTTCTACTTGGAAACACATGGGGGTGCCATGAGCTGGAATTAACAAGATGGCAATAGGCTTGGTTCGGTGTTAAGGAAGCACTGCATCAGTTTCCTCTTACTGCTGTAACAAACTGCCACAAACTTACTGGCTTAAAACAATACAAAGTATCATCTTTCAGTTCTGGAGGTCAAACGTCCAATAATCCATCGCACTGCACTAAAATCAAGTGTCCGCAGAGCTGCATTTCTTTCTGCAAGCTCTAGGGAAGAATCCAACTCCTTCCCTTATTCAGTTTATAGAGGTTGCCCACATTCCTTAGCTCATGGCCCCCATTCATCTCCAAAACTAGCAATGGCCCGTCAAGTCCTTCTCATGGGACCATCTCTCTGAATATGACTCTTCTACCTTCTGTTTCCACTTGTAAAGATTATTGTAGGTACACTGGGCCCACCCAGTAATCCAGGATAATCTCCCTAGATTAACTGATTGCCAACTTAATTCCATCTGCGACCAAAAACACCCCTCTGCGGCCAATAACGCGACCAATAACACCCCTCTGCGGCCAATAACGCCCCTCTGCCATGTAACATAACGCATCCACAGGCTCTAGGCCTTGGGGCATGAGCACCTTTGAGGAGCCATTATTCTGCCTAACACAAGCACTGTTGTGTGGTTCATTTACATAGCTTTATTTACTCTTTCACAACTCTGAGGGAAGTCCTTTTTTATTCATTTTACACCTGAGAAATACAAGGCTACCCAAGGCACTTTTAGAGACTTCCAATAACTTATCCCCAACGTCCTGGGCCTTATAAGGAGGTACTCAGTAAATGTCTGTGGAAATGAACCAGTAGAACCAGGATTCAAATAGCCTCCACCAGCCTGTTTCTGAAGTCCTCACTCCTCCCTCTCCCCTACAGTGCGTGTTTATGTACAGGGGACACGAGTACAAAAAGTGAGGCTTTTCTCACCCCCCTACTTCAACCAAAAACACCTGTCCTTTCATCCCTTTATATCTGAGATCTCTGAGAATGATATACTTTTTTAAAAAAGGGTTTTTAAATTTCTACCTCATGCTGCTACATTCCATTTAGCTTTAGTATATCAGAAGTCATGTTTAAAAAAAAAAAGGCTAAAATTATGTGCAAAAGTTACATATCAACACTTCTGGGTCTCTGAATCATTTCTATCATATTTCAGATGAATTCCAGAGTTTAAATTTGTAGGTTTCTTTCTAAATTATACAATTTTGGGTTTCAGATTTGAACATATATATTACTTTTATAACTATTTCAAGCATTCAGGTAAATTCTCCTAAGTGTAATAGAAATTATAAACATTTTAAGGTTTTGAAACATAGCCCAAGTATCTTCCAGAATCCCAACAATCATATGTGAATATATCCATTAAAAAAAACATTATCGGGGTGATATAATCGACCTCCAGTTGTCCCCTTTCATTTAATAACGAACGCCTAAGGATGTTCCCTGGCCCTTCCCTAAACACTTTGGTAAGATTAAATTATTTACTTTTTATGACCCTAAAAAAGCTACAATCACAGGATGGAACTCAACAAGGAGATCTGTGATTGACGGCAGTAGAAGCCTCAGTGTTAAAGAGTCGGCAAAAGTCTTGATTTAACTTATACCAGTAGAACGACCATTTTTAATCTTTCCTCGGTTAAGGCCTCCCTTCAAGAATCTGACGAAAGCTATGGGTCTCTAAATAGAAAAATGTACATAACACATACTCAGAATGCTTCACACAACTCATATTATTGCATTTTAAATCGCCATCACAGCCCATATAAAACCAGTTTTTGAAAAGATTTCTGTATGTCTCATTTTTGTTTTCATGCAAAAAACAAAAAGGTCATTTGATACATCCAGGAATAAAATCTCAAAAAATGCAATAAAGCAAACTACACTTTAACTATTTTTGACAAATAGGCAGCAAAATGATGACTAATGGCTGTGTGGGCTCCAGGGCCAAAAGCACTGTTGTAGGAGAAGACCTACTTCTTTTGCATTACTCTCCAAGGAGAGCTGGGGAAACAGGGGTGTTAGAGAGAAGGCTCAGGTCCCAAGAGTCTAAGAAGAATAATGTTGACTGAATTAGTGTTTTCCAAAACAGTAACATTTTACACATGTACATTTGTAAAAAGGAAAGCTATGGTTTCAGAAACTGGGAGATATTGAGATAAATTTTAAATCTTGGGCAAAATATCAGACCACTATGCCTCTACTACCTAATCATACAAAATATATTAAGTTCAAAGTGGTGTATATCCATCCCTCATGGGCAAGATGATCAAGCCACTGGAATGAAAGATACCAGGGGATTATACACACTTTTACATTAAATTTAAAATTTAAGTAGAAAATAGAAAAGAGACCTGGTTGTGTAGTGGTTAAGAGGTTGGCTGCTGATCAAAAGGTCGGCAGTTCAAATCTACTAGCAACTCCTCAGAAATCCTATGGGGGCAGTTCTACATCCTATAGGGTTGCTATGAGTTGGAATCAACTTGATTGAACCTATGAGGTACAGAAAAGTAGAGGTGCTTTTCTCCTTTCTTACTTTAGGGTAAGTTCTTTAAAAACCTAATATTTGATATATGAGATTGACACCGGCCCCCTCACTTGGTCCCTGCATCAGAACGCTTCAGTCTTGTGTTATTTCTGTGACATATGCTCAATGCTGTAGACCAACTCACTTGACTTCCATTTTATCTACCTTTTGGAGAGACTAAAAATCTAAAAACCACATTTCCTAGGCTTCTTCACAGTTGCTGCTGTTGTTAGGTGCTGTCAAGTCGATCTGGACTTATAAGGACCTCATGTGACAGAGTAGAACTGCCCCTGAGGGTTTTCTGGGCTGTAATCTTTATGGCAGAGCCCTGGTGGTACAGTGATTAAGAGCACGGCTGCTAACCAAAAGGCTGGCAGTTCAAAGGCATCAGCTGCTTCTTGGAAATCCTGTCCTATCAGGTTGTTAGGCGTGAGAACAGATTCCGTGGCAATGAGTTTGTTTTTTGTTTTGTTTTGTTTTTAATCTTTATGGAAGTAGATCACCAGGTGTTTCTCCTGCAGAGCTGCTGAGTGAGTTTGAACTGACCTGTCCAGTTAACAGCCAATTGCTTAACCACTGCACCACCAGGGCTCCTTTCCTCATGGCTAGGACACTGAATGTTAATCAGACTCCACCAATTTATTCATAAACAATTTGAAGGACCTCTTTTTGGCTGCCTTGGGGGAAAGCATGGTTGTAGAAGTGTGGGACTTCTCTACAGCATCGTCGCAGTGTCCATTCTCCAGCTTCCTAGGTGACGAGAAGCAGCGTGGTAGTGGCGGAGGCAGCAGCAGGGATTCTTAATCTGACTTCCTAATTCTGGACTGTAGCTATGGTCTCTCCTCTAGTTTCCAGAGCACCTGGAGACAAGTGCAGCAGCACCAGTGGTGTGGCAGCACAAGCTCTGGATTCCAGCATGGCTATATGGCGCCCTCAGAGCTCCCCTTGTGGATTACCTCTGTATTGCTTTCCAGGCGAACCTAAATTCGGCCTAAAACTTGCTGCTAAGCCCTTCTAGCAACTTTGTAAGCAGCCCTGGTGGCACAGTGGTTAAGAGCTATGGCTGTGAACCAAACCGTTGGTAGTTCGAATCCACCAGCCACAGTTCTACTCTGTCCTATAGGGTCCCTGTGAGTCGGAATTGACTCCACGGCATGGGTTTGGTTTTTGTTTTTTTTTTTAAATAGGGTCACTATGAGTTGCAATTGACTCCATGGGAATGGATTTGGATTTTTTTTTTTTTTTTTTTTTAATGTTCTGTACTAGAGCCCTGGTGGCATCCTGATTAAGAGCACGGCTGCTAACCAAATGGTCTGGCAGTTCAAATCCACCAGCCACTCTTTGGAAGCCCTATAGGCCAATTCTACTCTGTCCTATAAGATCTCTATGAGTCAGAATAGACTCAGCAACAGGTTTGGTTTGGTATTAATGTCCTGTATTAAATCTCTTCTACTGATTACAGTAGGTAAAGGTGTCCTAAAGGAAAGGTGGCAGTTCTACATCCTTGAGGCGTTGGCTGAGCACCCTCATTTGTCTGTTCACGATCAGCACACTGTAGCAACCTGTAGCTTACATGTTCCCAGTTAAACAGATTTGCAATTACATGATCTCATTTTGGTTTTTGTTTTTATTTGAATTATGCTAACACAAATGGACAAATGGATTTTAAAATAAGATTCTTGGGGGAAAAAACACATAGTAATAATAAAGCAAAATTTTAAAGAGAAACTATAATATTAATAAAGCATAATACAAGCGAGGAACAAAAAAATGGCAGAGCTGGCAACGCCCTATTACCAAGTCATTATCAAAAACTATATAGTAAAAAAGTGATTATCTTGTAAAACATGAAACTGTAAGACTTTTAGAAGAAAACACAGAAGATCTTCAGATCCTAGGGCTAGATAAGATCACAGACACGACACCAAAAGCACAATTCATAAAAGAAAAAACTGACAAACTGGACTTTACCAAAATTTAAAACTTTGCTCTGTGAAAGACCCAGCTATAATAATGAAAAAAAAAAAAAAAAGCTACAGTTGAGGAGTAGCGGACGTGAGGGAGGTGTTCGCAAACCACATATTAGACAAAGGATTTGTATCTAGAATACATAAAGAACTCTCTCAAAACTCAACAATAAACAATTCAATTAGAAAATGGGCAAAATATATGAGCAGACATTTCACCAAAAAGGATATACAGGTATATGAAAAGACACCAACAGCCACACAGGGGAAAGGCAAATAAAAGCCGTAATGACACATCACTACACAACTATTAGAATGATTAAAGCAGTGATTTAAAAAATTGTGATAATCCCAAAAGCAGGCAAAGATGTGGAAAAACTGGATCACTCATACATTGCTGGTGGTATGTACAGTCACTCTGGAAAACAGTTCAGCAGCTCCTTATAAAACTAACATACACTTACAATACAATCCAGCAATTGCACTCTTGGCCATTTATCCCAGAAAAAGAAAAACTTACGTCCACATCAAAAAAAAACCTGTACATGAATGTTCACGGCAGCTTTATTTGTAGTGGTCAAAATGGAAACAACTCAAATGTTCCTTAAAGGGTGAACTGTTAAGCTGTGGCAATACTACTCAGCAACAAAATGACTGTTGATACATGGAGCCCTGGTGGGGCAGTGGTTAAGAGCTTGGCTGCTAACAAAAGGCCGGCAGTTCGAATCTACCAGCTGCTCCTTGGAAACCCTATGAGGCAGTTCTGTTCTGTCCTATAGGGTCGCTATGAGTCGGAGTTGACGCTACAGCAACGGGTTTTGTTTTTCCAATGATACATGCAACGACTTGGATGGATCTCCAGGGCATTATGCAGAGTGAAAAAGGCCACGCACAAGAAGTTACTTACTGTATGATTCAATTTATGTAACATTCTCAAAATGACAGAGTATGGAGAAAGAAAACAAATTAGTGGTTGCCAGTGAATAGGGATAAGTGGAGCAAGGGAGGTGGGTGGGCCTTAATTTGCATGAGGTAGTTTCTTGATGATAGAACAGTTCTGTATTGTGATCATAATGTTGGTCACACAAATGTGTACATGAAATTTTATCAAATTGCAAAGAACTATACACATAGTGCATTAAAAACTGATGAAATCTACTTAAGGCTAGTTAAAAGTATTGCACCAATATCAGTTTCCTGGTTTTGATATTATGCTATAGTTATGTAAGGGCAAGCTGAATGAAGGTTACACAAGACTCCCTATACTATTTTTGCAATTTGCTGTGAGTCTACAATTATTTCAAAATAGAAACTTTAAGTGATGATCTAATCAGATGTGGCACTGTCAATCACATTTCTCTTAATAAATTATAAATATTTTAAGTGGGATCAAAACCTTGGGAATAATACATTTTAAATTGCTCTAAAAATATTTATTTCATCTTTACCTCATTTTTCAATTTTTTGTTAGTCTTATTTTGTACATAATGTATAAAATTTATAATAAACTATTACTAGTTATTAGTTGCCGTCCAGTTGGCTCCAATTCACAGTGACCCTACGTACAACAGAACAAAGTGTGGCCTGGCCCTGTGCCATCCTCATGATTGTTAGCATGCTCCAGTCCATCTGATGCACCACTGTGTATTCTGAGTGTCTTCCAACCTAGAGGGCTCGTCTTCCAGCACTACATGGGACAATATACTGTTGTGATCCACAGGATTTTCACTGGCTAATTTTCAGAAGTAGATCACTAGGCCTTTCTTCCTAGTCTGTCTTAGCCTGGAAGCTCTACCGGAAACCTGTCCACCATGGGTGACCCTGCTGTTATTTAAAAAACCATTAGCATAGCTTCACAGCAACATGCAAGCCACCAAACTGATAGGCTGATGGTTTATGATAATTAAACATACATATATTGAGAATTCAGAAGAGGACATGGACCAGGGATATCATTGCTGATATCAGATGGATCTTGGCTGAAAGCAGTGAATACCAGAAAGATATTTACCTGTGTTTTATTACTATGCAAAGGCATCTGACCATGTGCATCATAACAAATTATGGATAATATTGCAAAGAACAGGAATATCAGAGCACTTGATTGCATTCATGAGCAATCTGTTCATAGATCAAGAGGCAGTCGTTAGACAGAACACAGGGATACTACATGGTTTAAAGTCAAGAAAGGTGTACACCAGGGTGGTATCCTTTCACCATCCTTATTCAATCTGCATGTCAAGAAAATCTGAGAAGCTGACATATGTGAAGAAGAACATGGCATCAGGACTGGAGGAAGACTCGTAAGATGAGACAACCTTGCTTGCTGAATGTGAAGAGGACTAGAAGCACTCACTGGTGAAGATCAAAGACCATAGCCTTTAGTATGGCTTACACTTCAACATAAAGAAAACAAAAATCTTTACAACTGGACCAATAAGCAACACCATGATAAACGGAGAAGGGACTAAAGTTGTCACGGATTTCATCTTACTTGTATCCATAATCAATACGCACGGAAGCTGCAGTCAAGAAATGAAAAGACACATTGCACTGAGCAAATCTGCTGCAAAGGACTTCTTTAAAGTGTTAAAAAAAAACAAAGATGTCACCTTGAAGACTAAGGGCACCTGACCCAAGCCATGGTGTTTTCAATCACCTCATATGCATGCAAAAACTGGACAATGAATAAGAAGACTGAAGAAGCATTGATGCCTTTGAATTGCGGTGGCGGTGAAAAATATTGAATATACCACAGACTGCCAAAAGAAGGAACAAATCTGTCTTGGAAGAAGTATAGACAGAGTGCTCCTTGGAAGCAAAGACAGCAAGATTACGTCTTACATACTTTGGACATGTTATCATGAGGGATCAGTCCCTGGAGAAGGACATCATGCTTGGTAGAGGGTCAGTGAAAAAGAGGAAGATACTCAATGAGATGGACTGACACGGTGGCTGCAACAACAGGCTCAAGCATGACAATGATTGTGAGGATGATGCAGGACCAGGCAGTGTTTCATTCCATTGTACTTAGGGTCACTATGAGCTGGAGCCTACTCGACCGCAAATAACAACAATAATACTGGGAATGCAGGCTCAATTTTTTATATTGATGCAGTAGGAGATAAAATTTTTACATTCCTCTTAAGTAAAAATCTAAGACATCATCCCATACTTTACATTTTTTACTTGGAGAAGCAATATATTAGAGTAGGAAAAACACTGCACTAAAAATCAAAAGAACTCAATTCTATTCACGGTTTAAGTCGCAATCTTATTCTCACCTACAAAATGTAGGCGTTGTACTAGGTAATTCTTAAGGACATTCCAGATCTAAAACATTATGACTCATGAGTTCTACTACAGGAAAATGTTAAACTTCGATAAAGAGATGCATGGCTAAAACTACCAAGTATTTATTGAATATATGCTATGGCTTGAGTATTGCCAGGAAAATTAAATACAAAACACGGTCTAAGTCATCACTAGCTCAGAAAGAAGGTCTTATCCAAATTTTAACTTTACCTCAAAGAAAATGGATTACTAAAACATCCAGTTTAAAAATAAATATTTAGATAACAGGAGCATATGGCTACTTCACATGCTATCGCGTAGTTCTTTAAGTCCTCTAATTGCTGCGGGGGGGGGGGGGGCAATGTGGTTCAGCGGTAGATTCTTACCTTCCATGAGAGAGACCTGGGTTCCATTTCCAGCCAACGCACTCCATGCACAGGCACACTTGTTTGTCAGTGGAGACTTACATGTTGCTATAATGCTGACCAGGTTTCAGCAGAGCTTCCATACATCCGCAAATTAGGAACAAAGGCCTGGCTATCTGTTTCCAAAAATGAGCCAATGCATACCCTGTGAATCACAACAGTCTCATGTGCAACTGATTGTGGGGAAGGCGCAGTACCTGGCAGCGTTTCACTCCACTGCGGATGTGGTCGCCATAAGTCAGGGGACAAGTGAATGGCAGCTAACCACAACTGCTGCTGCTCGTGGAATTATGTTATATCAGATTCAACAATCATCAGATGCCTTAAAGATGGTAACAAACAATACACCAGTGCATACAAGTATCCTGATACACAAGCTTAGGGTTTGTGATGGTTCCTGCAAAAAGAATATCAAGACATTCAAAAAGGAAGACCAGTGATTCCTCACCCACTCGAGTTAGGCTTCAGTAAGTCAGAATTTTAAGAGGCCCATTATTCAGGTGAAGTTAAACATCCATAAAGTAATTATATCTCATTTACAACACCTTCTGCTAATCAGGAACATAACTTGTCTAAAACTAGGAAAGAAGCAAAAATCCTCTAAGCAGTAAAAACCAAGATAACAAGGTCTGAGCACTAAAGCTCCCTGCACAGGAATTCCTTTGAATCCTCTCCCAGAGCCTTCTATCATTTTTAGCCACTGTCCATCAGTTCTGTTTCCATAGCACACTGAAAAGATCAAATTAGAAAGAGAAGAAAGCTACTACAGGCAGGTGTAATGTGAGCAAAGAGAACTAATAATAAAGCAATCAGCAACTCAACCCCAAAACCAGACGTAATTTTAAAACGAATTATCTCAATACCAAAACAGAATAAAATACAGTATAGTCTATATGACAGAGGACTCCAAAGGCTAAAGTTTCTTCTGCAAATAAATTGTTATGAATGCACTGACTCACCCTAAAAACGTGAATGGTACCACCAAACTATTATTTTTCTTTACCAGTATTAAAGGCAGCATAATCCATCTTAAATTTTAAGATGGAGAACAAAATCACAAATTGTATTTAATATCTTTCCAACATTCTCTAGTACTGAACTAAATTAAATCACCTCTGATTTACCATGAAATAAAGAGACATAACAAAAACAAAACAAAAAACACCACCAAAGAATAGGAATCCTAAGAATGAGTCGAAATAGTACACTGAAATCCATTCGCGCTACAAAACATACCTATGAACGTTTTACAATCTAAATAATGAGGCTGCTGATGGGCAAATCAGGTGTCCATCAACAGAGAAATGGATAAACAAAATGTGGTATATATATGGTAGAATATTATTCAGCTATAAAAAGGAATGTAGCTCCAATGAATGCCATGACATAGCTAAGCCTTGAAAACTTTGAAGTGAAATAAGCCAAACGCAGAAGAACAAATATTGTTTTCCACTTACATAAAATATCTAGGATAGGTGAATTTATAGGGACAGAAAGCAGACTAAAGATTACTAGGAGCTAGGAAGACGGAGAAAGGGCGAAAACTGCTTAATGGGTACAGAATTTGTTTAAGGTGATGAAAATGTTTGGGCAACGGTGGTAATGACTGCACAACGCTGTGAATATAAATAATGCCACTGACTTGTACACTTAAAAATGGTAAATTTAAAGAGCCTTTACATGAACAGATATATGCACACCCATGTTTACTGTAGCACTGTTTACAATAGCAAAAAGATGAAAGCAACCAAGGTGCCCAACAACAGATGAATGGATAAATAAATGATGGTATATTCACACAATGTAATACTACGCATCGATAAAGAACCGTGAGGAATCTGTGAAACATTTCATAACATGGAAGAATGTGGAAGCCATTATATTGAAGTGAAATTAGTCAGTTGCAAAAGGACAAATATTGTATAAGACCACTATTACAAGAACTTGAGAAATAGTTTAAACTGAGAAGAAAACATTCTTTTGTGGTTACAAGAGGGAGGGGCATTCACTAATTAGACAGTAGATAGGAACTACTTTAGGTGAAGGCAAAGACAGCACACAATACAGGGGAGGTCAGCACAATTGGACTAAACCAAAAGCAAAGAAGTTTTCTGAATAAACTGAATGCTTCGAAAGCCAGTGTAACAGGGGCAGGGGTCTGGGGACCATGGTTTCAGGGACATCTAAGTCAACTGGCATAATAAAATCTATCAACAAAACATTCTGCATCCCACTCTGAAGAGTGGCATCTGGGGTCTTAAATGCTAGCAAGCAGCCATCTAAGATGCATCAATTGGTCTCAACCCACCTGGATCAAAGGAGAACAAAGAACATCAAGGACACATGCCGATTACGAGCCCAAGAGACAGAAAGGGCCACATGAACCAGGGACTACATCATCCTGAGACCAGAAGAACTAGATGGTGCCCGGCTACAACCGATGATCTTCCCTGACAGGGAATGCAACAGAGAACCCCTGAGGGAGTAGGAGAGCAGTGGGATGCAGACCCCAAATTCTCGTAAGACCAGACTTAATGGTCTGACTGAGACTAGAAGGACCCCGGTGACCATGGCCCCCAGACCTTCTGTTGGCCCAGGACAGGAGCCATTCCTGAAGCCAACTCTTCAGACAGATTGGACTGGAGAATGGGTTGGAGAGGGATGCTGGTGAGGAGTGAGCTTCTTGGATGAGGTAGACACTTGAGACTACGTTGGCATCTCCTGCCTGGAGGGGAGATGAGAGGGTAGAGGGGGTTAGAAGCTGGCAAAATGGACACGAAAAGAGAGAGTGGAGGGAGAGAGCGGGCTGTCTCATTAGGGGCAGAGTAATTGGGAGTGTGTAGCAAGGCTTATATGGCTTTTTGTGTGAGAGACTGACTTGATTTGTAAACTTTCACTTAAAGCACAATAAAAATTATTTTAAAAAACAGTAAATTTAATATTATATATATTAAATCCTGGTGGTGCAGTGGTTAAGAAGAGCTCTGCTGCTTAACGAAAAGGTCAGCACTTGGAATCCACTAGCTACTTGAAAACCTATGGGGCAGTTCTGCTCTATCTTATAGGGTCCCTGTGAGTCAGAATCAACACAACGGCAACCGGTATATATATATGTGCGTGGGTGTGTATATATATACACACATACGTGTGTGTGTGTGTATATACATATAACCACAATAAAATTTTTTTTTTTTAAATGAGGCTGCTTTGCAGAAGGAGCCTTGGTAGCACAGTGGTTAAGAGTTCGGCTGCTAAAAAGCTGGAAGCAACCAAGGTGTCCATCAACGGATGAATGGGTAAATAAATTGTGGTATATTCACACAATGGAATACTACGCATCGATAAAGAACAGTGACGAATCGGTGAAACATTTCATAACATGGAGGAACCTGGAAGGCATTATGCTGAGCGAAATTAGTCAGAGGCAAAAGGACAAATATTGTATAAGACCACTATTATAAGATCTTGAGAAATAGTATAAACTGAGAAGAACACATTCTTTTGTGGTTACGAGGGGGGGATGGAGGGAGGGTGGGAGAGGGTTTTTTACTGATTAATCAGTAGATAAGAACTGCTTTAGGTGAAGGGAAGGACAACACTCAATACATGGAAGGTCAGCTCAACTGGACTGGACTGGACCAAAAGCAAAGAAGTTTCCGGGATAAACTGAATACTTAAAAGGTCAGCGGAGCAAGGGTGGGGGTTTGGGGACTATGGCTTAAGGGGACTTCTAAGTCAATTGGCAAAATAATTCTATTATGAAAACATTCTGCATCCCACTTTGAAATGTGGCGTCTGGGGTCTTAAATGCTAACAAGCGGCCATCTAAGATGCATCAATTGGTCTCAACCCACCTGGATCAAAGGAGAAGGAAGAATACCAAGGTCACACAATAACTAAGAGCCCAAGAGACAGAAAGGGCCACATGAACTAGAGACTTACATCATCCTGAGACCAGAAGAACTAGATGGTGCCCGGCTACAACCGATGACTGCCTGGCAGGGAGCACATCAGAGAACCCCTGAGGGAGCAGGAGATCAGTGGGATGCAGACCCCAAATTCTCACAAAAAGACCAGACTTAATGGTCTGACTGAGACTAGAGGAATCCTGGCGGTCATGGTCCCCAAACCTTCTGTTGGCCCAGGACAGGAACCATCCCCGAAGACAACTCACCAGTCATGAAAGGGACTGGACAGTGCATAGGAGAGAGATGCTGATGAAGAGTGAGCTAATGATATCAGGTGGACACTTGAGACTGTGTTGGCATCTCCTGTCTGGAGGGGGGATGGGAGGATGGAGAGAGTTGGAAGCTGGCAAAATTGTCACGCAAGGAGAGACTGGAAGGGCTGACTCATTAGGGGAGAGCAAGTGGGAGAACGGAGTAAGGTGTATATAAACTTATATGTGACAGTCTGACTTGATTTGTAAACGTTCACTTGAAGCTCAATAAAAGTTAATTAAAAAAAAAAAAAAAGAGTTCGGCTGCTACACAAAAGGTCAGCAGTTCAAATCCACCAGCTGCTCTCTGGAAACCTTATGGGGCAGTTCTACTCCGTCTATAGGGTCCCTATGAGTCAGAATCCACTCAATGGCAACGCGTTTGGGTTTTTTCGGCCTTGCAGTATACTGTGAACAAACTAATGTTTCTATTTCACGAATTCTGAAATGCCTTTAAAAAAAATCACTTTACCCTCTCTGAAGTACGGATGCTTTGAAATAAGGAAATATCTAATTGACACCATCCAATAGGCAGGATGTGGTTGTTTGAAAACCTGTTGACACCTCCAGAAAAATTCAATGAAGCACCAGCATTAATGTGTCTTAGGTTTGATCAAAAATACTCATTCAAAAATAATCTTTAAAAGACAAAAAATAATCAGAAACTTTTAAAACTATATGAATGGAGATAATTACAGAAAATTATCAAAAATACACTGCATTCTTTTACATTAAAAGATAGTACATATAAAGAACCCTCAATGAGATGGACTGACACAGTAGCTGCAACAATGGGCTCAAACACAGCAACGATTGTGAGGCAGTGTTTCATTCTATTGTACATAAGGTCTCTGTGAGTCAGAGCCAACTCGACGGCACATAACAACAATAACAACATATAACGTCCTTATCATATTAGCTCAAAGTAAGCAATCAATAAATGTTAGCTAGTATTATTACAAGATGGAAAATAATTACTGGTGTGTTATTCTTAGATGCTGTCGAGTCAATTCTGACTCATAGAGACCCCACATGTGCAGAGAAGAACTGCTCCATAGGGTTTTCAAGGCTTGGGAGATTTCAGAAGCAGATTGTGCCTGTTGTCCGAGGCACCTCTGGGTGAACCGGAGCCACAAACCTTTCAGCGCTTAACCATTTGCAAAAATATCTGTGGTTCTAGTGACCAAGCAACCAATCGGCACTTTTTAAGTGCCTAACAGCTCACCAGCATTGTGCAGGGGCTAGACAAGTTCATCATGATCAACCTACAAAACCGATCCAATAAATAGTAGGTTGCACAATACAACACTTTGAACCAGTAAGTGTAACATTATATTCAGAAGTGATAAGAATTCTTAGTACCTTCAACTTCTTTTAAAGTATTGTCCTTTATTTAAGTTCAGTCTGCAAAACTTGAGATATAAATTGTTCACTTGGAAAGAGTCCACTAAAATAAACCAAACCCAGTGCCGTCAAGTCGATTCCGACTTATAGCGACCCTATAGGACAGAGTAGAACTGCACCACAGAGTTTCCAAGGAGTGCCTGGCGGATTCGAATTGCCAACCCTTTGGTTAGCAGCCGTAGCACTTAACCACTACGCCACCAGGGTTTCCTTGGAGAGAGTCACCAAATGATTAATGGGTATAAAGAAGCATCTCCAAAATTAGTCTTAAGATTGTCACATGGAAAAAAAAAAATCTGTCTTTTCCATTATTCTCCAAGCTTAGATGACATAAGAATTTAGATAAATCCCCTCAAAGAAAATCTTTATAACCTTGGGACTTCAAGCATTATTAAAGTTCTCTTCCTTGGATTTACATTGAGAAAAGCCCATTTATATAGGAATATACATCTATTAAAATGTAATTCTTCATTTTTATGAAATGTCCAGAATAGACAAACATATAAAGACAGAATGTAGATTAGTGGTTGCCTAGGGCTAAGGGAGAGTCCCCGGGTGGCCCAAACTGCTAAGTGCTCAATACTAACCAAAAGGTTTATGGTTCAAACCCACTCAGAGGCACCTCTGAAGACAGACCTGGAGATCTGCTTCCGAAAGATCACAGCCTTGAAAACCCTATGGGGCAGGTCTACTCTGCACACATGGGTTCGCCATGAGTCAGAATCAACTCGACTGTAATAAACAGCAAGGGCTGAGAGGTAGGGGTGATATGTAATGAAAAAGTTCTGAAATCCTGGTGGTGATTATACATCTCTGAATATACTAAAAACTATTGAATTGTATACCTTATGTAGGTGAAATATCTGGTATGTGAACTACATCTCAATAAAGCTTTTTTTTTAACTGATTCTTCACAAAACTTGACAAATCAAAATTGCTACATTATGGTAAAACTCAACAGGATCTACCCCACTATCAGATATTCTTCCTAGCCTTGCTGACCACATCACTGACAGTCCTATGAATTCCAACTCTTAACAACCCAGTTCCTTACCCACAGATATAAAGATTGACTAACATGGAAGAAAAAGGTCTGCTTTGCAAAAGTTACCCTGCACTGTATTTCAATACAAGTGGTTTTATTTTTAATAATTTTTTCACAACAAAAATACTAGTAAAGACTTTTATTTATTACACCATTTTGAGCTTAAAAGAATGTGTTACTACTCTATCAGGAAAGTATATAATCTGCTAGGATACAGAAATAGTCTTATAATGGTGTTCTTTGAAATGGATGATCCTTCTAAGGTGTTAAAAAGAGATTATGTCTGGAGAATTTCACAAATATTCTGCCTTACAGGAATAGAAATGCTTGCACTCCCAAAAAAAAAAAAAAATTCTAAGGCTTGCACATTTAATTTAACACGTTCCATGGGCTCTAAACCACCTTCTGTGGACACCCAGGTTTGTTTGCTAGGACACTTTTTGAAGAGGCTATGCAGAAAATAAACAAGAGTGAATAATAAGTTCACCTAGGAGTGAATGCCGTTTAAGCTACCTTTAATCTGCAGGTACCGTTCTGTATTTGTCTGTTTAATGCTCCTACTCAGCGATGCTCTTATAGAAGGCCTGGCTGCACAGTGGTTAAGCACCTGACTTAACCAAAAGGTCAGTAGTTCGAACCCACCAGCGGCTCTGTGGGACAAAGATGTGGTAGCCTGCTCTGGCAAAGACTTGCAACCTTGGAAACACTACCGGGCAGTTCTACTGTCCTGTAGGGTTGCTATGAGTTAGGATTTACTCGAGAGCAATGGGTCTTTTTTTCCCCCCCACTCAGAGGCGCTCATAACTTGATAGACGCAGACTTAATCCTATACCCTTAATGCCCACACAGCAGGTAACGTCCTCGATAACTCAGCTCCTTGCCACTGAGCTTACCTAGTACCCAGTGCCATCGAGTCGATTCCAACTAAGTTTTACTATAACCTTATGTTGCTCATTCTAAAAAGGGAGCTACAATATTGGTTGCTGAAGTAGGTGTGAAGAAGATTCTAGTGCTCTAGGTACTTCTTTAAGCTTGTCCAGAGGGAAAAAAGGTTTTTCAAAGATTCCCAAATAATAAGCCCTTTTTAGAATGAGCAACGTAAGGTTATAGTAAAACTTCCATATGTGACTTGACCATAAACAAATAATATCTTCCTATATTACTCCCTGAAGTAGTGTGAGGAGCGCCTGTAGGAAGTCTTAAAGCAGTTCATGATGCTCTTCTAGAAACAAGAAGAATCAAGAGGTAAGGAGAATCTCTGCTTAGAGAACCAAAAACCAAACCAAACCCATTGCCGTCGAGTAGATTCCAACTCATAGCGACCCTATAGGACAGAACAGAACTCCCCCATAGAGTTTCCAAGGAGCACCTGGTGGATTTGAACTGCCAAATTTTTGTTTAGCAACCATAGGTCTTAACCACTACGCCACCAGGGTTTCCCTGCTTAGAGTAGGTACTCGAAAATTATTTTAGCACAAAGGCATGTAAACTGTTCACACACAGGTCTTAATCAATTTTTGAAATGATTATGAAAGCTACATTTAGAATACAGGCAGCCCTGTATCCTAAGAAAAGATCAAAGGAACTATAGTTACTGAGCCTCGAGAAATTAATAATACAAAAGTACATAAAAATTAATTACCATTCTCCATTCCCAGTGAACAAAACTTGCTCATTAAACTTTTTCATGTATAATAGACAGTTTAAGGCAGTCCCATCTAAAGGTAAGAGAAGGCAGAAAAACTGGTAGAATAAACACCAAACCATTAATAATAGTTACAGCGTGATATGGGCAGTGTTACGGGGAACTTTTAATTTGTAAATTACACATTTCTTTCATATCAATTTTTTAGAACGAGCATGTGAAACTTTGGTGATAAGGGAAAAAATGTTTTTTCCTTTAATTAAGTACTCATATGCACTGTCCCCAAAGAAAACTAAATTCGAACTCCTTTATAGTTCATGGTTTTTACAGAATACTGGTGAGCTAATAAAGCTGCTAAAGTACTTTGTTGTTGTTGTTAGTTGCCCTCAAGTTGATTCCGACTCATGGCTACCCCACATGAAAATAAAAAGACTCCAACTTTTGTTAATGGCTTTTACTAAAGTCCACAATCTAATGAAGGAAATACACATACCATAATACAACTCAGACTATGGCTTGTATTAAGAGAGTTTTACAGAAGCAAGAGAAAAGAGTAATCACTGCTGATTAGAACAGAGGAAGAGCTTGCAGAGAAGACAACATTTGAGCTGGGCTGGATAGATGATCCCTCTGATGAGAAAGAATAGCTTCAGAAATTCACGTGCTCTGCCCCCCCAGAAACATTTTACAGATAAAAATAGTTTGAGAGCATACACCCAGTCCACTCCTCAAAAAATATTTTTATAATCTGCCAAAAAAAGAAAAAAACGATTGCCATCTAGTCAATTCTGACTCATAGAGACCCTACAAGACAGAGTAGAACTGCCCTGTAGGTTTTCCAAGGAGTGGCTGGTGGATTCGAGCTGTTGATCTTTTGGTTAGCAGCTGAACGCTTAACCAGTGTGCCACCAGGGTCACCTGACCTGGCCTTGTTCTATCACTCCAGTATTGCTTTACCATTTTGGCATGAATCCTATGTTACTGTTACGTTACACTTGTTGTGCTGAGATATGCACTCTTTTTTTTCCTGTGAATGATAATTCTGCATCTTCCCATTAAACTGTATACCTCTGAAACCAAGGACTGTCATCCATTTCTACTCTATCTGCCCATAACATTCCTTAAATCAATTGCAACAATAAGTGATCACTATCATGAAAGATGCCTGCGGAGGAAGATACTATAAACAATTAAACTACAACTTTATACACATGACAAAGAGCATCTAGATTAATGTATCTTTCCCAAGACATTAAACCAATTACTGTTCTTTGGTATAAATTTTTCAGACAGGTATTTATTTATTTAAAAAAAAATATCCTGAGCAGCCTTTGTAGAAAGATTTTTTTTGTGTCACAAATATAAAACCTAAGACAACATATTTATTGAATACCAGAAAGGTGCTAAGTGACAGTGAATGTAGACAGAAATGGAGGACAGCCCTAGCGACCAAGAAACTCATACAACCAAGAAACTCACAACTCAAGAAAAGTCTTGGCATTATGTATATCTAAAACAATGTTAAAAGTACACAGGAAAAAATGTGTTTTCCAGGAAACACAGCCTAGATATTTCAAAGACAATTCTTCCTGAACATTTTCTTTAATACTACAATACATGCTCTTTTAAAACTTCAGAAATTCTGTTTTTTAAACAGGAGCCCTGGAAGTGCAGTGGTAAAGCACTCAGCTACTAACCAAAAGGTCAGTGGTTCAAACCTACCAGCCACTCCATGGGATAAAGATGAGACAGGCTACTTCCATGAAGATTACAGCCTTGGAAACCCTACGGGGCAGGTTATATACTCTGTCCTAGGGTCCCTATGAGTCAGAATTGACTCCACAACAATACATATTGTTTAAATAAGTTAGTAAATAAATAGCGTTTTAAAAATTGGAAACTTGTTTTTAACCTTCTACTTTCTATTATGAAAGTAGATGGTTAAAAAGTGAATAATAAGTTCACCTAGGAGTGAATGTCGTTTAAGGAAGATTACGCTGGGAGTCGGCCTGACATCCTCGTCACATAGAAGGAGTTTTTTTAAAAAAAGGAAAATTAGGTGTAACAATGCAAGACACTACCAAGATTACTAAAAAAGATCATGTTTTTGTGCGTATGCATTTCCTGAACTCTGTGGGGGAGAATAAAGTATATTTTAAACATCAATATCTGAAGTTGGTTTTCAGTATCCTAAGTATAAGTTGCTCCTATGTTGTTACTCTGAAAGTTACTAGACCGTCATCAGTTAACACTCTTGAAAATTGTTAGTATTGCTTAAAAATAAAAAAGTGGGCCAGGTGTCCCAAGAAAATTCACTCTTCCAGAAAAGTAATTTTACAAAATAACTCAGTGGAAAACAGGATGGAATGTTATTTTTGATAATGAGTAACAAAAAAAGACAACAATAACACAAACACTGCTACTTTGTTTATAGGACTATAACTTGCACATGCAAGTACTGTACAAAGTATTGCACAAAAAAAACTGTCAAAAAATGAATGCTTAAGATAACATTCCTTTTCTAAATAAGGTCTCTAACAAGTGTGCTATTTCTAAATATGATTCCTTTAGCAAGTATCGACAGGTATAGCATAGTACAGTGCCCAAGATAAAAAGCCTCTTATACTTGTTTTAAGAGCCCCGGTGGCGCAATGATTAAGCGCTCCACTGCTGACGGAGAGATTGGCCGGATGGTCAGCCGGTTTGAACCTACCAGTGCCCCCAAGGAGAAAGATTTGGCTGTCTGCTTCTGGAAAGATTTACTGCCTTGGAGGCTTTATAGGGCAGTTCTATTCTGTCCTATAGGGTCAATGAGTTGGAATCGAGTCGACCGCAGTTGGTTTTCGGTATATACTTGTTTTATCAAAAGTAAATGAAAGGTGCTATTAGTAATTACATTGCCTATGAGTTTAGTAGTAGAAATCAACTTTACAGAAGATAACTGCTAGGCAGAACAGCATTTTACAAAAACAATTTTATTTTCATCAAAAGTCTCCCCCTCAGTTCCTACTGACCCTGGCAACCTGTTTCTTTCCCCCGCCCCCAAACCTTCCAAAAACCTTTGCCAATGGATTCAAGTAATACTCTTCATAGTTTAAAGGCTGAATAAGGCAAATTCGGCTCTATCTAGCTCAGGAGTGCAGTAGTTAAACGGTCGGCTTGCTGACCTAAAAGCTGTGGTTAGAACCTACCAGCTGCTCCCCGGGAGAAAGATAAATGGCAGTCAGTGTCCCCAGAGACTTACAGCCTTGGAAATCCTATGGGGCAGTTCTACTCTGTCCTATATGGTCGCTATGAGTCGGCATCGACTCCACAGTAATGGGTGGTAGCTTTCTTGCTCCCCACCCTTTATTCTTTTCAAATTATCTTCGCCTGAAAGAGGTTAATGCTTCCATGTAACTGCAAATCCACAAGAGATGCGCTTTCAGGGGGCGACAGACGAAACTGGGATGGTAGAAAAGACAGACAACAACCAGGAACCATTCGCCCTAGAAATCAGCCTCTCCTGGACACAGGAAACGAGGTCCTGCCCACAGAACCTGCCGCCCGGAAGCAACAACTTCCATCAAACGGCCGAGAAAAGTTGCAAGGAAGAGCTCAGCGCCAGGCAGCCTACGACGGTGCCGAGATACAGAGCAGCAGAAACACTCTCTAAGAATGGTCCGGGCGATGGCTGTGGTGTCGGTCGAGTCTACCCCGGCTCCAGAAGGCTCCGGGACTGGGGTGCGCGGCCGGCCCCGAGCGGCGCGGGCACAGCGCCCCCGTCTGCACCCCCGCCCACAGCAGCGCGCAGTGGGCGGAGAGACGAAAGCAAGGAAAGGGGGGACAAAGCCGGGCGCTCCGCAGGTCCCCGCCGCTCCCTCCCGCCCGGGGCCGCCAGCCGCCGCGCTAAGTTTGCTCTTCCGCCCTCTCTTCGCTGCCCTGGCGGCGGAGCCGCGGCCGCCAACCTCCCTCTGCCCCTCGGCCGCCGCCTTCTTCCCCGCGGGGCGGCTCCCGCGAGTCTGCGAGGCGGCGGCGCGCGAGAGAGATCTGGGCGCGCAAGGGGAGCGTGCGCTCGGGGGAGCCGGGCGCGCGGCGCTCCCCCAGGACCCACGGCCACTCCCGCGGGTTTTCGGTTGAGGCGGGGGATGCGCCGCGGTTTGCCGTCCGTTATGAGTCTCGGCCCAAGCGGCGCAGCCCGCCGCCATCCTGGCCCACCTCCCACTCGGCTCCCACCAGGAAGGGGGGCCGACCGAGGGCCGAAGACCTCGACTCCCGCCGGGGCTGTGGCCTTCGGCCGGCGAGCATCCCAGCACCCCCGCGCTGGAAGAGAAAGTGAAATGAAGCGCCTTTCCCCAGGCAGCGCTTACCCGTCCCCAGTCCTAGTGCGGCTGCTTCGCTCCTCAGGCGCCGCTGGTCCCCGCCCTCGGGCCCCGAGCTCCGCTCTGTTGACAATGGCGCGTCCCCTTTAAGGAATAATCCGATCAGAACCGATCAGCAGTTAAACCTCCCTCCGACTCTGATTTTAACCGGATTTCTCCCTCTCTCAGAGCCCGACGGGCGCCCGGCGGTGCTGCGAGCTCTCCCCACCCCTTCCCAGCCCCGCCCACTCCCTCGGCGCCGTGATTGGCGAGAAGCACTCCAACAGGAACAGCCATTCTTGCCTTGGAGCGGCCGGTCCGGCCGCCGCTCAGAGTTAGTCCCACCCCCTCCCCGCCCCTTTTTCCGGGTTGGTCCTACCTTACATCACTCTCTATCCTCCCTTGTATCGTTGCTTTGGAAAACTGGCAGTCAAGGTTCACCCTCCCGCCTCCGGAAAGCGAACTTTATTTTTATTGGTAAAAGGACATCTTCCTGTGCACCTGATTGGGCAAGGAAGGAGTTAGTCTGCACGCTCCTTACCCATTACCGCTCTGCCTTTACCGGTTTGAGAAATATAGACGCCAAGTCCTCCCTACTATGCCTTCTTTTAAGCGCCTTTAAATATTAGCAGGGGTCGTGGACAAATTCATAGCCTGCGTTGGGGAAAGCCGGAAAGGGAGAAGAGAAAAATTCAAAATATTCTCCAAATGCGCAGCATACCTGGAGCTAGCGCTGGGACCCTGTGGATCCTCATCCCGTGGTCTGGTCTAGTGAATGGAGTAGACTGAGTCAGAAGACTTGAAATTCTAGTACTGATTTCCCCTGACATTTTATTCAACAACTTTTCACTCACTGCCCACTCTACTCATACCATTTATTCCTCTGGCTTTTCCCCAGCTGGAAGTGCTTTACGGTATCTGCAAACCTGGAGATTTCCTTGTTTATCTCGCTACCGTACATTTCAAAAATAGCTTAAATCCTTTCCATTAGAAATTCCTTGTAGTTAACGTCGTCCCGCAAACCGGTGTTTGTCACGAAAACTAAGTTACTTTTTTGGGGAAACGTTTAAATAGATGATCCCCCTAATGCCAACCTAGTAGTTGAAGACGTCCGTCCCCCTTGCTAGAACTGCAGCAGGAGTCCCCCAGGTTGAGCCCAAGCAGGCGCCAGAAGGTTATTCCCTAAGGGACTGTAGCGCCACCCTGGAGAAAATGCTTCTGCCTAAGGGGAAAGGGACTTTGGCACCAAAAGCTCGACCCTGCAGCATGTGAATGGCAGCCTGGTGGGGTCTGCCATTACGATTTCCCCGGTTTCCAACCAGAGTTTTAAAAACCGAAAGAGTTGTTGCCACTAAAATGTCCAAGACACTACACAGCTAGTATTTTGGTACCCACCTAAGAACGTTAGAGGGAAACAATTAAGTGATCTTCCCCCCTTTGCCACTGGATTTTCAGAGACTTTGGACCTCAGATGAACCCAGGTGGTGCAGTGGTTAAGAGCTCTGTGGCTGACCAAAAGATTGGAGGTTTAAACCCACCAGCTGCTCTGCTGGAGAAAAATGTGGTAGTCTGCTTCGTAAAGATTTGCAGCCTTGGAAACCCTACGGGGCAGTTCTACTTTGTCCTGTAGGGTCCTAGCAGTCAAACTCACCCACACTGGGTTTGATTTGGTTTAGATTTTGGAACTCAGGGGCTTTGGTGCATTTGTAGTGATAACCCATCGGAGTCCAGTGGTATGCAAAAAGTGGCAGGGCCCAGCAGTATCCCAAGATGGGAACGGGTGCAAGAGAGGAAGAAAGGTACATTGGAAGTCAACAGGACTTTTCGGTGAGCTCCCATGAAAAATGTCCTAGGGATGCCCATAAATATCAAAAGGCAGGAATGAGAAAAGGCAATGTTATAGGTGGTTATAGCCTATATGGGGGGCGGGGGGGGGGAAGAGACAAGGAAATCAAGGTCCTACTTATATGACCTTCACAAATATATATAAATCCATCATTAAGTGCCAATAACTAAGCCCTTACTTTCAGCCTATTCCATTTTTTTCTTTTTTATTAGAGCCAACATATAGTAACATTTTGGATTTTCTCCTGATTTACTACTATCAAGCATTGAGATTGCTTCAAGTATTCAAATTTGAGTTCTAATATTCACATTGGAACATAATAACCAAACCAAACAAAACCAAACCCAGCGCTGTCGAGTCGATTCCAACTCATAGCGACCCTATAGGACAGAGTAGAACTGCCCCACAGAGTTTCCAAGGAGCACCTGGTGGATTCAAACTGCCTACCCTTTGGTTCGCAATCATAGCACTTAACAACTATACCACCAGGGTTTCCTTGGAATATAATAAGACTAAGAATATTCTATATTCTAATATCTACTATGATCTTCTGGAGATAAAGACATGCAGTATTTCAGGCGTTTACACATCTGTGACTTTTGTGCAAGGTCTAGGTCAGGTTTTCAAGTTCCTCATTTTTTTTTATAATACACCTGCTTTATGATGCCTAGCATGTTATTGCCCTGTTTTGCAACACCAGCATATTAGTCTCATAACTTCAGAAACCTCTAGATTTTATTCCTTACATTTCGGCCACACTAAAATCATCACCTTACAAGTGCAGTTTATATTATTTTTCCCTAAATATTTCACACTTGCCCAATGTCATGGATTGAATTGTGTCCCCCGAAAAATCTGTTTCAACTTTGTTAGGCCATGATTCCCAGTATTCTGTGGTCATCCTCCAATTTTGTGATTGTAATTTTATGCTAAAGAGGATTAGGGTGGGATTGTAACACCACCCTCACTCAGGTCACCTCCCTGATCCAACATAAATGGAGTTCCCCTGGGGTGTGGCCTGCACCACCTTTTGTCTCTCGAGAGATAAAAGGAAAGGGAAGCAAGCAGAGTGTTGGGAACCTCAAACCACCAAGAAAGCAGCACGAGGAGCAGAGCATAGCCTTTGGACATGGGGTCCCTGCACCTGAGAAGCTCCTTGACCAGGGGAAGATTGAGGACAAGGTCCTTCACCTTCCTCCAGAGCCGACAGAAAGAAAGCCTTCCCCTGGAGCCAACACCCTGAATTTGGACTTGCAACTTACTAGACTGTAAGAAAATAAATTTCTCTTTGTTAAAGCCATCCACTTGTGGTATTTCTGTTATGGCAGCACTAGATAACCAAGACACCCACAATAGCATCATTTATTACATTTTAGCCCACAAGCCCAGCTTCCTGGTATACCTTGTACTCTTACTGGCATTTCAAAGTGAAGAGGAATTTAGAAAATTTGCAAACATGTAGATTACAAGGAAACCCTGGCATAGTGGTTGAGTGCTACAGCTGCTAACCAAAAGGTCAGCAGTTCGAATCCACCAGGAGATCCCTGGAAACTCTACGGAGCATTTCTACTCTGTTCTATAGGGTCGCTATGAGTCGGAATTGACTCGATGGCACTGGGTTTGGTTTTTGGTTTTGGGTAGATTACAATGTATGGGTCATTCTTAAGTTTCTGTGTTTCTAAACAGTATCCCAATTCCAACCCTAGTGAACTTTAGAATTTGCACTTTACCAATAAGAAGGACTTTATCTCACGATGTTTGTTACCCATCCCTAAGCCAGATCCCCATTCTTTAAAAAGAAATATACTCCCAGTGTGTCAACATGATGAAAGCTTTCTTAAAGTCTTTCATATAGATCATCGCTAAAGTTTTTTAAAGGTTGAAAAACATTATGATCACTTATTTTTCCTGTTTATATAAAAATTTACTCAAAGAACTACCGCAGTTTAGCCAGTAATTATTTTTCCTCAGAAAAATTATGTTACCTTTCTAGTACAAATTCTTTTCAGCTCAGCACACATTTATATAGTAGCTATTATGTGCTGGTGTAAGAAGAAGGAGAAAAATCATGAATAAATCTCTATTCTCCAGAGAGTATAATGAATCTCCGATTCCACCCATAAGTGGTACAATTTTATCCTTTGTTTGCTTCAAACTTATGGGCAGATACTGTCTATTAGCCAGTAAATTTCTACAGTAAAATTAAGGGAAATCCAATTACTAAAAGTTGTCGACCAAAATCTCTTCCCCCAGCCCCTCAAAAACATTAATACCAACAACAAAAAAGTCAAATTAAGAAAATAGATTTATAATAATTTCATTTTTTAAAGAAACATTCCTTCTCTACAGAGGATGCCCAAGGCCTCCACCCTCTATATTTAAATGGGTTTTTATATATAAATGTGTTCTCATTATAAAATGAGAACTGGTGTTCATTAGTATCACTGAAAGATCTTCAGTCATCAGCAGAAGGTTAAATCATGCTCAGCACATGCTACTTCCTGAGGCAGAAATAGGATACTAATACATTTTTTGATATATTTCTAATTCTCAGCTGTTGAAAACCCTTCAGAGATTTCTCTAGGAGCATACTGAATATAGTACAACTACTTCAGCAAAATATGCAAGTCCCTATATAAAATCTAACTCCAGCCTACCTCTCGGATTCTTCTCTGGCCGTTCCCTTATTTGATACTTGAAATGTCTGCTCTACTGATACCAGCTATCATGCTCTTTCAAGCCTCAGTGCCTCTGGACATATTCCCTTTGCCTGGAAAAGCCTTCCTCTCCTTGTTACCTGGAGGGCTTTCCTACCCATCCATTGAAAACCAATAGAAGCATTACTTTTTCTGTGACACCTTCTCTGATTGCACCCCCTTTCCCAACTTTATTTACTTCTCTATGCTGCACCTCTCCCAAGTACATAGTATTCTTACCACAGGTATCATATTTAAGACAGAACTTAGATGTTTCTCTGTCCCTCACACTAGTCTGGTTTGTTCTCTATAAAAAAAAAAAAGCAAAGGC
The DNA here is from genome assembly GCF_024166365.1 of Elephas maximus indicus. NCBI lineage: Eukaryota > Metazoa > Chordata > Mammalia > Proboscidea > Elephantidae > Elephas > Elephas maximus. The sequence continues at coordinate 110,368,429 of NC_064823.1, read as the reverse complement.
CATGTTTATTCATCCTGGCATCAGCATCACTTATTATAATGCCTGGCATAACTGAAGGCTTTCAGTAAATAAAATGTATGTCAAATTGAGTTGAATGAGCAAAACAAAAAGGTTAACCTACAGTGTAAAAATGTAATTAAATACCATTCTAGTAACATTCTAATTAATATTTCATTGTAAATTTGTCTTATCAATTAGTCTGTATTACTGGTTCCCAGACCTTTTTATATCATGGGGTGGTAAAATTTCCAAGGAAATTTTGGGAACTGACAAAAGCTGATATATCAGTTTTTTTATTTTGCAAAGACATGAAAAATAAATATAAATAAACCTTCCATCTATTCTCCCCATTACTTCATAAAATAAGAATATTTTTAAAACTAAAAATTGAGAAGGTTATAACTTCAGAAGGAAAGTCCTTTGAATTGAAAATTTAATACTATGAAGAACTTGCACAGACTTCAAACTGAGTCTAGAACATATGTCTGGAATACTCTGCATTTTCTATTCCTTGATCTGATACTTCTTTTTATCTGTTTCAAAAGATGATTTTAAATTGAGACTATTCCTTTACTTTCTTCCCCCACAATATCTATGGGGAACAAAAAAACTCTTTGACTTTTTGTTATTTTTTTCTCTACCCATGAACAAACTTTACAGTGCCTGTCTTGGTTATCTAGTGCTGCTATAACAGAAATACTATAAATGGATGTCTTTAACAAATAGAAATTTATTGCATCACGTTTAGGAGGCTAGAAGTCTGAATTGAGAGCACCTGCTCTAAGAGAAGGCTTTCTCTCTCTGTTGACTCTGGAGGAAGGTCATTGCCTCTTCAGCTTATACTTCCTTGTTTCTTGAAGATCTCCATGTGTCTTGGCATCTATCTTACCCCATCTCTCTTCTTGCTAGCTTGCATTTAATCTCTTTTATATCTCTAAAGAGATTGACTCAATATATACTCTACACTAATCCTGTCTCATTAACATAACAAAGACAACCCATTCCCAAATGGGGTTATAACCACAGGCATGGAGGTTAGGATTTACAACACAATTATTTATTATCAATCCATAATAGCGCCATTACTAAGTATTCTGCTGGCTTCCTGCCAGAGTATGTAAAGAAGCTCTTCATTGTTTCAGGAGCCCTTGCAAAATGTCTCTTGGATTCCTTTCTGCTTCTACCACATCTCATTGAATATCCTCCTTTTCTTTTGAGAATTATACAACTTTTTTCTAAAACTACTGTTTTATCCTTTAAATATTCCCCATTGTTTGTCAATTAGCCAAAAAATTAAAATGTTAAAGATTCTCTTTTTGTTTTCTATATACCACACCTGTTTTCTAAGCTTCTAACACTTTAGGGTAAGTCCCTGATACCTATCAGTGAACGTCATAGTGTCTATCCTGCCTCACAGAGTTATGATAATGATAACACGTACCATGTTACAGTAAACAAACCAAAAAAAAAAAAAAAAAAAACCCAATGCTGTCGAGTGGATTCCGACTCATAGCGACCCTATAGGCCAGAGTAGAACTGCCCCATAGAGTTTCCAAGGAGCGCCTGGCGGATTTGAACTGCCAACCCTTTGGTTAGCAACATGGAGAAATATTTGTGTTATATAAATTCAAAGTGCTTTTTTTCCAATAGTTCAAACCCATCAGATGTAAACTATTTGTAATAGAATAGTTCATAATGGCTAAGCATTTTATAGTAGAAACCTGAATGTCATAGTAAAGATCTAGAAATACCACCTTCTTAATTGAGTCAAATAATCGATTTCTTGTTTCAGGGGTACACAATGAATGTATATGAGATCATCTTCCTTTAATAAAATACCACATTATTTTGTCTTACTGCAATTTCTACACATATTTTAGATCATTTAGGAGCTATATATTTTCATATTATTTCTATTATGTGGGATACTTATATCAAGAAGATCTTAACTTTGTCCAAAATAGCTTACTATTGGTATATTAGTATTCTGCCATCTTTTTTTTATCATTACAATGGGACTTCTTATAAAAGTGTGCAAATGTGAATTTAAAGAAGAAATAAATCAAGGGCTGGATATTGACTTTATAATTGACTTTTTATTTACATGGCGAGACTCAGGAAAGGTTTAGAGTATTATTCAAACTTAAATATTTCCATTCACAAATAGCTTTTCAGAAGTAAACTGCATTATATATATTAAAAAAAGGGACTTCTATTTGGTATATTTCTTTTTATTTTTTATCATTAGCTAAATCTTTTGATTCAGCAGCAAAGATCCTATACAGTGGTTACTCTTCAGATGAGGTGTTTAAATTAAATTATTTAAAGGAATAAATAGTTTGGCAGTTCCTGTTTTGATGGATAGCTAGCACTATGGTGAAATCACTTCGAAAATATCTTAAAACCTTGTTAGATTTTAATGTGTATTTTAAAGTGTTGTTCTGGTAAGTATGAATTTGTAACCAAAAAAGAATATGGTCCCTTTAAAAGAAGACAGAAAGCATTTTTTAATCCAATCTTAGTTTATGTGTTGAAGGAAAGAAAGTGGAAAACATAGGCATTTCATTTAAATGTATTGCTGCCACCTACCAGTTCATTATTTCATTTTGGAAAGGAATTCATAAATTATCCATAGAACTGGGAAATCTTCTGATGCTGGGGAGAGGGTAAAAGAGTTACATGATCATACCACTGGCAAAGGAATGTACCATATGACTGATGTGCTTTGGGGGGCTTCTGTCTGTTGATAGAGAAGCAGAAAAACAAAGGACAAAGGAAACTCTCTTTAATTAATCCTACCAAGTAAGCAAAATAAATAGATCACTTGTTTCAGCAACAGAAGCAAACCGTTGACAATTGAGAAAAGCCACCTGCAGGTGCTTTTGAACACAGGCTGCCCCAGAGCCCAGAATGACCATTGTCTAACACAGGAGTTGGTAATTTTTTTTTCTACAAAGGGCCAGATAGTAAATATTTTTGGCTTTGTGGGCCATATGGCCTATGAGGCACCTACTCAACTGGTGGTACAAGAGCTGACTTAGACAATACATAAGTGAATGAGTGTGACTATACTCCAATAAAACTTTATCTGTGAACACTGCAATTGAACTTCATTTCATCTCCAAGAGTCAGATAATATTCTTCTTTTGATTTTTTTCAACCAGGGCATACAAAAACAAGTGGTAGGCCAGATTTTGCTCCAGGCCATAGTCCATTGATCCCTGGCCTAACAAAACTCTCACTCTTTTTTTGTTTTTGGTTGAGTACTTGGTGTGTGTCAGGCCTATGCTAGACTTGAGAACTATAATGGCTAGGAAGATAGACATGGTCTAGGAAGATAAACATGTTTTCATGGAACTTACTGTATTTTTTTTTGCATATAACATGCCCACGTAAATTACATGCCCACACATAAAATGCGCAGCATAGCTCACAAAAGTAGTGAGGGAGGGGTTGTGCAGTTGGCAAAAAATGTATAGCACACATATGATTTGCATAAAAGCACAGTACGTTATGATAATCACTCAAATATATAATTAGAAATTGTGATAAGTGTCTATGAAAGAAAAGTACAGGGCACTGTACACCATAAGTTGTAATCTACACTAGGAAGTCAGGGAAGGTTTCCCTGCAAAGTATTCTTTGACAAAGACTGAAAAATGAGTATGAACTAACATGGAGAAAGAGCAGGAGAAAAATATTTCAGGCAGAAGACAGCATGTGCAACACCTTCCTGGAAAATGCAGAGTAAAAGGGAGAATAGCAAGCAGTAAATGGGAGAAACCAGGAAAGACAAAATTGTTAAGGGCCCACTGATTTTGTTAGCTGTTGTCAAGTCACCCTGATTCATGGCTACCCCATGTACAACCAAACAAAATGCTGTCTGATCCTGAGACATTTCCATGATCAAATGTGGGTTAGACCATTGTAATCCATAGGATTTTCATCAGCTGATTTCCAGAAGTAGATCACCAGGCCTTTCTTCCTAGTCCATCTTAGTCAGGAAGCTCCACTGAAACATATTCAGCATATAACAACACACAAGCCTCCAATGACAGACAGGTGGTAGCTGTGCATGAGGTACATTGGCTGAGAATTGAACCTGAGTCTCACACATGCAAGGTGAGAACGCTACCAATGAACTAACACTGCCCTAGTAGGGCCTACCCCACCCCCCATTACCATTGAGTCAATTCTGACTCATAGTAACAGTTGTGACAGAGTAGAACTGCCCCACAGAATTTCCAAGGCTATAATCTTTACAGAAGCAGACTGCCATATCTTTCTCCTGCAGAGTGGCTGGTGGGTTCACACTACTAACCTTTTGGTTAGCAGCCAAGAGCTTTAACCACTGCACCACCAGGGGTCCTTACCTATTGTCATCTAGTCAATTCCAAATTATAGTGACCCTTTATAGGACAGGGTAGATCTGCCCCATAAGGTTTCCAAGGCTATAATCTTTACGGAAGCAGACTACCATATCTTTCTCCCATGGAGTAGCTGGTGGGTTTCAACTGCTGACCTTTCAGTTAGCAGCCAAGTGCTTTAACCACTGTGCCACCAGGGCTCCTTCACTAACTACAGTATAATAGTATGCACCACCCATCTGTTAGTTTGCCATACTGTGGTGGCTTACATATTGCTATGATGCTGGAAACTATGCCCCTGGTATTTCGAATATCAGCAGGGTCACCTATGGTGGACAGGTTCTAGCAGAGCTTCCAGATTAAGTCAGACTAGGAAGAAAAGCTTGGTGATCTACTTATGAAAATTAGCTAATGAAAACCCTATGGATCACATCACAGTATTATCCAATACAGTGCAGAAAGATGAGCCCCATGAGTAGGAAGGCAGTACACAATAACTGCAAAAATGGACTCAAACGTACCAACAATCATTAAGATGGCTCAAGACAAGGAAATGTTTCATTTTGTTATACATAAGGTTACCATGAGTTAGAGCCAAATGGAAGACTACTAACAACAACAACAATTACTACAGTATGGAGAATGGATTAGGGAGGTACAAGATTAGTGACTACAATAGTCAAAGGCCTCTAGACCCTAGATTCTGGGCTCTAAAGCCAAACACTACTATTTACCTACCCAGGTACTATTGTTAGTGCTTTACATATGCACCCACTCCTCACTTATCAACATGGCTATGTTCAAAAGACCAGGTCATTATGTGAAAATCAGTACTATGCAAAAAAGGAGGATGGCCACATCGGATCACAAAAATGAAGGATGACTACATCATTACACAACTGCCAAATTACATCATCACATAACTGCCAAATTACATTATTACATAACTGCCAAACTGCTAAGAATCATGGCCCGGCCAAGTTGACACATAACCTTAACATTCACAGCCAACGTTACTCTAACCCCACAACTTGGCTTTCGTTACTGCCAGACATACTTCGTTAATGCACCAAGTAGTCAGATAGTAGATTTTTTACTATTACCGTAAATGTGAAATGACAGGTAACAAGACAGTTGATAAGCGTATTAACTCATTTAATTTTTATAACAACCCCATAGGTAATACTATCATCCCTCTTTACAAATAAGGAAACTTAACTACATGCTGCCTCTCAATATCTTCCCTCAGTGCAGCCCCAGTTGCCTCTGGTTTACAGAATATGACAAGTAATGACAGATGAAAGCTAAGTAAGACTGTGGAAGAAAGAAGGAACAAAAAGAAATGAAGTAGGTGGGCTCTGTGGCACCATAGCCTTGGCTTAGACCTTAGTCTCTTTTCTAAGAAATTATATTGTTTGTTGGAAGTGAGGCCCAAATTCAATGAGACAGCTGCCTAGGGTATCTGTGGAAGCTCTTGTGAGTGTACCCGTGCTACAAAAATATATCCAAAGCAGTGTGTGGAACCTACTTACAACAAAAAAAGTATTCATTGTTTATCTAAAGTTCAAATCTAACTGGGTGTCTTCTACTTTATCTGGCCACCCTGCACCAAGGAAACAAATACATTCTCTCTCACATAAAACCCAGCTGCCAGCTGGAGACACCTGGCCCCTTTAGATTTAGAAAATTGGCCCGAATGCCTCATACAAGTCCAAAAACCTTCCTGGGAATTTTTGTGTGTTCCCAGGGGAGGGGTGTGAGATGGAAGTTCTGTTTTCACCTTCGCCTCCAGACTCACGCTTTCTCCCTGACAGCTCATTCCTGCGGCTCTTTCAACGTCTAGAAAACAAACAAGCAAACATAGGCAATCATTGTGAGTGTGGCTGACTCCACCGAAGAGCTGAGAGCCCCGGGGAGCTGTCACATCAGGCACAGCCTCACGAACAGCTCAAAGTACTTTTTATATACGCTCTTGAGTACAGTTCTGCCACCTACCACCAAGGGCTTCTCATGGCCCTCTGCCATGATTCCTAGGGCATGCTTATCCTCCCGACATTCCCTTTCCCCTGCTGTGTTTTCTTCTCATCATTCTTTCGGTAGCCAAGAATTTCTCTCCTGCTGTAGAGCAAATTCCTGAACTAAGCAGTTTTGATTCCCTCTCTAAAGCTTTGTCACTAGTCAATATTTAAAACCTCAGGATCCTAACCCTAAAACCTTCAGGGTGCCAATCACTTATTGAGGCATTTTTCCACCCAAGGGCAGTTTGAAATTCTCCCTAAGGAGAATTCTGATGCCAGCAGTTAAGACAATCTTCATTTTTATTAATTTATAGCAATGATATTTTTTGCTGGTAAAAGAAGAATATCTCTTTTAGTTGTATCCAACGAGGTTCATTTTTACTAGTTATACCATCATTCTCTTGGGGAAGTTTAATTGCTTTTGCCAAAAGTTCAGGAAAAATCCTAATGGACAGTATTTTGGATTTCATTATGGGTTCCAGATACACCTTTATTTCTACCATTAAATTTGATTCAATATCACAACTGCTTACTTTTTCGAGGTAAAGAAAGAAGGTTTTGGTAAACATGCCAATATTTTTTATAGCTAGAAGCATTATCTGATTTTTTTTTTTTAATGAATGAAATGTACCATCAGGTGAACTCCTCAAGTAAAAACGAGGAGATATAACTAAAAAAAGAGTTGAGCCACAGCCTAGACTCAAACCCTAGTCCATTATCTTTTCCAAGGTCTATCTTCTAAATTAAGCTTTACTTTCCTGACATTTCCCAGGTAGTTCCTAGACACTGCAAAAACCACACAAAGATACACGTATATAGTAATTCTCCTAGCTGATTGGAATAATACTATTAAAAAAATGAATAAATCATTTTCTGAAATCATCTAAAGCACCGTGAAATAGGGAGTTGGGCCATCATATAAAAATTTTACTCTTAAAAAGAGCTTTGCTGCAATTATCTTAACATTTCTAGTAATACAGTCACCTGCTGATTAGTGCTTATGTAAAGTACAAATTAAAGCCTTAATGCTTTACTACTTTTCTGCAAGTACAAACCTGGCCTGAATTTTAGTGTATTGATAACTCATACTGGAACATGTATGTATAATGCCCATATATGAACTATGTAAAAGACAAATAGATTAGAAATATAGTAGCCACACTGGTATGATAATAGAGAAGCAGAGACTCAAGTTCAAGTAACAAAACAATATGCAATTGAGTTGCAATTTTTTTCATCAGGAACTGTTTATATGCTATACATAATAAAGTAACAATATAGTAAATAGTTTTACAAACATTTTGAAAATATAAAATTATCTTTCAGTAAACTATGCCTTTTAACACAGCAAAAAGTCCATAGTAGCTGAAAAATATTCTAAAATGTCCTACAGAGAAACACCCTGCCTTTAAAGAATTTGTGCTTTGACTTAATCAGTGAAGCAATTAAGAATTTATCTGTGAAAGTTGTTTTACCTCGGGAAAATTCTCAACTTTCCACATGCCAGTATGTTAGCAGCTCACATTTTCCATAAGACAAGTTTTGCAAACCATATGCAGATATCTGATAGCTGTTGTGAAATCTCACTCAACACAATTTAGTATTTTGGATCTATTTCTAGAGTCCTGCTATGTGAACATTTTTAGCCTGTACGATGTCAGCCTGGTAATTTTCATGCAAGTAAGAAAACAATTTGTTCTAGTCTCCAAAATGGTACTGACATCAGAAAGTGTCCTTCACATTGAAGAACCTGTGACTGAATAACTTTCAGCTAAAGCAGTAAAATTGATGGCAATGGCAAGGCTTCCAAGGCAGTGCTAATGTGAGAGCAGAGCTCTTCCTTGCCAGCATAATGGAGGCAGCAGTCATTGTTGAGTGAATTGCAAGGAAGAAAGCATCTGAGCTTCAGGTTAAACTCTCCTGTCATGGCGATTCTGTCAACATCAGAGAATTTGGGTTTCATTTTATTTTATTTTTTAATGGTAATTTCATTACAAGTCCCACTCTATTTTTCCAGCACCATCTTCCACTGCTCTCTGATATTTGAATTTGATCTATATGCTATCCACCACTCATCTGTCAATATCTTCTACTATGGAAGCTTGCATGTTGCTGTGATGCTGGAAGCCAAGGCATCAGTATTTCAAAAACCAGCAGGATGACCCATGGTAGAAATGTTTCAGCAGAGCTTCCAGACTTAGACTGGGAAGAAATGTGTGGTGATCTATTTCCAAAAATCAGCCAATGAAAACCCTATCGATCACCATGGAAATTGTCTGATTTGCTTGCTTTGGATACGTCATTAGGAAGAATTAATTGCTAGAGAAGGACATCATGCTTGGTGAAGTACAGGGTCAGCGAGGGTATGAGAGACCCTTGGTGAGATTGATTGACACAGTAGCTGCAACAATGCACTCAAACACACGGGCGATTGTGAGGATAATGCAGTATTGGGCAATGTTTCGTTCTGTAGTACATGGGGTAATCATAAGTCAGGGTCAACTTGACAGTAGCTATCTATCTGTCTGTCTGTCTGTCTTAGTCATCTAGTGCTGCTATAACAGCAATACCACAGTTGGATGGCTTTAACAAAGAGAAATTTATTCTCTCACAGTCTAGGAAGCTAGAAGGCCGAATTCAGGGTGCCAGCTACAGGGGAAGGCTTTCTCTTTCTATCGGCTCTGGAAGAAGGTCCTTATCATTAATCTTCCCCAGTCAAGGAGCTTCTTGGCACAGGGATGCCAAGGTCCAAAGAATGAGCTATTCTCCTGGTTCTTGTTTCTTGGTGGTATGAGGTCCCTCTGTCTCTCTGCTCACTTCTCTCTTTTATATCTCAAAAGAGATTGACTTAAGACACAACCTAATCTTTTAGATTAAGTCCTTCCTCATTAACATAATTCCCACTAATCTTGCCTCGTTAACATTAAAGAGGTAGGATTTACAACACACAGGAAAATCACATCAGATGAAAAAATGGTGGACAGTCACACAATACTGGGAATCATGGCCTACACAAGCTGAAAGATATTTTGGGGGGAGACAATTCAATCCATGACTCTATATCTATCTATCTATCTATCTGTCTATCTGTCTATCTGTCTATCTGTCTGTCTGTCTGTCTGTCTGTCTGTCTGTCTGTCTATCTATCTATCTACCTACTTACCTACCTACCTACCTATCATCTATCATCTATCTCTCTACCTATCTACCTACCTACCTACCTATCTATCTATCTACTATTCTCCAGGTTCCCTCACTGCCCTTGCCTGCATCACAGAGAAGGGTCTCAGAAGAGTAGAGTCCAGGCAGGCTAACAGAAAAATTAGGAGAGTAGTATTTAACTGTAATGACATTTAGAGTACCTGGAGGAGATAGAGGAACCTGGAATAGCTTCTATGAATAGTCCTAAGAAATCTATAGATAAATTTGAAGACAGGGAGAAGGCAGACAACCAAGTCATTAAGATCCCTTAGCTTATTCCATACCTACAAACGGGCAAGCCACGGAGGCAGAGAAATAAGAGATTTTCAGAAAGCAATTGCTGGCATCTCCAGTTATGGAGAGGGGATACCTTGAACTAAGGAGTGAATCTGTCTACCCCAGTGGCAGGAATACCATCATTATATATCCTCTATGTGTGCTAACTTAAGGTTCTTTTGTGACAAGTGGCAGAAACCAAGCCTAAGTAGCTTAAGCAAGAAGGAGAACTTTATGATAGAACACAGGGACGTCTCAAGAAAGGGTAAAGCTGCTGAGCCTCTGAAGGACCTGGAACAGGGAGCTGGCAGATGCTGCCTCAGGTTCTCTCTCCAGGGCCCATGGTCCTACATCTCTGCTTTTCTGGATGAGTCTACTTCATTCCCCTCTCCCTGTCTCTGCAGACCAGCATTGACTAGCTCTGACAACATATGGACAGGCATCATTACTCTACAACAGCGGTCTTTGATCTCAACTTTACAACACTTCATTCAAGCAAATAGACCAAACTGAATAGAATCTCTTAGTCTTAATTGCAAATTCCTGGGAGAAAGAACCTGATTGGTCTTGCCTAAATAAGGGGTCCATCTTTCATCCATTTCCCTTTGGAAAGTGAGGCAAGGTCATAATATAAAAATAGAGATGCTAGAGACCCACATTTATGGAAAGAGGAAGAGAGGGAGGGAGGATGGTTATTTTTAAAGTAAGTGAAACAGTGTGACCTGTGAAGACATTGCAAAAAGTATCTACTGCAGGTAGAAACTGTTATTATCTCCATTTTACAGATGAGGAAATTAAGACATTTGGAACTTAAGTAACTTGCCCAAGGTCACAGAGCTGGTCAGTGGCAGACTCATGATTTGAAGTCAAGTCTATCTGAGTCTTAATCACTAGGCTGTAATGTGTCCTCAGTCCCTGCTTACCAAGCAACCTTCTTATTTTGAAATGCACTGATTATACAGGCTTCATATATTCTAATCCCTGTGATGATTATAGTTCTCATGATAAACTAATACACTGGCTTTCTGGTTCATATGCCATTACATTTCAGTCAGTTCAATCTTAAAAACGGATCTGTTCTTAGTATGTTGAAAAAATTGGGTTTCGAAACCTGTAAGGCTAAGGCTGAGACCGTGATAATGGCCTTGATGGTTGTAAATTTCACCATCCAGGTAATGCACACTCCTATGTACCTTCTTAAAGGGCAATTGCTGATCTTACTGACATGACAATCCTCTGCTTATTCCATGAAACATTTTTATTTCTATGAAGATCAGATCATTTTCTCTATTAGGCCCTAACAAAGAAAGCTAGGTTTCTGTCTGAAAACTGAGCATTTCTGTTTTCCATTCAACTATTCATTCCATAATTATTCTTTAGTGCCAGTTATGTGCCAGTAATGTTCTAAACACTGTGGCTGCAGCTAACAACACATGCATGGTCTCTGCCTTCAGGTTGCTTATGGTATAGACTAGCTTAGAATTTGAGGCAAATAGAATTTCTCCTGATAGGTTTTGGGAGGAGAATAAGAATGAAGATAAGAGATAAGAAAGAGATCCTTTTCTCACAGGAGAGATGAAGAAAGTGGGAATAGAGAAGAATAATAACCTTGGGTTGATGCATAAGTAACCCAGACCTAGATTTCATAAGATTTTAGTACTTATTAATACATTAATTATAAAAGAAATGTCTTCCATCTCACATTCCACTGGAAAAAAGAAGTACATCATGATATAAATGACCAAAATCAAGGCTGCTGTTGGTGTCGTTAGCTGTCATTGAGCTACTCTGATTGGTGGTGATCTTATGTACAACACAACGAATGTTGCACTCTCCTTCATCATCCTCACCATCTCCAACATGTTCGAGTCCATTGCTGTGGCTATTGTGCTAATCCATCTCTATTAGGGTTTCCCTCACCTTTGTTGGCCCTCTCCTTCACCAAACATGATGTCTTCTAATGATCTCTCCTGATGACATGTCTAAAGCAAGTTGAGTCAGACATTGTTCTGCTGTGATCCATAGGTTTCCACTGGCTAATTTTCAGTAGTATATTGCCTTTATTCCTAACCTGGCTGAAACTGGAGGCTCTGCTGAAACTTGTCCACCATGGGTAACTCTGATGGTATTTGAAATACTGGTGGCATAGGTTCTATCATCATAGCAACACACAGCCATGACAGTATGACAAATTGATAGACAGGTAATGGAAAATCAAGGCAGTCTTAACTACAAAGTAGCTGGTGTCAGTAACAAAACCAAAGTACTACACAATTGGATTCCATTTGTAATCTTATGTATATTTGTAGATTGATTATTAAGTTGACATATCCATGGAGTTTACTGACTAATCAACTCAATAATCAGTCTACAAATATACATAAGATTACAAATGGAATCCAGTTCAACAGATAGATCCATCTGAGTCCCAACATGTTTAATTAACCAGAGTATTGGTAAGTTTATTTTTATCTTAAATGCTAAGTTATACTCTTTACAAGTCCTATTTTTCCCTTGTGGCTGGAACAAGTATGGCATTTTCAAAAAAGGGTAGGAAGTCCAAGTAGCTAAATCAGAGTGAAGGAGAGGGAGAATTACAAGATGAGGTCAGAGAGGGGGGCCAGGTCATAAAAGCCTTGCAAACATGGGTAAAGACTTTGGATTTGTATTCTAAATGCAGTGGGAAACCACTGTAGGCCTTTACTCTGATGAATGGCATCATGTGATTTACCAATTAAAAAAAATTAATCTGGATCCTATGTGAAGAATGAATTGTATGAGGGCAAGAGTAGAGCCAGAGAGACCTGTTAGAAGAATATTGCAAAAGAGTAGAGCAGAGATGATATTAGCCTGGACATGAGTGGTAACAATGGAGAAAGTGAGAGTTCACTGGATTCTGGATATATTATTATGTTAGAGCCAAAAGAACTTGCTGACAGACTGAATATGAGTGCAAGACAGGAGTCCAGAATGACTCCCAGGTCAATGGGGTGAAAAGTGAGTACCAACTGCTGAAAAAGAGACCACTAAGAAAGGAGAGGAGCCCTGGTGGTGCAGTGGTTAAGAGCTATAGCTGCTAACCAAAAGGTCAGCAGTTCGAATCTACCAGCTGTGCCATAGGAACCCTATGGGGCAGTTCTGCTCTGTCCTATACAGTTGCTATGAGTTGAAATCGACTTGACGACAATGGCTTTTTTTTTTTTTAAGAAAGAGGAAGGGAGAGGCAGGGCCAAGATGGCAGAGTAGTCAGATACTTCCTGTGGTCCCTTACAATAAAGACCCCCAAAACAAAAAGTGAATCAATTTTATATGAAAATCTATGAGCTCTGAACTTCATAAGCAAAGTCAAGAAATCAGACTGAACAGTAAGCAGAGGGAGAGATGGTTCAGAGCAGAGAGGAGGTGCCAGACCTGACCTGGCCGGCACCAGCATGCTGCAAGCTGGATTGGTTGGCATGCATGGTAAGGCAAGTAGTGGTGCTCTAAATGCATATTCCACAGCAGGAGAGAACAAATGGCAGAGAGTCTGCTCAAGCCTCCAGAACCAGAGAGAAGAAGCGCTCAATCGACAAAGGATAAATACGTGCATTTAACCTATCATGCAGATCGAGAAAACGCCCCCTTTGGGAAGAACCTCTCTCCCATTTACCTGCCCCCCCACACCACCCCAATCTGGTGTCAGCAATTGTCCCACCCCCTGGGCCAGAAGTAGGACCTGTCATGTGCCCTGAGCCGTTCTCCCAGTTTTGGAGAGGGAACAAATTAACACGCAGGAAAAAATAATCTGTCAGTTCCCCTAAACTGGGAACTCAGGGAAGGCACAGTGCCTTTGCCTAGGCACAGGCAAAAGGGGTCCACAGACTTTGAATGCCTTTTATCCCTGATAGGCCTGCATGGGTCCATTTCAATAGCATAGGTTCTCGTTAGCACAGTACAGCAGGGTATATACCTGAAGCCTATTTTCAATTATATCAGCTATAAGGGGGAGTGGCAGATTCATGACATTTGACACCACTTTGCTCATTAAGCAGGGTTTTCACCTATCCACATTAGGGGCCTGAGGAGTGGTGGCTCCACCCACACCACCTAGCCACCTATGACCAGGGTCCAAGAATAAGTGTTGCCTCCCAGTCTTTACAGCCCACAGCATTGGTGCCCATAGTCTGGCTACAAAACTCACCCACCAATGCACTCTAGGGAACAGACACTCAGGGGTAGCCGTCAGCACCCTGTCTTCACAGAGCATGACCTCCTACTGCAGCCAGATACCTGTGCCTACTCCAACCACCCCTGCCTGTCTAGGACTGTAGGTGAGTACCTACACCACACACTTGGTGACTGACTACCTGGACACCTGACCTGAAATCATACAAGAAAAGTAAATGGACTCCTGGGTTCACATACCTAGTAACAGCTCTAACCATTTGGCGATAGGATGTTAGAGCTTCAAGAATGCCAATAATCAAACTAGTTTACACAACCAACCTATCTGGGTATATCAAAACAAGAAGTGAAGACACAGTAAGTAAACATAAAGTAAATAAATAAATAACTTACTGATGGCTCAGGCAAAACAGCCAATATCAAATCACATAAAGAAGCAGACCATCATGGCTTCAGCTAGCCACCAAAACAAAGATTCAAGAAACCTTCCAGAGGAAGATAACTTCTTGGAATTACTGGAAATAGAATTCAAAAGATTAATATACAGAGCTCTTCAGGAGATCAGGAAGGAGATCAGGCAAAATGCAGAACAAGCCAAGGAACACACAGACAAAGCAACAGAGGAACTTAAGAAGGTTATACAAGACCATAATGACAAATTTAACAGGCTCCAAGAATCCATAGAGAGACGGCAAACAGAAATCCAAAAGATTAACAATAAAATTTCAGAATCAGACAACCACTAACCCACTAACAAGGCAATACAAAGTCACAGGAGCAAAATTGAGGCATTGGAAGTCAGAATTAGTGAGACTGAAGATAAAGCACTTGACACCAACTTATTGAGGAAAAGTCAGATGATGGAATTAAAAACAATGAAGAAACCCTAAGAATTATATGGGACTCTATCAAGAGGAATAACCTACAAGTGATTGGAGTACCACAACAGGGTGAGTGGAATAATGGAAAATACAGAGAGAATTGTTGAAGATTTGTTGGCAGAAAACTTCCCTGATATTGTGAAAGATGAGAAGATATCTATCCAAGAAGCTCATCAAACCCCACACAGGGTAGATCCCAAAAGAAAGTCACCAAGACATGTTATAATCAAACTTGACAAAACCAAAGATAGTGGCTAGGGATAAATGAAAAGTCATCCACAAAGGAGGGTCAATAAGATTAAACTCTGACTACTCAGCAGAAACCATGCAGGCAAGATGGCAATGGGATGACATCTATAAAGCCTTGAAGGAAAAAGAATTGCCAGCCAAGAATTTTATATTCAGCAAAACTGTCTTCAAATGTGATGGTAAAATTAGGGCATTTCCAAATAAACAGAAGTTTAGGGAATTCGTAAAAAACAAACCCAAATTACAAGAAATACTAAAGGAAGTCCTCCAGTTAGAAAAGCAGTAACATCAAACAACAACCTAAGACTAGAACACAGGACAGAACAACAAGATATCAACCCAGATAGGAAGGTCGCAAAAATAAATCAAGGCTGAAACACTGAAAATAGGGAAACAGAGATGTCAATATGTAAAAGATGGCCACATTAAAACAAAAAAGAGGGACTAAATAATGTAGTCATATATCTTTCATATGGAGAGGAAGTCAAAGTGATATAAAGAAATAAAAGATTGGTTTAAGCTTAGAAAAATTGAGGTAAATATTAAGGTAACCAAAAAGAAAACTAACAATCCTACGCATCAAAATAAAAAACAAGAAAAACATAAACACTGACCAAATACAAAATCAACAACAATGAAAAGAAAATACATTAAGAAAAATGACTCAGCACAGAAAATTAAGTGGAACAAAGAAATTGTCAACAACACACACAAAAAGACATAAAATAACAGCACTAAACTCATAAAAAAAAAACTCATACCTATCAATAATTACACTAAATGTAAATGGACTAAATGCACCAATAAAGAGACAGAGAGTGGCAGAAAGAATAAAAAAACCCCACAATCCCTCTAAATGCTGCCTACAAGAGACACACCTTAGACTTAAAGACAAAAACAAACTAAAACTCAAAAGGTAGAAAAAATATATATCAAGCAAGAAAGGAGAAGGTTTGTAAAAAGATATCAAGATTCAAAGGCAGTGATTTCAAATAGACATCCAAGGGAAGTTATCAAGAAGAAAAAGAAGGAGCTTGCATATAAGTCTAGAGTTCATAGGTGTGCTTAGTGCCAGAGAGACAAATTGGAGAGGCTTCAGTGTATCGATGGTATTTAAAGCCTTGATGAGAGCACCAAGGAAATGAGAATAAATGAGTATAGCTAAAGAAAAGGCCAGGGACTGAGCCTTTAGGCACTCCAACATTTAACAGCCTTGGAAGGAATGGCCAGTGAAGTAGGTAAACCAAGGAAGAGTGGTGATCTGGAAATGAAGTGAAGAAAACGCTTCAGGGAGAGAATGATAGTCTGTGTCAAATACTGTTAAGAGGCTGTCATAGTTACCCAGTGCTGCTGTCACACAAATAAGACAAAGCAAGTGGCTTTAAAGAACAGAAATTTATTGTTTCAAGTTTTGGGGGTTAGAAGTCCAAACCAGGGCATTGGCTCTGCCTTAGTTATCTAGTACCGCTATAACAGAAATATTAACAAACAGAAATTTATTTTCTCACAGTTTAGGAGGCTACAAGTCCGAATTCAGGGTGTTGGCTCTAGGGGAAGTCTTTCTCTTTGTGTCAGCTCTGGAGGAAGGTCCTTGTCTCTTCTGAGCCTCTGCTCCTGGGCAATCTTCATGTGGTTTGGCATCTCTCTTCCCCCATCTCTTTTTGGTGGCTTGCTTGTTTAACCTCTTTTATATCTCAAAAGAAATTGACTCAAGACACACCCTATACTAATTCTCCCCATTAACATAATAAAGACATTGCATTCCCAAATGGGATTAAAACCACAGGCATAGAGGCTATGATTTACAACACATTTTTGGGGGGAACACAATTCAATTCATAACAGGCTGTCAGGAAGTGTCTTTCCTTGTCAGTAGCCCCTGGTGTTCCTTGACGTGTAGACAGTTCTTCACAGGGCCTCTCCCCCGTGTGTGTCTCCACTCAGAGAGGATTAGGTTTAGAACTCACCCTACTCTGTCAGGTATAACTGCATTAACATGAAAAAAGAAAGTCTCCCTGTCCAAACAAGGTCATATTTAAAGGACAGAGGTTAGGATTTCAACATAACTTTTTAGGGGACACAATTCAGTCCATCACGGAGGCCAAGCAAGATGACAGCTAAGATACTACCATTGGATTTGGCATGAAGAAAGTTATTGCTTGATCAAGACAAGAGTGGTCTTGGAGGAATCGTTGTAAATGCAGAAAATGAGTGACTTGAGTTGCAAATCTGAGGTAACAAAATGATAAAGTAATAGCAAATAGTTATTAATGGGATATTGCCATAAAAAACGAGTAGGAAAATGTGACCTTAGGTGAAGGTGAACAAGAACATTAAAACCAAACCTGTTGCCATGGAGTTGATTCTGATTCGTAGAAACCCTATAGAAGAGAGTAGAACTGCCCCATAGAGTTTCCAAGGAGCAGCTGGTGGATTTGAACTGCCGATCTTTTTGGTTTGCAGCAGTAGCTCATCATAGCTCTTAACCACTGCACCACCAGGGCTCACAAGGACATTAGAGAGGGTTTTATATTCTGTTTGTATGGTGATGGAAATGATAGAGGAGAGAAAGAAACATTGTCAGTGAAGCAGAGAGGGGATATTGCTAGACTGAAATCATCCATGTGGTCAGAAGGACAGAAGCCAATGTGGAAATGTTGGCCTCAAGTGTGAGCACTAATTTGTATGCAAGGTAACAGAACGGAAGGCAAAGCACACAGATACAGGTGCTGACAGACTGATAGATTCAATGAAGAAAAATGAAGTGATTCTCCTCCAATTATTTCTACCTTCTTAACCAAATTAGAAAGGTCATCACTACCTAAAAGTGAAAAATGAGGCAGGGATTTCTGAAGTTTGAAGAAAGAGGAGTATCTGTGAAACAATTATCTAGGAGAGTGGGAAAGACCAGGAAAATGTAGAACTGCCAAAAGAATAAAAGCTGACTTGAAATTTGTGGTTAAAAAATAAGTAAGATTAGTCAGTGTGGTTACATATTGTTCTCCAGCCATGTTCAACTGTTCAGTACTGACGTGAAATAGATGGAGAACTATGTTTAAGACAGGGTATGAATTTTAAGACAGGGTATGAATTTTTTAGTGAGTAAGATACAAAGTGAGGGGGAAAAAGGAATTGAGGGTATATGCATGGAGTGCTGGTAGTAAGCCACGTAAGGAGAAAAGACAGTATAAGAACTGCAAGGATGAACAGTAAAGAAGTGATAAATCACTAGATTAGCTACCCCGAATGGGCTGGTTGGGGGGCAGTGCTAGATCTAGAAAGATGAGAGGATGGTCGGAAAGTATGGAGTTCTAAAAATCAGGATTTTTGGAGGTGATACAGTTACGTGGTAATAGTAAGTTCTCTAAGGCATATGATAGTGTTTTGCTGAAACGAAGTGGAGGAAAATAATATTGAAAATGAGAAGATTAAGACACTGATAGTCCAGGGTGTTTACATGGGCAATTTATTTGAATGCTGAAGTCACCAAGCATCAGAGTATGGAGTAGTAGTGGAGAAAAGCACAGTAGAATATTCATTCATCAAATAAGAATACATTAGCAAGAGGCTAGTAGATAAATCAATAAGGAAGGGTAGTAGTATAACAACATGTGCTGTAAAGAAGCTACATTTTTATTGGTTGATTGGTTTTAGGAAGGAATAAAGATAAAATGTCTAAAATTAGCAACAAGGAAAAATGGATACCACCGCCAGGTCCTGTGTAAGTGGGATGTAGGAGAAAACACAGCTATCACTTGAGAGAATTGAGGAGGATGTCTTGTCTTCAATGCCTACCCAAGCTCCAATTACAGGAAGAGGAACCATAAATTCTGAAGGGCACAGTGAAAGGGTTTGGGAGGTTGGGGAACAATGAGAGATTAACTCTATTCGTGGATGTACTAAATCCTTAGGGTGATAATGAATTACTCAGAGGGCTTGGACATTCACTCGTAATGAAGTGTATACAGCAGTTGGTATGATGGGACTAGTTCTGATAGTCACATAAGGAAAAGATGAATATCAGTCTTCATTACAGCCTCTGCTTTGGGCCTGATTTCACAGCACTTTGTAGATGGGGTCGCCATGAATAGGAATTGACTCAACAGCAACTAGTTCCTGGTTTGCGGTAGGCAGGTGGTATCATGGTCACTGGGGAGCCTTACTCTGTGTGACTCTTCCTTCAATCCTGCTGAAGGTGGTACAACAGTAGGGGGAGGACTGATTTTACCAAGGCCAGTGAAGCTCTCGGGGCCTTGTTTAACCCCTTCTGAGCTTTTTCACAGATAATTCCAACTAGCCATCAAAAACATACTCCCTTGGAATATTCCTTCCATCACTGCTGGAAGTCACATGCTATGGCTCTAGGGGACATCAGCCAACAGCTTAATCAATTCTCCTGCACTCCACTTACTCTAGGCATCTTCCAATGTTGAGATGAAGAAGTGTGGATCTAGCCATGGTATTGGCCTGTACTAGATTACATTGATGAAATTAATGTGATGTAACAACTATGTTCCTAATGACTTATGGTATTTTTAAGCGAACAACCTGTGCATTACACAATTTTTACCAATTGCGCACCCCCTACCCCTTGCTATTTTCATAAGTGACCTATGCTATGTGTTATGTGTGCACATTATTTGCAAAAACTACAGTAAATTAAGTCATTGAGAGAGAAAAGACTCAAAGTTGATGTTTATTGAACTCCTAAAGTTCCATGATAAAAAAAAAATAGCATATACGAAATAACTGTTTGTGGTCAGCACAACTGGCTAAACCAAAAGCAAAGAAGTTTCCTGAATAAACCAAATGCTTTGAAGGCCAGAGTAGCAGGGGTGGGGGCCTGGGGACCATGGTTTAAGGGGACATCTAGGTCAACTGGCATAATAAAATTTATTAAGAAAACATTCTGCACTCCACTTTGGTGAGTGGTGTCTGGGGTCTTAAACACTAGCAAGCTGCCATCTAAGATGCATCAATTGGTCTCAACCCACCTGGAGCAAAGGAGAGTGAAGAACACCAAAGACGCAAGGTAATTATGAGCCCAAGAGACAGAAAGGGCCAAATTAATCAGAGACTAGATCAGCCTGAGACCAGAAGAACTAGATGGTGCCCAACTACAACCGATGACTCCCCTGTCAGGGAACACAACAGAGAATACCTGATGGCACAGGAGAGCAGTGGGATGCAGAACTCAAATTCTCATAAAAAGACCAGACTTAATGTTCTGATTGAGACTAGAAGGACCCTGGAGGTCATGGGCCCCAGACCTTCTGTTAGCCCAAGACTGGAACCATTCCCAAAGCCAACTCTTCAGACAAGGATTGGACTGGACTATAAGAAAATGATGCTGTCAAGGCCTGAGCTTCTTGGCTCAAGTAGACATGTGAGACTATGTGGGCAGCTCCTGTTGGGAGGGGAGATAAGAAGCCAAAGGGGGACAGAAGCTGGCAGAATGGATATGAAAATACAGGGTGGAGAGAAGGAGCGTGCTGTCTCATTAGGAGGAGAGCAACTAGGAGTACATAGCAAGGTGTATATAAAATTTTGTATGAGAGACTGACTCAATTTGTAAACTTTCACTTAAAGCACAATAAAAATAAAAAGAAAATAATTGTGGTACATTATTTTCTTTTTGATAGTTGTGATCTTAATTCCCAAATCAATATACTAAACACATATTAACCTTCACCATCAATGACTACAATTTAAAAATACCAAGCAGTTCAGTGGAAAAGAAATTAGTTACAGTTTGGGGAAGGAAAAAAAAAAGAGAAAACTTGCTGGCTGTTAGGTATTTATCCAACAATGAACCATAAAGAGTAGGAGAACTACATTCAAAGAATTGAAACTCATGTCCCAACAAGCTAAAAGCTATTAAAAGGGCCTGAGTAACAGCCTCTATTCCCTACCCCAAAACTCTTAACATAAGTTCACAACATTGAATGACATTTGAAACAATGAGGATTTTGTTTTAAAATTTCAAGTCCAAGGTGTTAATGCTTACTATTGGAGATTGGAATGCACCAAAAACTGATTAAACATGTCTGAGTCTTGTTGGCGCAACATAAAGTTAATGCAAGCGGTCAAAGTACACAATTTTAAAATACACTGTTGTTATAATGTTAAGTCTGTATTAATGGATGCTATTTTTTTTAATTAAAAAATACAGTGAAGAGACAGATGAAAAATAAGATTTGATTAACAGAACCTGAACTAGAAAGATTCCATGTAAGTGTAAAACAGATGACTCTTGTATGCTCGGTCTTGCATTTTTACAACTCCACCTATATATAATGTATAGTCATTACTCCCCTTGAGAAAGGCTCTTCTCCGGATTTTCTTCTTCCTCAAGTCCTTTCCCAAAGCTGCTGCCAAAATCAACTTCCTCTCTTGCCATTCTGACAATGTCACTCCCTTCCTAAAATTTCCTTTAATGGACTTTGCATGAAAGTCAGAATTCTTGCCCTGCCTTTAGGACAAACACACTATTCCTGCCCAGATTTATTTAAGGATCTTGCCTATTTTTATAAATCCACATGTCATTTTCCTTTCCATGTAGACTGATTACCTTTTGGTTTCTAGACTTCTTTATGCTCATTAATGTTTAGATTGTAAACCCTTTATTCAGGGCTGATCTATAAGAGTTCTCATTTTACCTCTATCCCCTACCCAGTGCTGTGAAGTTGATTCCTTACCCCTATACCAACAAAAATACATAAACACTAAAAACTCTTTGGAGTTGTCTTATTAACATTTCTCTGGAAATTTCCTTGTTTTTGTAAGAAACGTACAATTACCCACATTGAAAATTTTTTTCCAATTAAAACAGTGATAGAAAAATCGCATCGATTAAAGGTAGGGTTGCAGAGCCAATTGTGCTGTCAATAAATTGGACACTGTAAAAAATTGAATTGGGAAAAGTTGTGTTGTAGATATATCTACAAAAACTACAAAAAAAAAAAAACCCTCAAAAACAGTAGCTGCTGAGGCTGCTTATGTACAACAAAACATTGATGGGATTTGGTTTCTCGTTTGGAGGTTAGGGTTGTGGTTTCATGGGACAAGCCAGTTAATTGGCCTAATAACTTGTGTAGCACTTCTGTTCTAGCTCCTAGTCCGTTGCAAAGCACCTGCAGTCTTAAAAGCTAGCAAGCAGCCATTCAAGGCATGACAATTTGTCATTATTAACCTGGAGCAACAGAGGAAGAAGGGAATGTCAGGAATAGAAGGAGGATATGGAATGTGTGGCTAATTGCCTGCATGAACAACTGCCTCCTTTGTCATGAGACCTGAACTGGTTGGTGCCTGGATACCACTACTGAATATTTTAACCAAAGGTTTCATAGAAAAATCCTGATCAAAAAGGGGGAAATGCAGAACAGAATTTCAAATTCTCACAGACTCAAGACTTTCTGGAGCCCTGGAGGGTAGATGAACCTCTGAAACTATTACCCTGAGATAATCTTTAAACTTTAAACCAAAAATATTCCCTGAAGTCATCTTAAAACTAAACAATACTTTAACCAGTAAAAAAAAAAAGAGCATCATGCTCTTTTAAGAACTATCTATATGGGATCAGAATGACAACATGGACTTGAAAAATTGGATAGGAACGTTGGCAGCAGTGAGGTTATGTTAATGAGGGAGGGACAACTCAAAAAAAGAGACTGAGAATGGTTGCACAACTTGAATATAATCATCACTAAGTTGTACACGTGGAAACTGTTGAATGAGTGTATTGTTTTGCTGTGTATATTCTCAGCAACAACAAAATAAATAAAATTTAGAAAAAAGAAAACCAAAATATTCTTAAAAGATGAAAATAATATTGTGGGATATCCCTAAGGAGTAAAATGATTTTAAGTCAGAGGAAAAAATATCTTATACTGTTATCGTAGGCAACTCCTAGGAAAAGTTTCTCCAAATTCTGAAATGGTGCCAATGCTCTGCTCTTTTTTTTTTTTTTCATCTTCCAACACAGGCTCTTTTTTTAAACCTAGAAGACCTGAATTCAAGTCCCAGCTTGGTTATTTGCCAATTCTATGTTTTTTTCATTTAATCTCTTTGAGCACCTGATCCTTGTTTGTAGAACAGAAATAACAGTACCTAAATGACTTTTCTGATGGTTCAACAGCATTTGTAAAAATGCTTTGTAAAGTAAAAAGTAGTAGAAAAAATACAAGATATTATTGTTACTTCCTTCCAATGTTCCATTCTGAGTGATAACTTACCCAGGATTTTCCGTGCATTTTTATCTGCAGGCAAATCCGGTCATAGTCACAGACCTACCTAAATGGCAAACTCTTTGCGCTAAATCTTTCAGGGATATTGATTATTGTTGATAATAATTTAAAGACAGATCTTGGTTTATAACTCTTCTATCCTTATTGTAAGGCATTCGATTGTGTGGATCATAGCAAATTATGGTTAACATTTCGAAGAATGGGAACTCCACAACACTTAATTGTGCTCGTGAGAAACCTGTACCTAGAATAAGAGGCAGTCATTCTAACAAAACAAAGGGATACTGCATGATTTAAAGTCAAGAAAGGTGTGTGTCAGGGTTGTATCCTTTCACCATACTTATTCAATCTGTATGCTGAGCACCTAATCCAAGAAGCTGGACTATATGAAGAACACAGCATCAGGACTGGAGGTAGACTCATTAACAACCTGCAATATGCAGATGCCATAACCTTGCTTGCTGACTTAAAGAACTTACTAATGAAGGTTAAAGACCACAGCCTTTAGTATGAATTACTCCTAAACATAAAGAAAACAAAAATCCTCACAACTGGACCAATGAGGCAATACCATGATAAAACCAAAAACCAAACCCGCTGCTGTCAAGTTGATTCCGACCCATAGCAGCCCTATAGGGCAGAGTAGAACGACCCCATAGAGTTTCAAAGGAGGGCCTGACGGATTCAAACTGCTGACCTTTTGGTTATCAAGCCGTAGCACTTAACCACTATGCCACCATCGTTTGATTTCTTGACTGCTGCTTCCATAAGCATTGATTGTGGATTCAAGTAAGATGAAATCCTTGAAACTTCAATATTTTCACTGCCTATCATGATGTTGCATATTGCTCTAGTTGTGAGGATTTTTCGTTTTCTTTGAGGCGTAATCCATACTGAAGGCTGTGATCTTTCACCTTCATCAGTAGGTCCTTTAAGTCCTCTCCTCTTTCAGCAAAAAGTTGTGTCATCTGCATAACGCAGGTTGTTAATGAGTACTTCCTCCATTCCTGATGCCACATTATTCTTCATGTAGTCCAGCTTCTCAAATTATTTGCTCAGCATACAGATTGAATAAGTATGGTGAAAGGCTACAACCCTGATGCACACCTCTCCTGATTTCAAACCACTCAGTATTCTCATGTTCTGTTCAAACAAATGCCTCTTGGTCTATGCACAGGTTCCTCATGAGCAAAATTAAAAAAAAAAAAATTTTTTTTTTTTTTTCAAAATTAAGTGTTCTGGAATTTCCATTCTTCGCGATGATATCCAAATTTTGTTATGACCCACACAGTCGAATGCCTTTGCATAGTCAATAAAAAACAGATAAACATCTTTCTGGTATTCTCTGCTTTCAACCAGGATCCATCTGACATCAGCAATAATATTCCTCGTTCCATGTCCTCTTCTGAATCTGGTTTGAATTTCTGGCAATTCCCTGTTGATGTACTGCTGCAACCAAAAAATTAGCTATTGAAAACTCTATGAAGCACAGTTCTACTCTGACACACATGAGGTCACCATGAGTCAGGGCTAAGTTGACAGCAGCTAACAATGACACTGTGCCCCTTGTGTGTCACCTTTTCCACTTACCATAGAATGGTGAACTTTTACTATGTTATTCTATATTCTTTTAAAACATGATTTTTAAATAGATTTTGTTGTATGGATGAGTCATCATTTAGTCAGTTCCTTATTATGGAATATTTGTTTTTCAAATATTTTACTATTATAGTCACTTTTTTTTTTTTGAAGCTACAATTATATATATATACTTAATAACCAAAAATCTAGAAATATAGACAGTAAAAACACTGTTATGGATTGAATTGTGTTCCCCCAAAATACCTGTCAACCAGCTAGGTCATGATTCTCAGCATTGTATGACTGTCTACCATTCTTTCATCTGATGTGATTTCCCTACGTGTTGTAAATCCGATAACTATGATATAATAAGATGTATTAGTGACGGTTATATTGGTGAGTTGTATTAACTGGTCTTCCTTGTAGGCATATGGATATTATCCTGACAGTGTTGTACTTCAGGATAGATCTTAAAATGTTCTTTTTGACGATGAATGCAACACCATTCCTCTTCAAGCTGTCATTCTCAGCAGACTGTGATTGTCTGACTCGATGGTACCTAACAACAACATATTGATGAGATCTACTAGATAGTGTCTTAAGCCAATCTCTTTTGAGATACAAAAAATAGAATTGAGCAGAGAGACAGGGGGACCTCATACCACCAAGAAAGCAGCACCAGGAGCAGAGTGTGTCCTTTGGACCTGAGGTTCCCGCGCTGAGATGCTCTCAGACCAAGGGAAGACTAATGACGAAGACCATCCTCCAGAGCTGACAGAGAAAGCCTTCCCCTGGAGCCTGCATCCTGAATTCAGACTTCTTGCCTACTAGACTGTGAGAGAATAAACTTCTCTTTGTTAAAGCCATCCACTTGTGGTATTTCTATTACAGGAGTACTAGATGACTAAGACAAAGACCCACCCTAATATTTTCAAGAGAAAAAAAGAGAAATTTCCCACCCTAATTTTTAGATAACCACTCCTAACAGTTTAGGATTCTTTTTCCTATTTTTCTTCTCTTCCCCACAAAAATGCGATCATTCTATATGTGATTTGCACTCCGATTTTTTTCTTTTTGCAAAATTTCATGGACATCTTTCCATTTTAGTCCTTGGGTTAAATCAGGACCCTTTCTGTGGCAAAGATTAGACACCCATTTCAAAACAGCTTAAACAAGGAAATGGAATTTTTTTGGTTCATGTAACTGCAAAGTTCAGAGGTACCTCTATACCTCATGTGCAGCTGGATCCAAGTGCTCTAAAGATAGCATCAAGAAACCTTCTTTCGCTCTCTCTTTGACTGTGGTTTCTGCTTTCCTTTTACAGTGGCTTTCTTCCCAGGCAGGCACCAGCAGCTTAGCAACCCCAGTGGAGTAAGCCTCTTTCTCAAAACTTTCTGCCAAGATCTCAGAGTGGATCATCATCAGCCAACTTGAGTCATGGGCCCATAGCAAGGACTGAGGGGTGGAATCAACTAAAGTTCACCACACTGAAAGTGAGTGACAGTTGACTTTGTAAAGGAAAATCATTGTTACCAAAAGAAGAGAGAAAGGAAGCTGGACAGGCACATCAATAAATTGCCACTATGCCACATATAGATCTATCTCATGATGTGTGATAGTTAAATTTTTTAACATGGTGATTGGATCATAATTTATTTAATCTCCTATTGGTTGGCAGTTCAAAACAACCAGCTGCTTCTTGGAAACCCTATGGGGCAGTTCTACTCTGTCTTATAGGGTCACTATGAGTCAGAATCAATTCGACAGCAAAGGGTTTGATTTTTTGGTTTGGTTACTGATGAGCAGTTCAGCTGTTCCCCAAAAATAGTCTAAACTAGTATATTTTGTACTTGCATTGTCTGATTTTTTTAATCTTAAGAATCTTTAGTACTCAAGTGATTTCATATTTATCATTACATATTATAACCAATCAAACCAGTTACTGTCGAGTTGTTCTGATCCATGGCAACCCAATGTGTATCAGAGTAGAACTGTGCTCCATAGGGTTTTCAATGGCTGATTTTTTGGAAGTAGATCACCAGGCCCTTCTGAGGTGTACCTGGCTGGACTCAAGCCACCACCCTTCAGATTAGCAACTGAGTGCATTAACTGTTTGCACCACCCAGGGACTCCATAATAAATCGCAACATCATTTATCATTTTTAATCTTATCTACTTGCCTTCTCATTAATTTGGCAGTGCTTCTCAAAGAATTAAATATACCATGCTTACTTTTCCTGGAGGACTCCACTTCAAAACGTCAGCAAATGAAATAAAAACAATGACACTGGTTACTTCATACTACAGAGCTGGCAAAAATTAGGAAGCTGGACACAGCAAACAGTTGGTGGGGATGTGGGACTCATGCACTGCTGGAGGAATCAGAGTGGAGAAGCTATTCTGCAGAGCAATTACCCAGTGCCTAGTCTAATAAAGAATATGCATAGACATTCTTTTTGGGTACCCATGCCCCAAAAGAATTCTCACACAGATCCATGAAGGGTTGTGTTCAAGAGTGTTTGTTGTACCATTACTTGTGGTGGTGAGAGGTTTGAGGCAGCCTGGGCTTCCATGCTTGGGGGAGTAGAGAGGTAAAATGTGGTAGATACACACCATGGAGAACCACGCAGCCCTTAGAAATGGCAGATTATATATACACATAGCAACACGAATTTTAGAAACATAGTCTTTAAGTTAAAAAAAAAAAAGAGAAAAATAGAATTTACATAAAATTGAAATACAAGGATACCATATTTTTCACAAATAATGTTCCCACAAAAATAATGTACCAACACACACAATACACATATAGCGCGCCTAGGAAAATAATGCACCTTTGGACCTTCCCTCTCCTGCATGGTGATATGTTGACTCCACCTGCTACACAGAGGAGAAAACTTATTCAGACATGGTGGTGGAGGGAGTGAGTAGTAAGAGTGCTGACTACCAACTGACCTGCTAATTCAGATGTGCACATCTACTTCCAGATTCCACACCAGGAAAGAGTATGGCCGGGATCTCAGGAATTGTGGCAGTGAGTAGCAATGGCCACTTTCTGTGGCTGAGACGTGAGGATTGTTATTTTCCTTCTGAAAAAGATTTCGGTGGGGCCTGGGCTCATATCAGGCTGCCAACAGTAGTGGCGGCATGGCCAGGAGCCCCATACACATAGGCCCGTGGTCTCACCGAGACTGCTTCAGGCCACGCCCTTCCCTCAGCAATTGCAGAGCTGCCTGTGAGATGAGCCACCCACCCAAATGTCCTTCCCTGACGCCAACGCCAAACAGAAATGTGCTAGGTTCCTTCAAGCAGCAGCCACTCCAGATCTCAAAAGCAACAGAAACTATACATTGTTGATGGAATACAAAATGGCATAACCCCTTTAAAAAACAGATTGGCAGTTTCTTATAAACATACACCTACCATATGACAGCAATCCCACTCCCAGGGATATATGCGAGAAAAATGAAAACTTTATGATTGGATGGAAATCTGTATGTCATGGATTGAATTGTGCCCCCCAGAAATATGTGTATCAATTTGGCTAGGCCCACACTGTCTCATGTGTCTACTTGATCCAAGAAGCTTACTCCTCCCCAGTATCATTTTCTATCCTATAGTCCAGTTCAAGCCCTGTCTGAAGAGTTGGCTTTGGGAATGGTTCCAGTCTTGGGCTAACAGAAGGTCTGGGGACCATCTGGGGACCATGACCTCCAGGATCCTTCTAGTCTCAGTCAGACCATTAAGTCTGGTCTTTTTAGGAGAATTTGAGGTCTGCACTCCACAGAATCCCTACTCCTTCAGAGGTTCTCTGTTGTGTTCCCGGTCAGGGCAGTCATCAGTTGTAGCCAGGCACCATCTAGTTCTGGTCTCAGGCTGATCTAGTCTCTGATTTATGTGGCCCTTTCTGTCGCTTGGGCTCATAATTACCTTGTTTCTCCTTTGTTCCAGGTGGGTTGAGACCTTTTTGGTGAAGTCTTTAGATGAGCGTAGGTGTTTGATCTTTAGAAGCTCCCAGTTATCTAGCTTCTCTTCTGGTGTTTGTGCATTGTTAGTAATGTTTTGTATATTGTTCATGCCACGTATTAGGGCTCTTAGCATTGTCCCTATTTTTTCTTCCAGGAGTTTTATCATTTTAGATTTTATATTTAGGTCTTTGATCCATTTTGAATTAGTTTTTGTGTATGGTGTGAGGTATGGGTCTTGTTTCTCTTTTTTTGCAGATGGATGTCCAGTTATGCCAGCACCATTTGTTAAAGAGATTGTCTTTTCCCCATTTAACAGACTTTGGGCCTTTGTCAAATATCAGCTGCTCATATGTGAATGGATTTATGCCTGGATTCTCAATTCTGTTCCACTGGTCTATGTGGTTGTTGTTGTACCAGTACCAGGTTGTTTTGACTACTGTGGTGGTATAATAGGTCATAACGATTTTAAGTGATTTTTGCTTTTCCATACACTTTTTGGTTAAAATCAAATTTTCTACAAGGAGAACACACTGCTTTATGCTCTGAAAAATATTAACATGTAACAGAGTAGATAAAAAATACCACACAAATAAGAACATCCATGTGTTGATGAGACTTTCTAATGAAAAGAATTTTTATATAAACAAACCAAAATGTAAATATACAACTTCATGTCCTCAAATTGAAAGTGATATTACTTTAATGTTTTCATCACAAAATACAAAATTGAAATTAGTATGGGGATAAGACAGTGGAAAATTCCACATGTGTAACCTTTTTAAAAGATTTCTTCCTTGATATGCATTTCCTGGTGCACAAAAAGAAAAAAGGAGTGATTGAAGGCTTTCTCACAATGTTTATAGCCACAGGGTCTCTCCAGTGCATGAGGTCTCGTAGGCTTCCTAAAGGAGGAGGGACACTGAAGGCTTCCAAAATCTTTTACATTCATAAGATCAATTCACAGCATAATGTACCTCACGCGGCCTAAGAATGGAAAAAGACATGTAGATGTTCCCAAGTACATCTACTAGAAACCTCTCCAGTGAGATTTCTCACAAGTTCAGTAGGGTTAATTAGGGAAGGCTTTTCCATATGCATGAATTCAAATGTCTTTGGAAACATGGGGAGAAAAACAAAAAGTTTCCCACATTCCTTACCCTTACATGGTTTCTCTGCCACATATCTTCTTTCAGGTTTGTAAAAAGATAAAGGATGAAACCTATCCAACATCACTTACATGTATATTGTTTCTCTCCAATATACCTACTCATATGTGTTCCAAAAGATGAGAGACATCTGAAAACTTTCCTGTATTTCCTGTTTACAGAGGGGAGAAAGATAACTAAAGACTTTTCCACATTCCTTACATTCATAAGGCTTATATCCAGTGTGAGTTCTTATATGTTTAGTGAGGTTTGAGGACCAACTAAACGCTTTCCCACATTCCTTACATTCATAAGGCCTCTCTCCACTGTGAGTTCTTATATGTATGGTGAGGGATGCAGAAGGACTAAAGACTTTCCCACTTTCCTTACATTCAAATGGCATCTCCCCACTGTGAGTTCTTACATATTTAGTGAGGGATGAGGACTGACTGAAAGATTTCCTACATTCCTTACATTCATACGGCTTCTCTCCAGTGTGAACTCTTATATGGGCCCTGAGGTGTGAGGATTGACTAAAGACTTTCCTGTATTTCTTACATTCATATAGCCTCTCTCCACTGTGAGTTCTTATTTGATTAGTGGGGTTTGAGGGCTAACTGAAAGATTTCGCAAATTCTATGTGTTCAAAAGGTTTCCCTACAGTGCAATTTCTTATGTGCTCAGTGATGGATGCAGCACAATTAAAGGCTTTCAAACATTCTTTACATTCATAATATCGCTCTCCACTCTGAAATTTTTGACCTATAGTGACGGTTGAGGGACGAGTATAGGTTTTTTCAACATTCTTTATATTTACATTTATGTCCTCTCACATGTGTCCTAAAGGCTAAGAAACTATAGAAATCTTCCCCACATTCACTACATTCATAGGGTTTGTCATGGATTAAATTACGTACCCCCAAAAATGTGTATATCAACTTGGTTAGGCTATGATTCCCAGAATTGTATGGTCGTCCTCCATTTTGTGATTGTAATTTTATGTTGAGAGGATTAGGGTGGGATTGTAATACCACCCTCACTCAGGTCGCCTCCCTGATCCACGGTAAAGGGAGTTTCCCTGGGGTGTGGCCCGCACCACCTTTTATCTCTCAAGAGATAAACGGAAACAGAAGCAAGCAGAGAGTTGGGGACCTCATACCACCAAGAAAGCAGCACCAGAAGCAGAGCGCGTCCTTTGGACCTGGGGTCCCTGTGCCTGAGAAGCTCCTCGGCCACGGAAAGATTTAGGATGAGGACCTTCCTCCAGAGCCGACAGACAGAGAAGCCTTCCTGTGAAGCTGACACCCTGAATTTGGACTTTTAGCCTACTTTACTGTGAGAAAATAAATTTCTCTTTGTTAAAGCCATCCACTTGTGGTATTTCTGTTCTGGCAGCACTTGATAACTAGGACAGGGTTTCTCTTTAGTGAGTGTTGTCACATGATTATTGAGAGTTGAGATACAAATCAAGCCTTTTCCACACTCCCTATGTTTATAGGGCTTGCTTCCTGTTAAAGAGTTCTCACAGGAGTGCTTAGGTAGGAGGGACAACTGCAGGCTTCTCCACATTCCTTACACCCATAGGCAGGGCATCCAGTCTGAGATCTGACATGATGCTTAAGTGATGAATGATGCATGAAGGCTCTTCCATATCTGCAGCATTCAGAAGGATTTAATTCTGAAGTAGTTGTTTTGAGTACAGTAAGAGTTGAAATCTTGCTGAAGGTTTTTCCACACCGATTGCCTTTGTTATGTTCACAAAGGTTCTCTACTGTATGCCTTCTGTTTAAAAAAGGGCAACACGTCAATGGGAATAAATTTGTTGTCATTTTACCATTATAAACATTGTGAACATATATTTTTTGCCCTGAGGTGTCTCATGCTTCATAGGTTAAATTATCTAGTAGAGATGCTACCATTACTGACACAGTGTTTCTAAAATATGAGGCTTTCTGATAATTGTGTACTAGAGAAATATGTTTCAAGTACTCAGTATCTGACTCACATTTATGAAAATAATACTTTGTAAAAATTCTCTGAATACACAATTTTAGAGCTAGTTATGTATCTATCTATCCAGAGATATCAATATATCCATATAGGTTGCTATGAGTCAAAATCAAATCGATGGCAATGGGTTTGGGTTTTTTTTTGCTGTTGTTGTTATATCTGTATACATATATCAATGTATCGATATCTCTATATCTATATATATACAGTGAAACCTGTGAGAGCTGGAACTCGACAGGGCTGCCTTGCTTTTCTGGGTCTTGCAGTTTTCTTCCTTTGACAGGGTGCAGCATTACAGTCATAAGACTTGTTTTTAGTGGATATTTGAGTTTTCCTTCTCTTGACAGTTTTCTGCCTTACACAGGTTCTGGCTTTCACAGGTTTTACTGTACATATATAGTTTTAATACCATGATACCTTAAGACTGTCTACTGCTCTCTCTTGTGTGAATAACACTTACCTTATACGTCTCCCGTGGTTTTTAGGCTGATCTTCGATGCCACGCAGTTTACAGATTTCTCCTAACATGGTGAACCAGGTGCTTTTCTTCATGATTTCCACTGTAATATGTTCGCTAGATAATTTTTCTCTATCATTAAGGTCTCGAGAAACTGACACAATGATTGAAGTTGAGGTTCACAATATGAAAAAAAAAAAAAGAATTATTAGTAGCACAAAGATAGCTGTGAGCAAAGAAGGACTTTGAGGCATTTGGATGTCTGGCAATGGTCAGAAAGTAATTTACTAGGAAATACATCCATGACACATGTAACATGAAAATGCACAATGTACAATGTAGGAGGAAAAGAGGTCTTTCTCCATGAACATAGCTGTGAGAAGACTGAGGAAAGTCAGAAAAATAAGCTCAGGTATCTGTGAAGTTCACTCCCCTTAACCCAAAAGAGACCTTTTCTAACTGATTTATTCAAATCTAATTCCTCCATACAGGGCTAGTCTTTCAAAGGATTTTTTACTTCCTGCTGCTCCCCAACACAGTGGACCTGAATGAGTCCTATCTTTACTCTTCTCAGATCTGTCTATTGCTTATCTAGGAGAACAAATGTGTGTGGGTGACACGGTGCTCATGGAGAAAGAAATATCATGGGAAAAGCCAGTGAAGAGCAATGAACATTTCATTTACACTGAGCTAACACTTTGGCTTTCAGAATCTCCTGAGATGAGAGGTATGAGTTTATCTGCAGCGAAATAATCATGTCAAACCTGTCATAAACACAGTAAAACAATTTACAAGGTCCCACACCACATATTTTCTCTTTGTGCCCAAGCGTCCCATGAGCCAATTCTCACACTGGCAACACTTAAAAGTGGCTCAAGGCCTTTAAGTACAAGAGAAATAAAAAGTCATTTTAATACATACCATTTTATGTTTAAGAAGAAACCAGAATATGTACGCTCCGTAGAACAAATGACCATGCCTGTATTATTTATCAATGAATTTCCATTCCTCAGCCCAAATGTTGGTGCAGGGTCAATGAGTATGATATATGTGTCCGTTAAACATGTAAATGAAAAAAAAAAAAAGTGATGCCATCTTTACCTACTGAGGCCAGGTTTCTGAAGGTTTCCATCATCACATCTCTGTAGAGTTTCTTTTGAGTAAGATCCAGTAAGGCCCACTCTTCCTCGGTAAAGTCCAAAGCCACATCCTCAATGACAACTGAGTCCCAAGACATCCCACATATTCTGGATCAACAAGGTACCATGTACTCCAATGTATGCAAAAGGAAGGGTGAGGCTGAAAGTCCTGGGAAACTGAGAATTCATAGGGATTTGACACAAGGTCCTATGTTCTACCAAGGTCTACTCTAGGGATTAACTATTGGCTTCTTCCATTCACGGTCGACATTCACTTCCTCACTGACTGTATCCAGTCTCATAGACTTAACGATACTCCCAACACACTGAACTTATCTCGTCATAATTTCATTGTGACCCATTCCAGTATTATTCACTCTATCTTTATGGACTGGAGCAGTCATAGCACATAGCAATAATTAGAGAAAGGCTGTAATAATAAAAATATTATTTCTATAATTAGATCATCACTTCCTTGTGAAAAAACAATTTCACCTCTTCCAAAAAGACTGACCAGAACACTCAACAAAACATGAAACACAGGGTGAAAGCAGGATGAGATAGTTACACCTGGGACACAGAAGGACTGGCAGTTTTTCCTTTTGCCCCTCACCATGAGAGGGGCCCACAAAAACAAACTGGCAACTCAAGGCCCTGACTTGATCTTATTTTCTTGAAAAACTCCAGATGATCAGGAGGTGACGGGATCATCTGCAGAAAATACTTTTCAAGAATTATGGATCATTATATGTTTGTCACCTATTTTTCAATAACTGAGCAGTTGTGCTCTCATGTTCTCTGTCTCTTACATGGAAACAGGCAAGGTATTGAAAAGTTAGACAAGGCTCAGTTGACAGACAGGAAACATGAGAATTCAGAGTTCTCCACTATTATCAAACTTTCCATATCCAGTGGTACTGTACATCAATTATCGGTGATTGCTCCCCTCAACAAACATACATCCAGACACCCACGAAAACACTCTACTATTATTACAAAACACCCTACCTCTGCAAGAACCGTAATAGCATGCCCTTGTGTTTGCTGACTGAGAAGAGGTTAAGATTCCCATTTTGTAAGTAAGTTAATTAATTTTATAAGAAAGTTAATTGAAGTACAGAGGGTTTAGTTGTTAAAATACTGGTGATTCCTATGAAATGGAGACTTACGCATTAGCTCTCCAGAGGCTCCCCTGGAAAATTTTCTCACATTTGCACCCCCTGGAATGCACATAAGCATGACTATCTGAACCCTAACCTCTGGAATCCCCTGGGCTGTCGGAGTGGTCTCTGTGAAGTATCTTCAATCCAGTGGCTTCCCTATGTAGTGAGGACAGAAAACGTTGCTATACTGCACTAATGATGCTAAAATTGAGCTCAACAGTAAAGCAGCTATAGAACAGAAACGCTCCTCTTGTCAGGGCAGGGGTGAAGTGAGCTGCCTGGGTCATCTCTAATCATTTCTGGTATGATGTTGTCACAACAAACGTCCATCAAGAGCCAACATTCAAAAGTCTCTTCCACCGTAGTGGGGCAGATTGCATATTTTAAAGCCATGAAAAAATGTATTGAGCAACTAAGATATGTGAAAGGTTTTGCAAACAGCTTCACATACTACCTCATTTATATCTCATAATGACTCTCCTAAGCAGATATTATTTCAATAGCTGAGGAGAGTTAGAGAAAATTAATCAATCTCACGGGCACTATTGTCCAGTTAGAATGTCGCCTTTTTTTTTTTTGTTGTTGTTGTTGTCTTTCAAACTAAATTCCTGACAACTACACTTCTGTTCATATACATACAGTTTTGTTGTTATTCTGGTTGTTATTCTCCTATAACACCATGGATTACCTAGAGCCCAGCTGGGTGCTAGGGAGAGGAGGCAAATGAAACATCTTATTCAATTCAAACAACCTGGAGGTCCTTTTTCTGGCAAAGCCGTATGTCTCAGGCAAGATGGCTTCCCTTGAGGTCCTTAACTCTGGTTTCTTCATTTATTAAAATTCGCTTCGGTAATATGGACGCACAGCCTACTTCATGTGGGCAAAGCAGGTACAGAAGTGAATAAAACAGAAATATCCAGATGCACACAGGTCATAAATTCTTTGGGTGTGGACAGTATATAAACAATAGAATATAATGTCAAGCGGCAATAAGTTCTACAGAAAATGCAGCACAATAAGGGGACAAACAACAAGTAGCACAAGCATATTTCTCTTTACTGAGTGATTGCAAAGAAGCATTTCCGAATCCACTAGCTAGTGAAACCTAGCTTGATTAAAAAAAACCCACACTTTCAATTCTAAACAACTTGGAAGCAGACTGTGATAATTTTGCAAATACTCATATAGATTTCACATGCTCATTGACTTCAACACGTCCCCATGTAGAGGCACAAGAGTCAAAGGGTTCCACTGACCTTCATTCTCAAGAAAGAAAATATCCATTGCTTATTCTTAAAGAGTAAAAGGTCATTAGGAATACACTAAATATATAAATTTGGGACACTGGAAAAATAATAGCAGCATAAATGAACAGTATAAAGAAATTAATATGAAAATAAAGACAATCATAATGATACAAAACACAAAGTCTTTCAGTTTCTGGTCTGATATAATGAGGAGTTTGGAAGTTGTCTCTCCTTCCTCCCAACAACAACAACAATGAAAAAAGCTGACCAAACTGAACTCAGAGAACTGAAGTCACAGGGCAAATTGCTGCCTCCAAAACTGAAGGGACACATTGACACATACAGAGAATCATACCAGGGCAGAAGCCCAGGAGAGAAACCACAGCTAGGGTCAGTACAGGAGTAGGAAAACTTAAACAGTAACTGACAACTTGCTGAAGGCTGTGTGGACAAGCTTGAGGGTTGAAAATGCCAAGGAAATCTAATCTTAGAGAGATCCACACCGTTTTTTGAGTTTTCTCTCTAGGAACCCTACCAGGTCCTCGTATGAAGATCAGAGAAAAATCTCCTCATGCTTCCAGTAGGGAGAAGAGGAAAAGTAGCCTTTCGAAACTCACCCAGTGCATTCTGTTCTGAACAAGGCCTGCCATCAAGGGAAACTATTCTGCTAGAGTCTAACTGACTGCAAAAGTGAAATACTCAACTCCAGGTCCATCTGCGCTTTCTATCTCAACAAAGTGGGGGAGGAAATAGAGGGAGAAGAACACATGAGTTCACTGCCCAGGAGCACAAGATCACCAAGAGACTGATACCTCATCATTAGACTATAGGATGCTCCCCCAGCCCCCACACCTTAGCGCCACATCAGTAGAGTTCCTATATAATAATAGGGGATTACAACTGAAGGAATTCCAAGTCTCACATCTTATTTAAAAATGCCTAAGAAACCCAAACACCACAGGGTAAACAAAAACAGAGAACATTTTGGCCTCCGACACCTACAGCAAACAGTAAACACATCCTAACTTCTAGCCAGATAGAGATAATATACCACAGTAAAGTCCTGTTTACCTCAGTTTTTACTTAGCATATAACTTTTGTCTTTCAACAAACAACTACAAGGAATAGTAAAGGCAAAAAACACAGCTTGAAAAGGCTGAGTAAGCATTAGAACCAGTCTAAGATATAGCAGAGATGTTGAAAATATCAGACTTGAAATTCAAAATGACTATGATTAGTATGCTGTTATTGGTGTTGCCAGGTACCATTGAGTTGGTTCCAACTCATACTGATCCTGTGTACATCGGAATGAAACGCTGCCTGGTCCTATGCCATTCTCACAATCTTTGCTATGTTTGAGCCCACTGTTGTACCCACTGTGTCAATCCATCTCATTGATGGTCTTCCTCTTTTTCACAGACCCTCTACTTTATCAAGCATGATGTCCTTCTCCAGGAAACGGTCCCTCCTGGTAACACGTCCAAAGTAGGTGAGACAAAGTCTCGCCATCCTTGCTTTTTAAGGAGCATTCTGTCTGAACATCTTCCAGGATAGATTTGTTCATTATTTTGGCAGTCCATGGTATAGTCAATATGCTTTGCCAACACCATCATTCAAACGCTTCAATTCTTCTTTGGTCTTCTGTATGCGTTGTCCAGCTTTCGCATGCATGCAAGGCGACTGAAAATACCATGGCTTGGGTCAGGCGCGCCTTAGTCCTCAAAGTGACATCTTTACTTTTTAACACTTTAAAGAGTTCTTTCACAGCAGATTTGTTCAGTGCAATGTGTCCTTTGATTTCTTGACTGTCTCTTACATTGGCATTTATTATGGATCCAAATAAAATGAAATCCTTGACAACTTCAATATTGTCTCCGTTTATCACAATGTTCCTTCTTGGTCAAGTTGTGAGAAGTTTTTTTTTTTTAATGCTGAGAAGTAATGTATACTGAAGGCTATAGTCTTTGATTTTCATCAGTAAGTGCTGCAAGTCCCCTTCACTTTCAGCAAGCAAGGTTGTGTTATCTGCATAACTCAGGTTGTTAATGAGTCCTCCTCCAAACCTGATGCCTTGTTCTTCTTCATATAGTCCAGTTTCTCAGATTATCTGCTCAGCATACAGTTAGAATAAGTACAGTGAAAGGATACAACCCTGACACACACCTTTCCTGATTTTAACCCACAGTGCCCCCTTGTTCTGTTCAAACAACTGCTTTTTGTTCTATGTACAGGTTTTGTATAAGCACATAAGTGTTCTGGAATTTCCATTCTTCTCAGTGTTATCCATAATTTGTTATGATCCACACAGTCAAATGCCTTTGCATAGTCAATAAACACAGGTAAATATCTTTCTGGTATTCTCTGCTTTCAGCCAAGCTCCATCTGACATCATCAATAACATCCCTCATTCCACGTTTTCTTCTGAAATTGAACAGAAATTTCTGGCAGTTCCCTGTCGATGTACTAATGCACCTGCTTTTGAACTACCATTAGCAAAATTTTACTTGTGTATGATATTAATGATATTGTTCAGTAATTTCCATATTCTGTTGGATCACCTTTCTTTGGAATGGTCACTAATATGGATCTCTTCCAGTTGGTCGGCCAGGTAGCTGTCTTCCAAATTTCTTGGCGTAGACAAGTGAGCACCTCCAGTGTTGCATCCATTTGTTGAAACACCTCAATTGGTATTTCATCTATTCTTGGGGCCTTGTTTTTCGCCAATGCCCTTGGACTTCTTCCTTCAATATGATTGGTTTTTAATCATAAGCTGCCTCCTGAAATGGCTGAACACCAACAGTTCTTTTTGGTACAAGAACTCAGTATATTCCTTTCATCTTTTTTTGGTGCTTCCTGTGTCAGTAAATATTTTGCCTATAGAATTCAGTAATGCAACTCAAGGGTTGAATTTTTCTTCAGGTCTTTCAGCTTAAGAAATGCCAAGCAACTTCTTTCGTTTTGTTTTCTAAATCTAGTTCTTGGCACATTTCATTATAATACTTTACTTGGTCTTCTCAAGCCACCCTTTGAAATCTGTTCAGCTCTTTTACTTCATCATTTCTTCCTTTTGCTTTAGCTGCTTTATGTTCAAAAGCAGGTTTCAGTCTCTTTTGACATCCATTTTGGTATTTTCTTTCTTTTCAATGACGTTTTGCTTTTTTTATGTATTAGAAAAGAAGATCTAATACCAGTAATCAAAGCTTCCATCGTAGGAACTAGAAAAATTGGAGCAATTTAAATTCCAAGTAAGCAGAAGAAAATAAATTAAGAAAAATTAGAGAATAAATGAAAACAAGAAATCAATAGAGAAAGTTAACAAAGCAAAAGGTGGTCCTTTGAAAAGATCAGTAAAATCAACAAACCCCTAACCAGGGTAACTAAGAAAAAAAGAGAGAAGACACAAATGACTAATGAAGAGGGACCACTACTACTGGTTCCATCTATGTTAAAAGAATAAAGGATTATTATGAACAACTCTATGCCCACAAACTTGATAACCTAGATGAAATGGACCAATTCTTTGGAAGTCACAATCTACCTAAGCATACACAAGGAGTAAACAATGTGAATACGCCTATGTTTCTTAAGTAACTGAAAGAGTAAGTAAAAATCTTCCAAAACGGAAAGCACTGGGTTCAGATGAGTTAAATGATAAGTTGTACCAAATATGTAATGAACAAACTACTCCCACTCACTTTTCAACTGTTTCCTTATCCAACATTTTGTATTCACAACAATAAGAAAAAATCTATCCGACTATTTTGTGCACTTACCTAAGTCTGGAAGTAACAGACTGTGAGGCGTGAGGCAAGAATAACGCTGGCTGTGATGGTTAAGGCTAGGTTCCACCCTGAGCAGAACTAAGGAGGTGGAAGAGAAGGAAGGAAAGAGACTGCTGGGAAGGAATCCCTGGAGTCTGGGCTTCCCACAACGGGGTCCACGGGGTGATAAAAAGTGCCACCTCTGGTCACAGCTTGGCACTGATCACTCCGTGAGGGGGCGACGTGTACAGGGGCTGAGGTCCAAGCGTGGCTGGACTGCTCCTAGCAAACGGGCTGGGGTGCCTCAACCTGACAGATAAGGCCTGCCAAAAGCAGGCGGGATGGGGCCCAGTAGCGGCTTCCAACGTCCTCACCGTGTCCCTCCAACTAGGGGACAGACACACCAATATTATGAAAAGATGGCCAAGAAAATGTAATTGAAAAGAAAGTGCAAACAGAATACTACCTTTTGTGTAACAAAGTAGGGAAAATTTCTATCTACACCTGCCTGCTTTTACATAAAGAAACACTAGCATGATGCCTCAGAAAGTAATAAAGTTGGTTATCCAAAGGTAGCTGGTGGAATAGGGATTGGATGGATGAGAACAAGAGTGGGAAGAAGTTCTCAAAGTATACTTTTAAAGTTTATATAAGAGTTTTGAAATGTTAAAGGTATTATCTATTGGGAAACACAATTTAAGTAAACTATATTGTAGACGGTAGCAAAAAAGAGGAAGGCCCTCAACGAGATGGACTGACGCAGTGGCTGCAACAATGCGCTCAAGCATGGTAACAATTGTGAGGATGGCATAGGACTGGGCAGTGTTTCATTCTTCGGTGTATGGGGTTGCTATGAGTCAGAACCAACTCGACGGCACCTAACAACAACATACTGTATTTTTAAACATGATATAAATCAAATCTGATATTTAATATTTTTAATAGGAATTGCCATTTACGAAACCATTTAGAATTTAATCATTTAGGGAACTAACTTATTAAGTGCTCTAATACATTTGTGTAATTTATAAAAATGTAAATTAGGGCACTGTTTCTCAACACAGTGACCAGGGGTATCACAGTAAGTACACTCATTTTATCTCAGCCAGGAGAGTGTTCCTCAAATAGCTAAAATATTTAACACATTAGGGGTTCGTGTATCATTTGTTAAATGTAGTGGAAATCTTTCAGATCCATTTCAAGAATAAAATAAGCTTTAGAGTAACTTTTACATCAGTTAAAATAAGCATTATTCTGTTTGAAAAGTTTAATATTCATTATATTAAAAAATTCCTAGTAGAAAATAGATAGTAGACAAGAACTACTTTGGGTGAAGGGAAGGACAACACTCAATACGGCAGAGGTCAGCACAACTGGACTAAACCAAAGCAGTTTCCTGAATAAACTGAACGCTTTGAAGGTCAGCGAAACAGGGGCAGGTGTTTGCGGACCATGGTTTCAGGGGACATCTAAGTCAACTGGCATAATAAAATCTATTAAAACGTTCTGCATCGCACTTTGAAGATCGGCGTCTGGGGTCTTAAATGCTAGCAAGCGGCCATCTAAGATGCATCAATGAGTTTCAACCCACCTGGATCAAAGGAGAATGAAGAACACCAAGAACGCAGGATAATAATAAGCCCAAGAGACAGAAAGGGTTACAGGAACCAGAGACTACATCATCCTGAGACCAGAAGAACTAGATGGTGCCCAGCCACAACCGATGACTGCCCTGATAGGGAACACAACAGAGAATCCCTGAGGGAGCAGGAGAACAGTGGGATGCAGACCCCAAATTCTCATAAAAAGACCAGACTTAATTGTCTGACTGAGAATGGAAGGAGCCCGTGATCATGGCCCCCATACCTTCTGTTGGCCC
This sequence comes from Elephas maximus indicus, assembly GCF_024166365.1. Taxonomy (NCBI): domain Eukaryota; kingdom Metazoa; phylum Chordata; class Mammalia; order Proboscidea; family Elephantidae; genus Elephas; species Elephas maximus. The sequence goes on along the minus strand of NC_064823.1, from coordinate 110,326,677 downwards.
ACTACAGGAACCATCCCTGAAGCTAGCTCGTCAGACACGGATTGGTCTGGATGATGGGTTGGAGAGGGATGTTGGTGAGGCGTGAGCTACGTGGTTCAGATGGACACTTGAGACAATGTTGGCATCTCCTCCCTGGAGAGGAGATAACGAGGGTAGAGGGGCTTAGAAGCTGCTGGCAAAATGGTCACAAAAAGAGAGAGTGGAAGGAGGGAGCAGGCTGTCTCATGGTGGGGGGAAGTAATTGGGAGTATGTCGCAAGTTGTGTATGGGTTTTTGTGTGAGGTGCTGACTTGATTTGTAAACTTTCACTTAAAACACAATAAAAATTATTTAAAAAAGAAAATGGAAAAAAAATTCCTAGTAGAAACACATAAACTGATTCTAGACATTTTCTTCCAGTGGAAACTGTAAACCCAACAGCTTAAGTACACCGATCCCATATGTTGAAATTCTCTAGCAAAAAAGAAAACTTTAATTTTACATTCTAATTCAAGACTGGGGAGAGCTGTCAAAAATTATACGGCTTTAACACCAGCTCTAGGCACAGGCCTGGAGTTAGAAAACCAAATGCGAAGAACACGCTCAGCATGTCTCAGGCTGAAAGAGCTGAAGAAAAAATTCAGGCCTTGAGTTGCAATACTAAAGGATTCTACAAGCGAAAGTAATCTGTCTTGGAAGAAATACATCCGGAATACTCCTTAGAAGCAAGGAGGCAACACTATGTTGCACATACTTTGGACATGTTTTCAGGAGGGATCAGTCCCTGGAGAAGGACATCATGCTTTGTAAAGTAAAAGGCCAGTGAAAAAGAGGAAGGCCCTCAATGAGATGGAATGATGAAGTGGCTGCAACAATGGGCTCAAGCGTAACAATGATTTTGAGGATGACGCATAACCAGGCAGTGTTTCTTTCTGTTGTGCGCAGGGTCGTCAGGAGTTGGAACTGACTTGACGGCACCTAACAACAACAAAAATAGGCAAAATGTTGAACAATGCAGAAATCATCAAAAGAAGATGGAAGGAATACAAAGAGTCACTTAACCAAAAAGAATTGGTTGATGTTCAATCATCTCAGGCAGTTGCATATGATCATGAACTGATGGTACTGAAGGAAGAAGTCCAAGTGGCAATGAAGGCCCTGGTGAAAAACAAGCCTCCAGAAATTGACAAAATATCAACTGAGATGTTTCAACATATGGATGCAATACTGGAAGCACTCATGCATCTATCTCAAGAAATCAGGAAGACAGCTAACTGGCCAATCGACAAAAAGAGATCATATATGACCCATCCCAAACAAATGTGATCCAACAGAATGCAGAAATTACTGAAAAAATCATTAACATCACACACAAGTAAAATTTTGCTGAAGATAGTTCTAAAAAGGTTGCAGCAGTACATTGACAAGGAACTACCAGAAATTCACGCTGGGTTCAGAAGAAGTCATGGAATGAGGAATATCATTGCTGATGTTAGATGGACCTTGGCTAAAAGCAGAGAATACCAAGAAGATGTTTAAAAATGTTTACCTGTGTTTTATTGACAATATATCCAACTGTGTGGATCATAACAAATTAATAACATTGTGAAGAATGTGAATGCCAGAACACTTGTGTTCATGAGGTACGTGTACATAGACCAAAAGACAGTCATTTGAACAGAACAAGAGGATACTGTGTGGTTTAAAATGAGAAAAGGTGTGTCAGGATTATATCCTTTCACCACACTTATTCAATCTGAATGCTGAGCAAATAATCTGAAAAGCTGGACTATATGAAGAAAAACAGGCATCAGGATTGGAGGAAGACTCATTAACAACCTGCGTTATGCAGATGACACAACCTTGGTTACTGAAAGTCAAGAAGACTTGAAGCATTTACTGATGAAGATCAAGACCACAGCCTTCAGTATGGACTACACCTCAACATAAAGCAAACAAAAATTCCCACAATTGGATTAATAAGCAACATTATGATAAAAGGAGAAAAGATTGAAGTTGTCAAGGATTTCATTTTACTTGGATCCACAATCAATGCCCTTGGAAATAGCAGTCAAGAAATCAAATTACATATTGCATTGGACAAATCTGCTGCAAAAGCCCTCTTTAAAGTGTTAAAAAAGCAAAGATGTCACTTTGAGGAGTAAGGTGCACCTGACCCAAGCCATGGTATTTTCAATTGCCTTATGCACACGTGTCTTAGGCTGGGTTGCTTCTCTAGAGAAGCAAAATCCAGTAAACCCTCTAAATGTATACATAGAGATTTATATTAAGGAAACAGCTCATGAGATTATACAGGCTGGAACATCCCATGTCCATAGGTCAGGATATAAGTTTCTCCTGATTCACGTAGCCACAGGGGCTGGTGAACCCAAGATCACTAGGTCAGACAGCAGGGCTCTAGCTCACAGGCTCCAAACGCCAACAAATCCCAATATTGGTAGGCAAGGCCACAGGTAACCTATTAGCTCAAGTCCCAAGAACCAGCAGTCTGACAGCAGGAGTCAGCTGCAGGATTCAGGGCAAGCAAAAGCCCCCAAGACTTGCCAGAGAGTTCACTTATATTTGATGCAGGCCACACCCCCAAGGAAACTCCCTTTCAACTGACTGGCTACTCACAGCAGATCCCATCATGGAGATGGTCACATTATACCAAATCTCATCATGGAAGTGATCATGTCAGACTATGTCGCAACTGCCAAACCACTGAGAATCATGGCCCAGCCAAGTTGACATAACTTTAATGACCACAGCATGCAACAGCTGGACAATGAGTAAGGAAGACCAAAGAAAAATTGATGCATTTGAATTATGGTGTTGGCGAAGAATATTGAATATACCATGGACTGACAGAAGAACAAACAAATTTGTTCTAGAAGAAGGACAGGCAGAATGCTCCTTGGAAGCGAGGATGGTGGGACTTCGTCTTATGTACTTTGGACATGTGATCAGGAGGGACCAGTCCCCGGAGAAGGATATCATGCTTGGTAAAGTAGAGGGTCAGAGAAAAAGAGGAAGATCCTTAATGAGATGGATTGACCTAGTGGCTGCAACAACGGACTCAAACATAGCAACGATTGTGAGGATGGTGCAGGACCCAGCAGTGTTTTTTCTGTTGTACGTTGAGTTGCTATGAGTCGGAACAGACTCCATGGCACCTAACAACAACAACTAGGCACAGACAGGTGAGGGGACAAGGAAGTAGAGAATGATGCTTCTCACACACCTGAGAACATTCACCACTGGAAAAAAAGAAAGAGTTTAGAAATCCCAAACGTGATCCAGGTAGACTCACTCTCCCCAGACTCATTCCTTTGGTGAGGGCATGATAGCATCAAGCCCTACCCAGGACCCCATAAAAAGTCAGGGCCTTCTCCTACGAACCCTCTCCCCCCAAATTACTCCATCAGTGTGTAGGGTGAAGCTGTAGTTTTAGAAGTGTACAGGAAAGGCCCCAGTAGTGTCAAGGATTGAATTGTATCCCCCCAAAATATCTGTCAACTTGGCTAGGTCACGATTCCCGCTATTGTATGCTTATGTAGCATTTTGCCATCTGATGTGATTTCCTATGTGTTCTAAATCCTATCACTATGATGTAACAAGATAGATTAGTGGCAGTTATACAGATGAGATCTACAAAATTAGAGAGTGTCCTCAAACAGATATATGCACACCCATGTTTACTGTAGCTCTGTATACAATAGCAAAAAGCTGGAAGCAACCAAGGTGTCCATCAACAGATGAATGGGTAAATAAATTATGGTATATTCACACAATGGAATACTACGCATCTATAAAGAACAGTGACGAATCGGTGAAACACTTCATAACATGGAGGAACCTGGAAGGCATTATGCTGAGTGAAATTAGTCAGAGGCAAAAGGACAAATATTGTATAAGACCACTATTATAAGATCTTGAGAAATAGTATAAACTGAGAAGAACACACGCTTTTGTGGTTACGAGGCGGGGAGGGAGGGAGGGTGGGAGAGGGTTTTTAACTGATTAGTTAGTAGATAAGAACTGCTTTAGGTGAAGGGAAGGACAATACTCGATACATGGAAGGTCAGCTCAACTGGACTGGACCAAAAGCAAAGAAGTTTCCAGGATAAACTGAATGCTTCAAAGGTCAGCAGAGCAAGGGTGGGGGTTTGGGGACCATGGTTTAAGGGGACTTCTAAGTCAATTGGCAAAATAATTCTATTATGAAAACATTCCGCATCCCACTTTGAAATGTGGCGTCTGGGGTCTTAAATGCTAACAAGCGGCCATCTAAGATGCATCAATTGGTCTCAACCCATCTGGATCAAAGGAGAATGAAGAAACCAAGGTCACACGATAACTATGAGCCCAAGAGATAGAAAGGGCCACAGGAACCAGAGACTTACATCATCCTGAGACCTGAAAAACTAGTTGGTACCCAGCCACAACCGATGACTGCCCTGACAGGGAGCACAACAGAGAACCCCTGAGGGAGCAGGAAATCAGTGGGATGCAGACCCCAAATTCTCACAAAAAGACCAGACTTAATGGCCTGCCTGAGACTAGAGGAATCCCAGCGGTCATGGTCCCCAAACCTTCTGTTGGCCCAGGACAGGAACCATTCCCGAAGACAACTCATCAGACATGGAAGGGACTGGACAGTGGGTAGGAGAGAGATGCTGATGAAGAGTGAGCTATTTGTATCAGGTGGACACTTGAGACTGTGTTGGCATCTCCCGTCTGGAGGGGGGATGGGAGGGCAGAGAGGGTTGGAAGCTGGCAAAATTGTCACGAAAGGAGAGACTGGAAGGGCTGACTCATTAGGGGGAGAGAAAGTGGGAGTATGGAGTAAGGTGTATATAAACTTATATGTGACAGACTGACTTGATTTGTAAATGTTCACTTGAAGCTCAATAAAAATTTTAAAAAAATGCAATAAAATAAGATGTAAAACAAAATGTAAAATATAATAAATAGAAGTATATAAAAAAAAATTAGTGTCTTAAGCCAATCTCTTTTTTTGAGATATAAAAAAGAGAAGCGAGCAGAGACATGGGGACCTCATACCACCAAGAAAGCAGTGCCAGGAGCAGAGTGTGTCCTTTGGACCTGAGGTTCCTGTGTGGAGAACCTCCTAGGCCAAGGGAAGACTGATGACATGGACTTTCCTCCAGACTCGACAGAGACAGAAAGCTTTCCCCTGGACTTGTAGCCTACTAGACTGTGAGAGAATAAGTTTCTCTTTGTTAAGGCCATCCACTTGTGGTATTTCTGTTACAGCAGCACTAGATAACCAAAACAAGTGGCAAGAATACTGCAGTGGTGGGACGACGTTGGCTCTGGGGGGCCTGGGGCTCAGCCTCCTCAGCCAGAGCTGTTGTTTTCATCCTCCGGTCAGGAGATTCTGTCACTCAACGCAGACAACCAAGACCCAGGTAAATGATGTTAATACCCCCATGGTTCCAGCTCTGACAGTCACACAAGGAAGGTGACTCCAGGCAGCCACAGCTTCAAAAACCACATATGTATAGATGAAGGGCCCAGTGACAGTGGAGCAGGCCCTTAAGATGCCTCCTAGGGCTCAGTCCCTTGGCCTCCTGTGCCACCTTTTTACCTTACTGAGGAACCAGCACACAACTGGTCCTCCAACAGTTCATATCTTGCCTTGTCCTCCTACTGTAAGAGTAACCCAGTACTCTGTAACACTTGCCAATTCTTAGCTCCAACTTCTGGAAGTCTAAGTGAATGTGCTCTCGAAGCCCAAGAAGCCACTTCAATAAAAGGATTTTAGGCAGTCTGGAGGCAGATGAATGTTTGGTCCACACAGCCAGTCTGAGCTGCTGAAATCCTTCCATGTGATTTAGGAAGTACAAGATGGTCACTCTAGATCCCCAACTGCCTAGACTGGACTAGTTCTCCCTGCACCACACCTAGGACCTAAAAGGGAAGAAGGACGGACGAGAAAGAGTATTAAATAAGGAGGGAGTCACAGGTTCTTGGCTTTCTACTCCTTCCCTGGGCAGGGCTTCCTCCCAGGCTGAAGGTAATGCTCTACCCGGAGGGCATTTGTATTTGCATTTGTGTTTAAGCTGAACAGGCTCTGGTCTTCTAGAGCACACACTTGCCCTGAACTTTTTAAAGTAAATGGATAGGCATCAACTGATTATTAGTATGGAAAAAAAGTAACAGGTCTACATCTATAACAAAAATTCTGATGAAGTATAATTCTAAATAGTTTAAAAAAAGAGATTATCTAATGACATTAGACTTAGCAATGGTTTCATAAACAGAACACTTAAATTTAGACACTATAAATTTTTGAAATGATGTATGTACTCACTGTTTGACTTTCAGTGTCTACTTTTCCTATCTCTTATTCTATATGAAATGATATCCTTTTTTTGCTTTCACATTTAATAGATTTGACATACAGGCAGTTCTTGAGGTACAAATGCCTGGCTTACAGACAACTGGTACTTGTCTGTAAATTTGGCCTCACTTTGAAATGACTTGAATCAAATTCTTCATCACAATCACCTTCACCTGCAGATTTTACATCATTGAATAGGCTATACCCTTTTCTTGCACTAAACACTGTCAACAACCCCATAGGGTTTCCAAGGCTGTAAAACTTTATAGACAAAGACTGCCACATCTTTCTCCCAAGGAGCCAATGGTGGCTCTGAACCACCGACCTTTGGGTTAGCACTAAAGTAAGCCTAGATAAGAACAGTACGCACCTATTCCGACTTACCTACAAATTCTTAGACACGTACAGGAACGAATCTTGTTCGTAACCTGGGGATTGCCTGTACACATACCGCCCTCATTATTACACTTGGTTTACTTTATTATATTTGGTTTAAAAAGAAACATTCTCTAGTCATATTAAGATGGGGAGCAAAGGCCCTGAGATCAGAGGGCGCCTGTTTAAAAAATAGCAAAGAGACTGGTGTGGTTAGAGGAGAAACAAGTAAAAGAGAAACAGACTATACTATAAGGGAGGTAATAGGGGGCTGACTGCTGAACCTAGAGTCTTAGGAAGACAGAGAATAGAGGGGCCCCAAAATCTGTAAACAAAATAACAAGAAATGGGCCAGAGCGCAGAAACAAAGCCATTCCCCAGAACAATGGGGCAGGGTATCTAAAAATTGCCTGCAAACTTCTTTATAAAGTTGCCTTTCAGAAACAGCTGGAGAAAACCAGGCCCCAGAACATGCACAGAACATCCACCTGTGACTGTTGCGTGACCTTCCACCAGGGGCAGTAAAGGGCTGCAGCCCCAGCTGAGGGATGGAACCTGGGGAGCGAGAGACTGCGCAGGCATGACACCTCATAATAAGTTCTGCTATGAATCCCAGAGGCCTCCAGGACAGGCGCCATCTTGGAAAGCTACTGCGAGGGCACCTTAGTTAACATATCCCTGCCTGTGTCTATGAATAAACATGAATCTTTCCTGCCTCCAAGAACTTTTAAAAACTCAGGCCTGTCTTTTGTTCTGTGAGATGAGGGTATGCATTGCTCTAGGCCCTCCTCGTCTCCACTTGCAAGCCTCTTTATCAATAAAGCTTTGCTCGTGTGGAAAACTATGTACGTGCCTTACCTGCTCATTCTTGACCAGTGAGAGGCAAGAACGTCATTCCAGTAACAATATTACAGACATCACACATTATTTTATTTACTTCATTTAAGCGTTACTTATGTTCAAAATTTAAAAAAAAAAAAATTTTTTTTATGTTAAAAATTATTTACTATAAATTGTGACTTTCTAGTAGTTGTGCATTTCACATTTATTTAAGCAAGAATACTTTCTGAAACAATTATTACAAAGGATGAGGTACTTTTTGCAAAACTGTAGTATGGCTGACACACGAAAATTTGTCTCGGTATTTTGATTACTTTCATTTGTGGAGGCTAGAAATCTATGCGGAGACGAAAACAAAATGTGGAAAAAAGAGAACATGGCGAAACCTGGTGTCAAAATGCAAATGTTTATGATAATAAGTAATCCAAATATCAGAGATAATAACTTGCTTGTTTAAGTTTACGTGTAATGTAACTCTCTTAAAATAGTCTACATTCCAGACAAGCTGGTATCAGCAGACATCGACCCCTCAGACTTGCATCATTTGTCTTCTTAGACAAACACAACAGAGGAAGAAAGGATTTCAAGAGACATTTTGACGAATATCCAAAAGACTCATCGAAACCACTTGGACTTCCCTTTCTTTGTTCCTTGGACTATAAAAACCCCATACTGCCTCATCTTAGGTGCAACACCCAGGCTCATGCTGTGTGTTGTCCAACTGGCAAATTGTATGACTGACTGATAAATCTCTAGCATTGTTTTAACTCTTAGACGTTATTCAACACATTACACACACCTCCCACTTTGTCCTCATTCCCAACATTTCCAGCCCTGACATTGGGAATATGCCCACATTTCCTACAAGCAAGCTTCGACCTATTAAAAAGTGTGACTCTTCAGTCCCAGAAATTGTGGTTGAATCACTAGAATCCAATCCCACACAGATCCTGTCTCAGCCAATCCTTAAGATCTTGGACAAATACTGGGTGTGTGATCTCTATAAATCGCTCAATGCCTACATTAAGCTTGTTCAGCCACATCACAGTTTACAGCAGACCAACTAGGTTTGGCCATACTGTTTCTCACATAATCATGACAAAAATGTCTGCCTTACAGCCAAAGAAATTCTTCAAAATGTGGCTCTTACTAAATATTTTTCCTCCTAAAATTGGTTTAAGTGGTCCTAAAATGCACATACTAGTTCCAACTCATGTTTCATCTATCTTAAAGACCATCATTGAGGAACGATACATGTTCTATTTAAAATAAAATCAAGAGAGATTTACTGAAAGGAAAGACAACCTGACCAAGCTGGGGAGGCACTGCACCGCACAAAGTAGAATTTAATCCAAGGTAGTGGAGATGCAAGAACATTTTTATAGAGTGAGAACAAAAGAACTTTAGGTGCACTGTTTTGATTGGAAGTTACAAATTTAGATCAGTGTTAGGTGGGATTACTGGAAGCGGGGGTTCATCTTGGATTGGGTTATCAAGGGATACCTAGGCATTTTGGATTGGTGGTTTACAGTTTTATTTTAAGGCTCCTTGGAAACAAACTGCAGATAAGCTGTTTGTTTTACAACTCCTTGGGAACAAGCTACCAACATTCTGACTGGTGCTTGGTTAGGTAAGATAGTTGAGTGCAGGATATGTGGGAACCGGGAAACTTCAGTGATTTGTTCAAAGGCTAGGTGTGGGTTTAGTTGCTTGGTTACTTCTGGGAACATTCTGGTAACATTCTTTCTCAAATTGGCTACAAAGACCAATATTATAAAGAATAGAAAAATGGAAATCTTGCTAAGACAATCTCAAGATCAGTGAGGCATGACTGTAAGACCTTTGATGTCTTAGAAACTAGACATGTTCATTGATCTTCGATTGTTTTCTGGAAGAACAAGTTTCAAGTGTTTCAGTGAGCCTGATGACCTAAATACAATTATGTAAAACTAAACAAGCTGCTTTTAAAGGTTAGTTATACTTTAAGGAAAAAAATTTTTCTTAGTATCTCGGTAGCATGTACAAAAGCAGAAATTACAAAATGGAGTGGATTCAAGTCTGAAGCAGCCCTTTCAGATAAGCCAAAACCAAAAGCCAAACCCACTGCTGTCGAGTCCGTTCCGACTCATAACGACCTTTTACAGCAGAACTGTCCCATAGGGTTTCCGAGGAGCAGCTGGTGGATTCGAACTGCCGACCCTTTGTTTAGCAACCGAGCTCTTAACCACTGCACCACCAGGACTCCACAACCATCAAAAGTAACAAAAAAACATTAAAAGTAGGGGGGATATATTCTTTACCATAACCTTATTGCTTGGATGACCAGCAATACTTAACCAAAGTCCTGCCTGATCAAGCACAGAAAACAAATGAGAGCAGGGTGAGCAGCAGACTGGAGGGGGTAGGAGCAGGGTATTTTAAACTCACCCTGGGCTTCCACGAAGCCCGTCACTGTGTTTCTAACACCCAGGTGAAGCTGACGCTGCTGGTGTAGAAATCAACACTTTTGTTTAGCGAGGATTTACGATTTTACCTGTTATTAACACAGAGACACAGGTCCAGCCCACCTAGTTGGCCATCCCAAACCCCGCCCAGAAGAAAACAGCCGCAGCCCAAGAGAGCCAGGGAGGGGCCCGGCTCTGCTGCTGAGGCAGCGGGATGGCGGCGGTGGGAAGCCCGGCGCAGCATAGCTACGCGTAGTCGCGCGGCTCTGGAGCAGCCCAGGGAGGGTGGAGAGACCAGGACTGTGCAAAGAGCAGGAGCAGAGCCCTTACATCTCCGGACGCCCTCCTGTCCCCCGGGCAGCAGTAGGTAAAAGACACAGCCGGAGCCGGGGAGATAGGAATGGACGCGCACTTCCGCTTCCGGTTTCTGGGACTCTCGATGCCGAAGGGCAGGGGCTCGGTGTGCGGAGCCGAAGGCCCCAACTGAAGAGCGTGTTGTTACTGGCCTCTTCGTGGATTTGGGATCTGTACGTTGAAGTGAAGAACTTATGAAAATGACAATTATAAACAGCTTTTTATTTTTTATCAGGCATAACACACATATAGTGAATTGCATAATGTGAACTAATCTTGAGAGTACAATGCAATGAATTTTTACAATAAAAAAAAAACTGGAGTAGACTCAACGGCAGAGGGTTTGGTTTTGTTTTTTTTTATATACGTTCTTAAAACGACCTCTGAGATCCGCAATTGATAATTGCCACTTCCCCAATTGATATTATCTTTGGGAAATTTTTTTTTTTTTTTTTGGAGTAACCAGTGTTCTGATATCCCCAGACATAGGTTTTGCATGTTCTTGGTCTCCATATAATTGGAATCATATTGCATGAACTCCATTGTGTCTGATTTCATCTATTTAAGGTAAAATCTGTAAGATTTTATCTGTTGTTACATGGAGCAGTAATTTGTTCCTTGTTCGCTGCTATGTAGTATTCCATTGTATGAATATATCACAATATTTTAAAAATTAATCACCTGATTTTAGGGTCCGTATTTTTTTATTATAACCTAGGAAACCCTGGTGGCATAGTGGCTAAGTGCTACGGCTGCTCACCAAACAGTCAGCAGTTCAAATCTGCCAGGTGCTCCTTGGAAACTCTATGGGGCAGTTCTGCTCTGTCCTGTAGGGTCGCTATAAGTCGGAATCGACTTGACAGCAATGGGTTTGGGTTTTTTTGGTATTATAACCTAGGCATATATATATATATATATATATATATATATATATATATATATATATATATATATATATGTCTGCCTTGGGAGAAGTACAGCCAGAATGCTCCTTAGAAGTGAGAATGGTTAGACTTCGTCTCACATGCTTTGGACATCACGCTTGATAGAGGGTCAGCGAAAAAGAGGAAGACTGTTGACAAGATGGGTTGATAGAATGGCTGCAACAATGGGCTCAAACATAGCAATGACTGTGAAGATGGCGCAGGACTGGGTAGTGTTTTGTTCTGTTGCATATAGGGTCACTATGAATTGGAACCGACTAGATGGCACCTAACAATAATGTGTGTGTGTGTGTGTGTGTGTGTGTGTATACACTCACTATTTGCAGCAACTAGCCCAGGAAGCTAAACGACTCTATACAGCTAGAGTCCAGAAAGCCAAGCAACAATTCCGGTAATAATTGGCCCAAAATAGCCAGGACTTGATTAACAACTGACAGCTTCCTTAAAAATTTTCCCCATTCTTTAGGTGAAGGGAAGGACAACACACAATACAAGGGAAGTCAGCACAACTGGACTAAACCAAAAACAAAGAAGTTTCCTGAATACAAGCAAATGCTTCAAAGGCCACAGTAGCAGGGATAGGGGTCTGGGGACCATGGTTTCAGGGGACATCTAGGTCAATTGGCGTAACAAAATAAGAAAGTGTTTTGCATCCCACTTTGGTGAGAGGCGTCTGAGGTCTTAAATGCTAGCAAGCAGCCATCTAAGATGCATCAATCGGCCTCAACCCACCTGGAGCAAAGGAAAATGAAGAACACCAAAGACATATGGTAAAGATGAGCCGAAGAGACAGAAAGGGCCACGTAAACCAGACACTCCCATCAGCCTGAGACTGGAAGAACTAGATGGTACCTGGCTACCACTGATGACTGCCCTGACAGGGAACACAATAGAGAATCCCTGATGGAGCAGGGGAACAGTGGGATACAGATCTCAAATTCTCGTAAAAAGTCCAGGTTTAATGGTCTGACTGAGACTGAAGAGAGCCTTGAGGTTGTGGTCCCAGGACCCTTTGTTAGCCCAAGATTGGAAACATTCCCGAAGCCAACTCTCCAGACAGCGATTGGACTGGACTGTAAGATAGATAATGATACTGGTGAGGATTGAGCTTCTTGGCTCAAGTAGACACATGAGACTATGTGGGCAACTCCTGTCTGGAGGTGAGATGATAAGGAACAGGGGGACAGGAGCTGGTTGAATGGACACGGGGAATACAGGGTAGAGAGGAGGAATGTGCTGTCATTAGGAGGAGAGCAGCTAGGAGTATATAGCAAGGTGTGTATAACTTTTTGTATGAGAGACTGACTTGATCTGTAAACTTTCACTTAAACCATAATAAATTAATTAATTAAAAAAAATTTCCCCATTCTAACTTAGGACCAAGCAGAGAAAGCCAAATAAGCTCCCCTCCAACTTGCCCCATACAAACAGCCTCCAGTCAGGGCATACCTGATGCCTTCCCACAATCTAGCCTGCTTTTGAGTCTCTGCCAAACTCAAGTGAAGGTGGCTGACTGTCTTGCTGTAGCAAGGTCTGAATAAATAGTCTTTATTTCTTCTTATTTGTGTGCTCTTTGCTATTTCTACAGAGCAATAGGAGGATCTAGTGGTGTTCTGGTTCTCCAGAGGCACTGCATGCTTCCTCTTACTCTGAGCATCTGCCTACACCATGTGAACAGCCTGGGCTTCCTGCTACATCATGAGAGACCATGTGGAGCAGAGCCCAGTCATCCCATTCAAGACCATCCTAGAACAGCTGGCATCCGGCAGAGCCCTCAATTCATGAGAGAGCCCAGCCAGGATTAGCAAATGCCTCCTAGACCCGTAGTTGACCACCAATGCTTAAGGGAGTCCAGTCAAGATGAGAGAAACTATCAAGGTGGCCCAGAAATAAGGGCTTATTGGGCCTCTGATATAGAGTGATTTGTTACACAGCCATAGAAAACTGATACCATTTTTCCAATGGCAGTTCCTAGGACATACAGAGAGAGGGAACCTGTGGATTTTTCGATAGGGACTTTATATAAAATAAAGTAGGGTTGGACTACATTGAAAGGAATATCATACAAATAACCAGTCCTAATAAAGCACACATCTGTCAGTTTGTCATACTGTGGTGGCTTGCGTGTTGCTGTGATGCTGGAAGCTATGCCACTGGTATTTCAAATACCAGCAGGGTTACCCATGGTGCACAGGTATCTGGAACTTTCAGACTAAGACTAGGAAGAAGGACCTGTTAGTATACCTCTGAAAAAATTAGCCAGTGAAAACCTTATAAATAGCAGTGGAATATTTTCTGGTATAGTGCCAGAAGATGAGCCCCTCAGGTGGGAAGGCACTCAAGATACAATTAAGGAAAGCTGCCTCCTCAAAGTAAAGTGAGCCTTAATAACGTGGATGGAGTAAAACTTTTGAGACCTTCATTTGCTGATGCGGCATGACTCAAAATGAGAAGAAACAGCTACAAATATGCATTAATAATCAGAACATGGAACATACAATGTATGAATCTAGGAAAATTGCAAGTCAAAAATGAAATGGACCACACAAAAATCTATATCTTAGGCATTAGTGAGCTGAAATGGACTGGTATTGACCATTTTGAATCAGACAATCATATGGTCTACTATGCCAGGAATGACAAATTGAAGAGGAGTGGTATCACATTCATAGTCAAAAAGAACATTTTAAGATTTATTCTGAAGTATGATGCTGTCAGTAATAGGATAACATCCATATGCCTACAAGGAAGACCAGCTAATACAACTATCATTCAGATTTATGCACCAACCAATAAAGATGAGGGAATTGAAGATTTTAATGAACTTTGCAGTCTGAAATTGATGAACATGCAATCAAGATCCATTCATAATTATTGGTAACTGGAATGCAAAAATTGGAAACGAAGGATCAGTAGTTGGAAATATGGCCTTGGTGATAGAAATGACGCCAGAGATCCCATGATAGAATTTTGCAAGACAACAACTTCTTCAATGCAAATACATTCTTTCAAAAACATAAGCAATGACTGTACACATGCACCCTGCTGGATGGAATACACAGCAATCAAATTGATTACATCTGTGGAAAGAGATGATGCAGAAGCTCAATATCATCAGTCAGAACCAGGCCAGAGGTCGCTGCGGAACAGACCATCAATTGCTCTTATGCAAGTTCAAGTTGAAGCTGAAGAAAATTAGAGCAAGTCCATGAGAACCCAATAAAACCATGAATATATCCCACCTGAATTTAGAGACCATTTCAAGAATAAATTTGATGCAATGAACACTAATGAACGAAGACCAATTACTCTCCGCGTAATGAGACAGTCTGCTCTCTCCCTCCACTCTCTCTTTTCATGTCCATTTCGCCAGCTTCTAACCCCCTCTACCCTCTCATCTCCCCTCCAGGTAGGAGATGCCAACCAAGTTTCAAGTGTCCACCTGATCCAAGTAGCTCACTCCTCACCAGCATCCCTCTCCAACCCATTGTCCAGTCCAATCCATGTCTGAAGAATTGGCTTTGGGAATGGTTCCTGTCCTGGGCCAACAGAAGGTCTGGGGGCCATGACCACCAGGGTCCTTCCAGTCTCAGGCAGACCATTAAGTCCGGTCTTTTTATGAGAATTTGGGGTCTGCATCCCACTGCTGTCCTGCTCCCTCAGGGGTTCTTTGTTGTGTTCCCTGTCAGGGCAGTCATTGGTTGTAGCCGGGCACCATCTAGTTCTTCTGATCTCAGGATGATGTCGTCTCTGGTTCATGTGGCCGTTTCCGTCTCTTGGGCTCATAATTACCTTGTGTCGTTGGTGTTCTTCATTCTCCTTTGATCCAGGTGGGTCGAGACTCATTGACGCATCTCAGATGGCCGCTTGCTAGCATTTAAGACCCCAGATGCTACTCTTCAAAGTGGGATGCAGAATGTTTTCTTAATAGATTTTATTATAAATGACTTAGATGTCCCCTGAGACCATGGTCCCCAAACCCCTGTCCCTGCTACGCTGGCCTTCGAAGCATTCAGTTTGTTCAGGAAACTTCTTTGCTTTTGGTTTAGTCCAGTTGTGTTGACCTCGCCTGTATTGTGTGTTGCCTTTCTCGTCACCTAAAGTAGTTCTTATCTACAATCTAATTAGTGAATACCCCTCTCCCACCCTCCCTCCCTCCCCCCTCTCATAACCACAAAAGAATGTTTTCTTCTCAGTTTAAACTATTTCTCAAGTTCTTATAATAGTGGCCTTATACAATATTTGTCCTTTTCTCAACATGATGTTTTAAAGAGTCATCCATGTTGTAACATGTATCAGGACTTCATTTCTCTTCATGGCTGACACACAGTGGAATACTACTCAGCCGTAAAGAAAAATGAAGTCCTGAACCCTGGTGGCATAGTGGTTAAGAGTTCAGCTGCTGAGCAAAAGATCAGCAGTTCAAATTCACCAGGTGCTCCTTGGAAACCCTCTGGAGTTGTTCTACGTTGTTCTATAGGGTGGCTATGAGTTTTTTTTTTTTTTTTTTAGTATTCCATTGCGTGTATATACCACATTTTTAAAAAATCCACTCATCAGTTGATGGACATTCAGATTGTTTCCATATTTTGCCTATGATAAATAATGGGACAAAGAGCGTTGGTGTATATCTGTCTGTGTTGCTGCTTTCATGTCTCTTGTGTATACACCTAGGAGTAGAATTGCTGGGTCATGTGGTAATACTATGTTTAACTTTTTGAGAAACCCCCAAACTCTTTTCAACAGTGGCTGAACCATTTTGCATTTCTACCAATAGTGGATAAGGATTCCAATTTTTCCACAACTTCACCAACATTTGTTATTTTCCATTTTTAAAATCTTATACATGCTTGTGGGAGTGAAGTGGTATCTCACTGTGGTTTTGATTTGGATCAAATAGCTAACGACTTTGAGCATTTTTTCATGTGTTTCTTGGCCATTCGAATATCCTCTCTGGTGAAAAGTCTGTTCACATCCTTTGCTCGTTTTTAGATTGGGTTGTTTCTCTTTTTACTGTTAAATTTTAGAAGATATGTATACATATGAAGGATATTAGACTCTTATTGGACATATGGTTCCTGTCTTAGTTATCTAGTGCTGCTATAACAGAAATACCACAAGTGGATGGCTTTAACAAAGAGAAATTTATTGTCCCACAGTTTAGGAGGCTAGAAGCCCAAACTTAGGGAGCCAGCTCCAGAGGAAGGCTTTCTTTCTCTGTTGGCACCGGGGGAAGGGCCTTGTCATCAGTCTTTCTCTCGTCTAGGAGCGTCTCGGTGCAGTGATCCTGGGTCCAAAGGATGAGCTCCACTCCCAGCTCTACTGCCCTGGTGGTAGGAGGTCCCTCTGTCTCTCTGCTTGCTTCTCTCTTCTATATCTCAAAAGAGAATTGATTCAAGAGACAACCTAATTCTGTAGATTGAGTCCTTTCTCATTAATATAACTGCCTCTAATCCTGCTTCTTTAACATCACAGAGGTTAGGATTTACAATATTAGGATAACCACCTCAGATCACAAATGGTGGACAACCACACAATACTGGGAATCATGGCCTAGCCAAGATGACACACATTTTTGGGAGACACAATTCAATCCATGACATTCCACTCTTTGGTACCCCAAAATTCATGTCCTTGCCACGAGTAAAACATATTCACCCCATCATATCACAGCAAAAGCCTTAAATCAACCCCAAGTCCAAATTCCAAAAATTCCTTTTCGTTGGTGAAATCTAGAATATAAGTTATCTGCTTCCAAAGTACCATGGTGGAACAGACACACACTAGACATTTCCATTACAAATGGGAGAAGTTGGAGGGAAATAAAGGATAACAGGCACCAAGCAAGTCAGCACAACACATTGCAATAGCTCTTATGGCTTGAAAATAATCCTCTGTTCTCTGAGACATTTAGGCAATGGCCCTGCCCTCTAGACTCCCGGTGTTGGCTATACTCTCTGGATTCTGGGCAGAGGTCCCTCGGCCTTGGGTTTCAGCTCTGCCTTCCAGGCCCACTGGAACAATAACTTTGCTTCCTTGAATGTGGATGGCTTCATTCTCCTAGTCCATCTGAGTGGCCACACTACCCCCTCAGCCCTGGCAGGACCTGTTCTTCTGCCCCTTGGGCATAGCAACCCTACCCTCTCAGCATTGGGCAGCAAATCTGGCCCCATCCCATTGCCACTCATGAAAGGCAGTCCCACACTCCAGAACTGAATTGGCAAAGATCTGACTCTTTGAAACCTAGTAGGCCCTAGCCCCACCTTTTGAGACCCACAAGTCCATGGCTCCACCCTTTGTGATCCCAGAGGTCTTGGTCCTACCCTTTGAGACTAAGGCAGCTCTGCTTCTTCTGTTCCTTGTCTCTTCAGCTTCTGCTTCCTGGTTCCTTGGTCTCTTGGCCCCTCGGGATAACCTGGCATCTGCCCTGCTCAGGCAAGTGTTCCAAAGCTCTTTGGCTCTACAGATAAGTGCCTGGAGGCACCCTACTTGGCCTCCATGGGTCGACAAGCCTTGCTCCACTGATAAGTGCCTAAAGGTACCCCACTCCACCAGGAAGCCTTCTGCTTGTGAAAAGGTGTTCAGCTCTCTTGCTCCATGAGTCGACTCCCAGTGCTGTTTCACACTGGTCTCCTGGTTCTGCTGCTGCCTTTTCTCTACTGCTGCTTCTCACTGTCCGTGCCATCTCCGATGTTCCAGCTCTCCTCACTTCCCTCTGAACCCTCACCAGAGTTGTCTGCTGTCCATAAATCCACCAACAGTCTTTTCAAGGCAATCTAGGCTTTTACTATTAGGCTCTTTAAACCTTTTCCCAAACTGTACTCATGCACAGTTTCAAAACCTCATGCACGTTTTAGATAACTGTTAGACCAGCACTCCACTCTTCCAATACCAAATTCTGTCTTAGTTATCTAGTGCTGCTATAACACAAATACCACAAGTGAATGGCTTTGACAAAGAGAAATTCCTTCTCTCACAGCTTAGGAGACTAGAAGTCTGAATTCAGGGTGCCAGCTCCAGAGGAAGGCTTTCTCTTTCTGTTGACTCTGGGAGAAGGTCTTTGTCATCAATCATCCCCTGGTCTAGGAGTGTCTCAGCACAAGAATCCTGGGTCCAAAGATTCACTGGACTCCTGGCTGTACTTTCTCGGTGGCAGGAGGTTCCCTCGTCTCTCTGCTCACTTTTTTCTTTTATATCTCAAAAGTGATTGACGCAAGATACAGCCTAATCCTGTAGATTGAGTCCTTCCTCATTAACATAACTGCCTTTAATCCTGCCTCATTAACATCATCGAGGTTAGGATTTACAACAATAGATTAGTCATATCAGATCACAAAATAGTGGACAACCACACAGTGCTGGGAATCATGGCTTAGCCAAGTTGACCCATATTTTAGGGGGACAGAATTCAACCCATGACAGTTCCCCAAAATTTTCTCCCAATCTGTAGGTTACCTTTTCACTTTTATAAACTCCTTTGATGAACAAAAAAATGTTATGGGGTGCCATTTATTTTGTTTTTTTTTTTTTTCATGCTTTTGTTATCATATTCAGCAATCCATCATTAAAAAGTAGGCCCTGCAACCATGCCCCTATATTTTCTTCTAAGAATGCTGATTTTTTTCCCCCTACATGTAAAACTTAGTGACATTGATTACATTCTTCAAGTTGTGCGACCACACTCCCCCTGCTTTTCTGAATTGTTACTCCTTCATTAACATAAACTCATTGTCCCCTAAGGTTCCTATCTAATCTTTCTACTTGCTGTTGTCAGTTTGATCCCAAATAGGTAGTTGTTAAAAGAGCATAATGCTCAATGCAGACCTTTTTTTTTACTAGTTAAGCTGAGCTATTGTTTGGTTTTAAGAAGACTTCAGGGGATATTTTTGGTTTAAGGTTTAAAGATTACCTCAGGGCAATAGTTTCAGGCATTCATCCACCCTCCATGGCTCCAGAAAGGCTGGAGTCCATGAGAATTTGAAATTGTCTCCCATGTTTTCCCTCTTTTGATCAGGAGAAGGCTGATAAAAAAAAAAGATTGTTTTTAGATAGATTTTATTTTTAGAGTAAAATATTTTTACAGAAAAATTGTGCATAAAGTACACAGAGATCCCATGTACCCCCTCACCACCATCACATTGTTTCATTAACATTTTGCATTAGTGTGATACCATTGTTACAATTGATGAGCCACTCTTGATATGCTATTATCAAGTAGAGTTCATAGTTTACATTGATGCAGCGGTAATGAAATTAAACCATGCATTGCATTGGGCAAATCTGCTACAAAACATCCAAGCCGTAGTGTTTTCAATTACCTCATATAAATGTGAAAGCTGGGCAATGAATAAGGAAGACGGAAGAAGAGTTGACTGCTTTGAATTATGGCGTTGGTGAAGAACATTGAATTTACCATGGACTGCCAAAAGAACAAACAAATCTGTCTTGAAAGAAGTACAGCCAGAATGCTCTTTATAAGCAAGGATGGCAAGATGTCTCATGTATTTTGAACATGTTATCAGGAGGGACCAGTCCCTGGAGAAGGACAACATGTTTGGTAGAGTGGAGGGTCAGTGGAAAAGAGGAATGTTTGTGTTGCATAGTCCTATGGGTTTTGACAAATGCATAGTGTCACGTATCCATCATTACATTAGCCTACAGAATAGAAAAGAAGAGTTCACAAATTTAAGTTCCTTGGTAATTTTGAAGGCAATGCTTTTGAAGGCCTGGAAGTGCCTGAAATTCTCTTCACTTGAACCCCATTTATAAACCACCAAGGCTGTTTGCAAACCTCCGTCCCCCACTGCATGAAGTCCTCTTGGCCTGCATGCCATGTGTGCACAGCAGTATGTATGTCTGGGTCAGATCCCATTTACAGCTGTTGGCATCTAGCACTTCGCAGATCTCCCACATCATCTCTTCAGGCTCTTTGAAGATGGTGATCTTCATTTTCCGTGTAAACTTCAGTGAGCATGGCTTGGCCTCTAGAGGTTTGAGCATCTTTACCACGTCTTTGTTTTCAGGTTCATTTGAGTCTCTCTTGGCACACATGAGGTAAAGATTTCTTCAAATTAAAACAAAACTCCCAACTTATCTGTTCAGGATTAGAGGAGGGGAATCTTGTGATAAAAAAACCCATTGCCGTAGAGTCGATTCCAACTCGTAGTGACCCTATAGGACAGAGTAGAACTACCCCATAGAGTTTCCAAGGAGAACCTGGTGGATTCCAACTGCCGGGCAGCCATAGTACTTAACCACTATGCCACCAGGGTTTGCTCAAAGGGCCACACTAGGCCCCCTTCTGGAGTCCCTTCTGTGTGCATATGGTAAACATACTCAACTGTGAGCCAAAAGGTTGGTGGCTCCAGTCTACCCCGAGGCACTTTGGAAGACAGTCCAGGTGGTCTATTTCTGAAAAACCAGCCATTCAAAACCTTATGGAGCACAGTTCTACTCTGACAAATATGGGGTCACCATGAGTTGGAATAGCCTAGATGAAATCTTTTTTTTTAGGGTTCCTCTACTGCCTGTATTTCCTGTTTCCCTGTGAAGGTAAGTTTGTGTGGCTTACTATAATTCCACGTGGTGTTAGTAGGAGTATATAATGTTATAGCCAAACAAGCTGTACGTTCTCTGCCTTGTTTTCAGTATCTGGGTCAACAGATTGATTTTAAGCTGAGCCCACCATTGCCTGCATATTAATGTGAGATTAGCCTCTGGATGTTGTTGATAGATGTTGATGGTTAAGAGAATAGGATCATCTTTATACGTGAGGTTTATGAAGAAGGCCGGCTGGGAGAGGGGAGTTATGTTCTGTGTGCTAAAATTATGTTGGCAGAGTAAGCCAAATATAGAGTTAGATTGATCACATTGTGCATTGTTGTGGCTAACACCATAGGTGAATTTGGGCTGGTGGGAGATTATATGTTCCTTCTTGTTGGGATTGGGGTGCATTGGTGACTGAGTTTCTTGCTGATTGTCAATAGCAAATGGCACTGGTGTGTTTCCACAGGCTTTCCAGGTATTCTGGGTGCTAGTTCAGCCATTCATCAAATTAGATCCTGAACTGTGGGTAACTCAACATGGGTCCTTTCAAGCAGGCCTAGGTATTTTAAAAATAGACATCAATTGAATTATACATTTGATCCTTTTCTGTCCCTGGTTATTGTTTTCAGTGGGGAACCATCTGCTGTATCATCTCTGTTCTAGGAGAAATTTTTCTAGTGCAGCAGTTTATATAACGTTAATAGCCTCAGAAGTGGCCCCTTGGAGGTAGCAGTACGGCCACACCAACAAATTTTGCCCAACTTGACTTTGCTACCAGACTTTTCATGATGGGCTCTATTTACTATATGGTGAAGTACCTAAATTTTTAAGGATTCTCCAGAAGCGTAACACTGGCCATCAACTTCCAACATATATTTCCCTTTCCATTTTAATATATGTTGTTTTTGTAGGCCCAGCAAATATTGTAATAGCTATAAGCAAGCAGTTCTAAATTTGAGATGGAATCTCCCACTGAAAGACTGGTTGGATAACTTCATGGGATTAAAAGTGCCCACACATAAAACATGCATAACACACATAGGAAAATAATGCATGAGAGGGTTGCATGGCTTGCAAAAAAACATATAACGCACATGTTATTTGCTTAAAAATATGGTATACATGCAGCCAGGGTTGGGAACCTAGTCTAGGCACATACCACAACAGAAAAGCAAGAACCAATATTATATTAGAAGCCAAAAGGAAGACAGCTTCATGTTGGGAGTGTTTAACAGTACCAAATGCTGCAGAGATATAAAAATAAGACGTGAAATGTATCCATTTAATTTATCATCTGAGAGGCATTAGTTACCTTCGGAGAAGAGATTCATAGGAGAAGTGAAGGTAGAAATGTAGTGGAAGGAATGAAGGGGAAGTTAGACACTGGAGATATGCAAACTAGGCTTTTTTATTTCTCCCAGAAATACAGATAATCATCTATTTTACAGAGAACTCAGATATTAAGCTGTGGAATTGACTTGAAGGCAACTAATAACAACAACTACATGAAAGGGATTGTGTTTTTTTTTTTTTTTTAATTTTTATCGTGCTTCAAGTGAAAGTTTACAAATCAAGTCAGTCTCTCATACAAAAATTTATATACACCTTGCTATATACTCCTAATTGCTCTCCCCTAATGAGACAGCCCAGTCTCTCCCTCCACTCTCTCTTTTCATGTCCATTTTGCCAGCTTCTGACCCCCTCTGCCCTCTCATCTCCCCTCCAGATAGGAGATGCCACCATAATCTCAAGTGTGTACTTGATCCAAGAAGCTCATTCTTCACCAGCATCTTTTTCTATTCCATTGTCCAGTCCAATCCCTGTCTGAAGAGTTGGCTTTGGGAATGGTTCCTGTCTCGGGCTAACAGAAGGACTGGGGGCCAAGAACACTGGGGACCTTCTAGTCTCAGTCAGATCATTAAGTCTTGTCTTTGTACAAGAATTTGAGGTCTGCATCCCACTGCTCCCCTGCTCCTTCAGGGGTTCTCTGTTGTGTTCCCTGTCAGGGCAGTCATCAGTTGTAGCCAGGCACCATCTAGTTCTTCTGGTCTCAGGCTGATGTAGTCTCTGATTTATGTGGCCCTTTCTGTCTCTTGGACTCATAATTACCTTGTGTCCTTGGCGTTCTTCATTCTCCTTTGATCCAGGTGGGTTGAGACCAATTGATGCATCTTAGATGGCCACTTGCTAGTGTTTAAGACCCCAGACACCACTCTCCAAAGTGGGAGATTGTGTTGGTTTTAATGTATGTCTCCAAATCCTCTGATACTCCTCTCCTGAAGTGGTGGAGTTTCATTCTCTTTCCCTTGAATGTGGCCTAGATTTAGTGACTCCCTTCTAACAAATATGAGATGGAGGAAGGGACAGTATGTAACTTCTGATGCTATGTCATAAAAGGCATTGCAGCTTCCTCCTCTCTCCTTCTTGGATCACTCACTCTGCAGAAGCCAGCTTCCTGGCCATGAGGACACTCAAGTAACCCTAAGGCAAAGAACTGAGGCCTCCTGCCAACAGCTATGTGAATAACGTTGTGGAAGTGGATCCTCCAGCCCCAATCAAGTCTTTGATTGTAGCCCCAGCCTACATCTTGACTGCAACCTCAGGAGACACCCTGCAACCTCATCAGAACCACACAGTTAAGCCATTCCCAAATTTCTGACCTACAAAAACCTTGAGATAATAAATGCGTGTTGTCTTAGGCTACTAAGTTTTGGAGTAATTTCTTACACAACATGGATATGTAATAAAGGGACTATCCAGATAGTAAACAATTTGCAGCTTTGTATGAATAATACTGTAACTTATTTTAGATATATTTGAAAGGAGACATACCATATAAGATTTATCAGAAACCTCCCTTATATCTTTTTTTCAAATCTGCATATATCCAAATTGGTTTAGTTTACAGCTACTTAGAAGAAATTAACAAAATTTGAATTTAAGTAGTGAGCAATTTTATTTCATTTTTTTATTATGTGGGTATGTGGATATATACATTTATATGCTGGCTTTATAAATTAATGATCTCTTTATAAAAGACATTCTTCGCAATGTTATCCATAATTTGTTATGATCCACACAGTCAAATGCCTCTGCATAGTCAATAAAACACAGGTAAACATCCTTCTGATATTCTCTGCTTTCAGCCAGGATCCAGGTGACATCAGCAATGATATCCCTGGCTCCACGTCCTCTTCTGAAACCGGCCTGAATTTCTGGCAGGTCCCCATCAATATACTGCTGCAGCCATTTTTGAATGATCTTCAGCAAAATTTTGCTTGCATATGATATTAATGATATTGTTCTATAATTTCTGCATTCGGTTGGATCACCTTTCTTGGGAATAGGCATAAATATGGTTCTCTTCCAGTCAGTTGTGAAGAACATTGCAAAGAATGGGAATTCCAGAACACTTGATTGGGCTCATGAGGAACCTTTACATAGATCAAGAGGCAGTTGTTCGGACAGAACAAGGAGATACTGATTGGTATAAAATCAGGAAAGGTGTGTGTCAGGGTTGTATTCTTTCACCATACCTATTCAATCTGTATGCTGAGCAAATAATACGAGAAACCGGACTATATGAAGAAGAATGGGGCATCAGGGTTGGAGGAAGAGTCATTAACAACCTGTGTTATACAGATGACACAACCTTGCTTGCTGAAAGTGAAGAGGACTTGAAGCACTTACTAATGAAGATCAGACCACAGCCTTCACTATGGATTACACGTCAACATAAAGAAAACAAAAATCCTCACAACTGGACCAATGAGCAACATCATGATAAATGGAGAAAAGATTGAAGTTGTCAAGGATTTCATTTGACCTGGATCCACAATCAACAGCCATGGAAGCAGCAGTCAAGAAATCAAAAGATGCATTGCATTGGGTAAATCTGCTGCAAAGGACCTCTTTAAAGTTTTGAAGAGCAAAGATGTCACCTTGAAGACTAAGGTGCACCGGACCCAAGCCATGGTATCTTCAATCGGATCATATGCATGTGAAAGCTGGACAATGAATAAGGAAGACTGAAGAAGAATGGACGCCTTTGAATTGTAGTATTGGCGAAGAATATTGAGTATACCATGGACTGCCAAAAGAACGAACAAATCTGTCCTAGAAGAAGTACAACCAGAATGCTCCTTAGAAGCAAGGATGGCAAGGCTGCATCTTACATACTTTGGACATGTTGTCAGGAGGGATCAGTCCCTGGAGAAGGACATCACATGCTTGGCAAAGTACAGGGTTGGCAGAAAAGAGGAAGACCCTCAAAGAGGTGGATTGACACAGTGGCTGCAACAGTGAGCTCAAGCATAACAACGATTGTAAGGATGGCTCAGAACAGGGCCGTATTTAGTTCTGTTGTGCATAGGGTTGCTGTGAGTCGGAACCAACCGGACAGCACCTAATAACAACAAAAACAAAAGACATATCCTCTTTCTTTCTTCTGAAATTAAAACCATCCTAATTTTATTCATTCATAGTTTCATGTCTGGCTTTAGCATTTTTTGATTTAAAATTGGGGAAACATTTTAAAGAAAATAATAAATTTTTTTTATTGCTTTCATTAAAACATTTTCTTTGTGCACTTAGGGAATGGACTTTCTATTTGGTTGGTCTTCATCCTTTCCATAAAGTTACTTTCATGGTTTTCTTTCTTTATCTTTTTTCTACTCAGGAAGATTCTACTTTTAATTTTTTTTTTTTTTTTTTGCAAGGTAAGTTTAAACTTTCAAATTGTGGCTTTGTTTATTTATCTTTTAATTAGACCACCGAGGTCCCACAGAATTAGATTGATTTGTTTAATTACACTCTTTGGTCAGCGCAGTATGATCACTGCCTCCCTCCCTCCTCCTTTTCCTTCTTCTTCCTTTTGTTGTTGCTGCTGTTGTTCTTCCTCTTATTTAAATAAATTAATTTTAATTACTTTTAATGCCCCATCCTCACTCCCAGATTCTTCTCTGCACAAGCCCCAAAGATTCTGCTTGAACTGGTTTGTGGTGGGGCCAGGGACTTGTTACTCTTTACCAGGTTGTTCTAAAATGTAACCAAGGTTGAGAACCAATGGTAGATCTTTGCTATCCAAAGTGTGATCCCAAGATCAGCAACATTCGTGTCACCTGTGAGTTTGTTACACATGCAGAATCTCAGTTCCCACCTTAGACCCACACAATAAGAATCCGCATTTTTAAATACCAAGGTGATTTGTAAGCACTTTAAAATTTTTGAAGCACTGACTTTAGAGCAAGGGCTAGATTCAATTCCTGGCTCTATAACTATTAGCTATGTGACCTTAAGTAAGTTAATCAACCTCCCCGTGCCTCAAATTCCTCATCTGTAAACTGGGGATAACAATAATACCTACTCGCAAAGCGTTCAACACTCAGCTACTAGCCAAAAGTTTGGCGGTTCAAACACATCCAGAGGCACATCAGAAGACGGGCCTGGTAATCTGCTTCTGAAAGGTCACAGCCTTGAAAATTCTATGGATCAGTTCTACTCAGTGCACATTGGGGCCACCATGAGTCTGAATTGACTCAACAGCAACTAATTACCACCACCACCATTTATAGGATCGTGAGGATCTAATACCACTGTGCAGTAAAGTGTTTATTCAAAACAATGCTGGACTCATAGTAAGTACACAGCAAATATTATTATTTGTTACCTTTCTTGCGTCTTCTCTTAAATATACTCCTTGGTCTCCTCTTCTATCCATTACTTTAATCACTGGATTTGCAGTTGCCGCTTGGTAGCCCAAGAAGAGTTAACTGGGGTCTTTTAAAAATATATAGATTCCTCAGTCTCATCTCCAAAGATTCTTATTCCGTAGGTTAGGGAGGGTCTCCAGAGAATCTGTATTTTTAAAATAGAAGGTGATTTGATGCTCTAAGTCCTTAGACTGGGAAACATTGCTTTAAACTCTGATGTTTCCCAGGGTTCATTCTACTCCTCCACTGCTGTGACATCAGCTCCACATATGGCCTGATGACTCCCTCTCAGATATTTTTATAAGCTTGAGACCAATATATTAACTGTCCACTACAACTCTCCACTTGGGCATGCCCAAAATTCAGCATATATTGTCTCCACCCTCTGACAACTTTTTCCTCCTCCACTATTCTCCATGTCAGTTGGTGATTTCACCTCTTAATGCTGTTATCAAAGCCAGAAACCTGGGAGTCATTTTTGTTCTCTTCCTCTCTAGCAGCCTTATTCGGTTGATAATCATATCCTTTAAAAAATTATTGTGGTAATATATGTATCAAAATGTTTGCCATTTTAGCCATTTTAAAGTGTCCAATTCTTAATTCAGTGACATTAATGACCATGTTGTGCTACGATTATCACTATGCATTGTCCAAAGTTTTTCATCACTCCAAACAGAAACTCAGCACCCCCTCAGCAGTAACTCCCCATTTCCCTCTTCTCCCAGCCTCTGGTAACATTTAATAGACTTTTATCTCTATGCAGTTACCTATTCTAGATATTTTATTTATTAGACATTTTATTTCTTAGAAATTTTGTTTATCCATTCATCTTTTGATGGACACTTAGGTTGTTTCCACTTTTGGCTATTACGAATAATGCTGTAGTAAACATTGGTGTACAAGAATCTATTTGAGTCCCTGTTTTAAAGTCTTTTGGGTATATACCTAAGAGTGGAATTGTTGGATCATGCGGTAGTTCTATGTTTAACTTTTTGAGGAACCGCCAATGAGCAGAGGTTGGGGATGGGAGAGAAGAAAATGAAAGGTTTAAATTTTAAACAGGATGATGTAGAAATGCTTATTGAGAAGATGACATTTCATCCAAGATCTGAAGTAGATGAGAGTGAATCATAAAGATATATGAGGGCACTCAGACATCTCACACTGAGGAAGAAATATTTTCTTAGCTTTTAAGGTGGATGACTGTTTGGCATGTTTGAGAAAATGTGAGAACAGTATGATTGGAGTATAATTGGTGGAGGAAACAGTAGTAGAAGTCCAGAGGGGAGACGGAGAAAGAGCACGGGGCCTTGTACACCATTGTAAAGACTTTGGATTTTATTGGACTGAGAAGGGAAGCCATTGGAGGGTTCTGAGCAAAGGCCTGAAGATCTGACTTGGGTTTTAACAAGATCACTTTTGCAGCCATGTTAAGAGTAAACTGAAGTGAGGCAGAAAGACTAGTTAGGGGATTATTGTAATAACTGCACTAAGAGATGATGACTTGGACCAAGATGGCATTGGTGGACATACTGAGAAAGGATCAGATTATGGATATGCTTTGAAGATAGACTTAGTAGGATTTACCAAAAGATTATATGGAGTGTGTGAGAGAAAGAGAAGAGTCAAGGATACCTCCAAGGATTTAATATAATAAACTGGAAACCTAGATAAACTGAGATGAAGAAGATTGTGGGAAGAAATTAATTTTTCTCTGTTTTGAGGTTGGAGATCAAGAATTTGGTTTTGGGTATGTAAAGTTTGAAAAGCCGATTAGATATTCAAGTAGGCAGATATGACCCTAGAGTTCCGGAGAGAGGTCTGGACTGGAAAACTAAACTTGAGAGTTAGCAGAGTATAGATGGTATTTAAAGCCAAAAGAATGGACAAAATTACAAAGGAGTGACTGCAGAGAAGATGCCCGAGGACTGAGTCAGTGGCACCCCAAAGTTTAAAAGTCAGAGAGACGAAGATGAACCAGCAATAAAGACTGAGAAATAGTGGGGATGAAAAGAAAAGGGGGATATTTTGGTCAAGTAAAAGAAGGATTGAGAACTGAACAATAGATAAATAACATAAAGATCATGGAAACAATTACAAAGGCATTTGCAGTGGATAAACTCATTGTCATGGAGTCAATTCCAACTCACAGTGACCCTATAGGACAGAGTAGAACTGTCCCTCAGGATTTCCAAGGCTGTAAATCTTTATGGGAGCACACTGCCACATCTTCACCCGCAGAACAGCTGGTAGATTCGAACTATCGAACTTTCAGTTAGCAGCTGAGGGCTTAACCACTTCATGGCTCCTTTTGCAGTGGATAGTTAAGGGTAAAAGGCATGCTTGAAGTGGGTCGCAGAGAGACTGGGAGAAGAGGAATTGGAGACAGGAAGTATAGACAGTTCTTTCAAGGAGTTTTGCAATGGAAGAGAACATAAATGGAGATGTGAGGTCAAGAAGTTTTGGGGTTGTTAAAGGCGCAAGAATTATAGTTTGTTTTATAAGCTGATGACGGTAAAATGATGGGACAATGAATGATGTGGGAGAGAGCTGGTAGAACTTCGGGAAGGATGTCCTTGAGTAAGTGAAAGGAGGTAAGATCTGCTTCACAGGTGGAGGGCTGGCCTTGCATAGGAGGAAAGACAGATGCAGTAAGCAGACAGATGTTGGGGTAAAACATCTAGAGTTTCAGCAAAACAGTCACCTGGATGTGGCTTCTGATTGCTTCTATTAAAGACCATTTCAAAGACTACCATAATTTTTTTTCCTATTATACATTGACTTTTCATTTGTTAAACGTTTTTAAAAGAGCCTAGTATGCATGATACTGTTGACATAAGTATAAAATGTCCCTGCATTTCTAAGAATCATTATAGTGGGTGAACCAAGTAAACAAATCATTGCAGCATGATAAGCGTTATCTTGAAAACATATACAGGGTGCTGCAGGAGCTGATACTGAGAAAAACATTGAACAGAATCTTGGCATGTAGCCAAAAATAATTTACTATGGGTTAGTATTCTGGGTCAGTAATCTTTTTAAATCTTATGTTTTACGATCATAAACGTGAAAATCCTCATTTCCCTCAAACACAGTTAACTAAATACTGTATTTGTCTTTTTGTTAATTTGAGAGTGATATAGAGAAACTGACTTGAAGCTTTTAATACTTTAGATTTCTAGCCTACAAACTTCTAACATCCCTATAGCAGACATCAAACTTGGTTCCGTACTAGAAAGTACTCAGTTATTGAGTTAAGGTTTTAAGAACATTTTTCTCACATGATATTTTTTTTAAGAGAAACTCATTAAGGATTATTTAAACATTTACACACTTAGCTTAAACATTTGGTGGGAGATGTTAAAATATATATATTTTTAAACTTTCAGAGGGCACATTTTTAAGATGCGTTCTCTTTAGAAGTTATTACAAAATAACTTTTTCGCTTTGTGGTTCTAATCTCATAAGAAAAAAAATTTTTTTTGGAACAGAGATTGACATTTAGGACCCAGCTGAAAAACTCCAAAATTGGCTACATGCAGCTGCACCCTGGTTCCCCTAATTCACTCTAACAGCTTGTAGTGGGTTCTATAAGTGACATTAGAAAAAGTACAGCAGATGTGCAAGATGGCTCCTGAAATCTAAAGTGGGGCAGATGGTTCTCTGGTTGATTGACAGCATGGGGAGTGCTGCAGCAACCGTTACCTCCTGGGGAGGGTTTTTTTTTTTTCCTCCTGCTTCTGTTTGAAAATGAAACTGTCACACAAGAAAGAAAAGCAAGAGATGGCTATTCAGAGTGTCTTTCTTTCCTAATATTCACTGTAGTGAAAAGATTCTCAGCAAAAATGCCACCTGCAATGTGGGTTAAGTTCTTTTTCTCTAACCTTTGACAAAGTGTTGACTGCCTAGTTATAACAAAACACGTTCATTTTTGAACATAATACTCAGGATACTGGAGTCAGAGATGAAATGAATGAAATAACAAGGAATTAGTGTAGTTGGGGTTTATCATCCACCAAACAGTATTCTTTCAAACTAGAATAGTTCATCATTGGAAGCCCTATTGTTGTTGTTAGGTTCTATTGAATGGAATCCAGCTCATAGTGATTCCAGTGGTTAAGAACTCGGCTGCTAATCAGAAGGTTGGCAGTTTGAATCCACCAGCCGCTCCTTGGAAACCCTATGGGGCAGTTCTATTCTGTCTATCAGGCTGCTCTAAGTTGAAACCAACTCCGCGGCAATGGGTTTGGGTTTTTTTTTTTCCAATCTTTGTGGGAGCAGACCTGGTCTTTCTCCCATGGAGCGGCTGGTGGGTTTGAACCACTGATGTTTCAGTTAGCAGCTGAGCGCTTAACCATTGTACCACCAGGACTCCTTGGAAGCTGTATATACTCTTAAAAATAAACTTCTTTATTTTACATTTTAATTTGAAAGCCAGATAAACTACTTGTTATTAACCAGGAATGGTGCTTACCTCTCTCTCTTTTTTTTTTTTTCCTTCCAAATTCCTTCTCTACTTTAAAAGCTTCAAGGAGAAAAGCAAAAAGTAACTCATATTTATTGAATGAAAACTAAGCACTGAACTCTGTGCTAGGTGCTTTCTTATATGATTTGAGATCTCAGCAATTTTAATCAAATCTTCTTAGGTTCATTTAAATGCAGGAGCATAGGCCCCATAATTTTATTGATGCTTCTCTTCATCTTTTCTGCTGTAAAAGGGAAACCAAGCAAAGCGTACCACCCCAGGAAAATATATCCAAGCATAAGTTCAGAGGCATGCTAGAATTCCAGGGTTTCTGGAGTCACCTTAAACTAGCTCTGGAAGACATTCACAGAGTGGCCAATGCAAAATTTCACTGTAGAAGAAACTGAGGAATGGCAGTTTGGTTTGGGGGAGAGGTGGTCTTAAAATTTCATTTG
This sequence comes from Elephas maximus indicus, assembly GCF_024166365.1. Taxonomy (NCBI): domain Eukaryota; kingdom Metazoa; phylum Chordata; class Mammalia; order Proboscidea; family Elephantidae; genus Elephas; species Elephas maximus. The sequence goes on along the minus strand of NC_064823.1, from coordinate 110,295,194 downwards.
TATAAAACTATGTTGGGAAGGAACTCCAGCTGCTAACCGAAAGGTCAACGGTTCAAACCCAAGAGCTGCTCCATGGGAGAAAAATGTGGCACTCTGCTTATGTAAAGAGTACAGCCTTGGAAACCCTATGGAGCAGTTCTGCTCTGTCGTATGGGGTCGCTATAGTTGCTATGAGTCATAATGGACTCGACGGCAAGGGATATTTTTTTTGGATGTTTATTTGGGGTGACTTGCCAAATCTGCCAGTGAATTCACATCCCCAAGGAAGTCTGCTTTTTGGAAAATCTTCAAGAAGTACTGCACTTGATAAAAGTCTGAAAACTATAGTGGACCTTTATACATGAATAAATTTAGACTTTACTTCTAAGACTTGTAAACTAAACTGGGTTCTGACAAAGTGGGCAGAAGTCTCCCAGTTGTTTTGCTGTTACTGTTCTTAGTGTTATTGAGTAGCCCTGACTCACTGTTACCTCATGCATAATGGAACAAAAGGCTGCCTGAGAGTTTGCTGATCTGACTATTATGATCTGTCAAGTTTTCATTGGCTGATTTTTGGAATTAGATCCTTTCTTCTTAGTCCATCTTAGTCTGGAAGCTCTGCTGAAGCCTGTTCAGCATCATAGCAATATACAAGCCTACACTGACAGAGGGGTGGTAGCTGCACATGAGGTGTATTGGGCAGAATCAAATCTGGGTCTCCTACATGGAAGGTAAGAATTCTACCACTGACCCACCAGTGCCTTGGGACATTTATATAGGGCTTGGTTTAAAAAAAAAAAAAATATGTATGTGTGTGTGTCTATACATATACATATAAAAAAAATACAGATAAATATTATAGTACAAAACTGTGAAAAAAAATACAAAATTAAAAGGAAGATAATAAATATTGACTTTATTGAATAAATGTTGAATTGTATAAAACTTCCAAATAATATATTTTCAAACTTGAGCTTACTTTTGAAAACATAATTTTTAAATATTTAAGTTTGAAACGGCTATACACATGTCTTGGTCAAGACTTTTTAATGATGATCTCTTTGAATTCTTAGTAGTTCTAAACAATGAGAAATTTTGACTGTAACAACCATTCAATGTTTACAATTGAAATATTAAAGAACTCAGTTCTTTTCCTACCTTTCATTAGGAAATGTAACATAAAATCGTCCTGTGATAATATAAGTGAATTTTAAATCCAAATGAACTTATTTATTTCAACTATGTCAAAATAATGGTGAGCGCTAATAAAAAAATTTTCTAACTTGTAGAACACGCATGCATTGTTAGAACAGTCTCCCTAAAGCTGGCCTAAAAAAAAGGTACATCAGCTACAAAAAGTCAGACATGTCAAATTAATGTGAAGACTAAGATTTGGGGCTGCTTTTTGGGGCTCCTCTCTGGAGCTGCACCAGGCAAGAGCCCTCGTCCTTCTCCTTGTGCCCCTGTACTACCAGCGACACCTTGGGATGCCTGCCATACTCCCTGGATGACTAGAACAGGAACCTCTCCAGCAGCCCCACTGGCTCATTGGTCACCATGGGTAGCAGTATGTCCTTCAGGTGAACCTTTGGAGATTTAGAGTAGAGAAGAAAAAAGCTGAATGTTTTCCATTATTTTCATAACCTGTGGAGTCCAAAGGCACACCATTAGACTTTGTTCCCTTCTAGTTACCCTTAAAGGATCCCAAACGAGGTTGCTCAGACTGCAGGCAACAGCCTGTGGCCTCTGCCAACAGCCCACCCCAAAGGCTGAGTGGATCAATTGCTTGTGGCTATAGAATTCACGGAATACTAGTTGGAAGAAGTCTACTTGATGCTATATTTTCAACCCTTATCTTTACTGGCTCTTTCACATTGTCAATTACTGTCAAATCTCTGTGGCATTAAAAAACAAAAACAAAGCTTACCTACAATCTAGTCCTTATTTTCCCCTCAAGCTACCACCCTATATCTTGTTTTCTCTGAACAGCTGAACTTCTGGAAAGAGTAATCTCCATTGTCTCTATACTATTCCTAATCACTCTTAACCCCTTGTGATCTAAGTTCTAATGAAACTACTTTTACAAAAGTCATAACTTCCTTATTTCTATGTTTAATGACTAGTTCTCAGTCCCTATCAGCATTTGACATGATTGGCCATTCCTTCCTTTTTGGAACATTCTCTTTCCTAGACTTCTCTGACATTAGATTTTGAACAATAAGTATTTGTTGGACATCTACAATGTTCCTGGTACTCTTCTAGTACTGGATAGTCTATGATGACATAGTAAACATATCTCTGTCTTCATGGAGTATTGATGAAAAAAAAATGCTGAATATAATTGTGATTATGGAAGTTCAAGAGTTCATATGAAGACAAAGTTTTTCTTGACACTGAAATCAAGGAAGAATTTATTACATGGGTTTCCATTTATATGAATTAACAGTATCCTAAACAATTCCTTCATTGATAAGTTTTAAAAAGCAATGCCTAAAAAAGCAGACTTTCTTACACTGATATTTTATTAGATCTTAATTCAGTGGAGATGTTTCTAAGAGTTTTGATTTAATTTAATCCAGGTAGATTGATTTCTGGTGATCTTACAGTTCAAAATTAGAGTACCAAGGATCTGAAAATGAGTGTGTGTTAGTTACCTAGTGCTGCTATAACAGAAATACCACAAGTGGATGGCTTTAACCAAGAGAAGTTTATTTCCTCATAGTAAAGTAGGCTAGAAGTCCAAATTCAGGCTCTCAGCTTCAGGGGAAGGCTTTCTCTCTCTGTCAGCCTTCTCATCAATCTTTCCCTGGACTAGGAGCTTCTCTACACAGGGACCCTGGGTCCAAAGGACACGCTCTGCTCCTGGCACTGCTTTCTTGGTGGTATGAGGCCCCCCTGTCTCTCTCCTTGCTTTTTTCTTTTATATCTCAAGAGATTGCCTCAAGACACAATCCAATCTTGTAGATTGGGCCCTGCCTCACTAACACAACTGCTGCACATTAACATCACAGAGGCAGGATTTACAACATGCAGGAAAATCACACAATACCAGAAATCATGGCCAGCCAAACTGATATACACATTTTTTGGGGGGGACATAATTCAATCCATGACAGAGTATTAGTATATCCTATCTCTCTCAAATATGAAACAACTTCCAGTAAGACCTTGTATCTTAAACAATTTGTGTTTGAATTCTCTGATTGTTGAATGGCTCAAAATACTAAAGGACTCAATAAACCTCTAAACACTAATACGGGGGAAAGCAAAGATGGCAGTTTACCTTGAATGTGTGAGAGTTCTATTTGTCCCCACAGAAAGAGCACCATGCCCTTTCATCAACTGAAACCAAATTTATTTACTGACTTGATTGCTGGGGAATCAGTGAGCAATGAAAAACATCTTTGTTGTCAGGTGCCATCAAATAGGTTCTGGTTCATAATGACCCTACGTACGACAGAATGAAACACTGCCTGGTCCTGCACCATCCTCACAATCGTTGGTACGTTTGAGCCCATTGTTGCAGCCACTGTGTCAATCCATGTCAGTGAGGGTCTTTGCCTTTTTTGTTGACCCTCCACTTTACCAAGCATGATGTCCTTCTCCAGGACATGTCCTGCTGGTGACATGTCCAAAGTAAATGAGACAAAATCTTGTCATCCTCATTTCCAAGGAGCACTTTGGCTGTACTTCTTCCAAGACAGACTTGCTTGTTCTTCTGGCAGCTCGTGGTATTTTCAATATTCTTCACCAACCCCGTAATTCAAAGGCATCAATTTTTCATAAATTTTTTTCAAAAACTTTTTGCTTTAGCATAAAGCTCACCTGGAATGTCTTCTGACTTTATTTTTGTTTCCTGTCTTTTAAAAATGTATTCAATAAACTCATTTAACAAATATTTATTGATTTCCTACTATCTGCCAGACACTTTGATGCCAGGCAGACATGGCTCCTACTCTCATGTATCTTTTATTTTAGTGAGTGGAGAGAGAGAAAACAAACAAATAATAGTTTCAGATCATGTTAAGTCCTATGAAAACAATAAACAAGGTACAGAGAGAGTGAATGGGGTGTTAATTGGGTGGCTAGGGAACGCCTCCCTGATATGGTGACATTACGCTGCAGCCTCAAACAAGAAGTCATGTGAACATCTGGAGGAATAGTGTTCTAGAAGACGGAACAGCAATTGCAAAAGCCCTGGGCCCAGAATGAGCTTGAAGAGTAATTAGTATTATTGATCATTTTAGGAACATATTTGGGAGCATAAAGACTTATAAGTCTCTGTCCTAAAGGAGTTCTTTAGTAGGAACAGACATAAGCAAAAACAAAGAAACAAACAAACAATAATCACAATATAGAACAGAACTACATTGCTGTGACAGGAGTATGTGCAAGGTAAAGCAGTGCTAAGGAGGAGGAGTGGTTAGTTTTCCTCCTGGATCAGGAAAGGCTTCAGAGAGGAGATGATGTAAAAGCAGGATTTTGAAATACCAGTGGAATTGACAAATAGAGGAGGGGGGTGCTGATTCAGGTACAGAGAACTGTGAGTGCAAAGGCCTATAGGCTGTGTTTCATATTAAACCAAAACTAAACCCATTGCTGCCAAGTAGATTCCAACTTATTATGACCCTATAGGACAGGGTAGAACTGCCCCATAGTGTTTCCAAGGAGCGCCTGGTGGATTCGAACTGCCAACCTTTTGGTTAGCAGCTGTAGCTCTTAACCACTGTGTCACCAGGGTTTCCATGTTTCATATTAGTGAACACTAAAGTAGAAGAAAAGGCTGAAGAGGCATAGAGGCTAAGCCATAAAGGACCTTAAACTTTGTGTATAATGGGAAAAATCAAAAGGCACTAAGGAAGAAACCACATGGTAGGACTTGTGTTTTAGATAGATCACTGTAGGATGTGCTGTGGAGTTGATTCAATTCATGGTGACCCTATGACAGATTAGAACTGCCCCATAGGGCTTGCAGGGTGAAATCCTTATAGGAGCAGATGGCCAGGTCTTTTCTTCTGGGGAGTGGGTGTGTTCAAACTGCTGACCTTTTGGTTAGCAGCCAAGTGCTTAACCATAGTGCCAACAGAACTCCTGACTCATAACAGGCATTCAGTATTTGTGGAACAAATAAATGAATGGTGATTGACTGGGTGTGGGAGTATGATGGCTGATAAAGAGAAGTCAAGAGCCTCACACCGAATGTACACTCTCTCGTTAATAAAGAGAGCCACTGAATGCTTAAAAACATTTTTAGATGTTGCATTTTGATCCTAACAACCCTATAAAGTAGGCATTGTTTCCATTTTTCAGCTGAGAAAAACTTTAAGTTCAGAGAGCTAATGTACCATTGTCCAAAGGTTCTAGAGCTAAGCTGTCTCAACTATGGTCAAATAGGGTCTAACGGATAAGCAAGCATACTTGCTTAATAATTACTTTATAAAAATTAGTATATGGAGCACTGGTGGTGCAGTGGTTAACAGCTGCGACTGCTAACCAAAAAGGCTGGCCATTTCTAATCCACCAGCTGCTCCTTGGAAACCGTGTTGAGGCAATTCTACTCTGTCCTATAGGGTGACTGTGAGTCGGAATGGACTCCATGGCAATAGGTTTGGTTTCGGAGCCCTGGTGGTGCAGTGGTTAAGAGCCACAACTGCTAACCAAAACTTTGGCAGTTCAAATCCACCAGCCGCTCCTTGTAATCCCTGTGGGGCAGTTCTACTCTGTCCTTTAGCGTCGCTATGAATTGGAATCGACTTCACGACAATGGGTTTGTTTTTGGTTTTCTATAGGGTTTCTGGGTTAAAAGAATGATATGTATTAATTATGTAAAGCCTAAAAATAGAGAAAGCCAATAAAAGTTGGTAACTTTCAACAAAGGATAAAGGTGAGCTCCAGAACCTCCGCGACAGCTGATCACTGCAATGTCCGTAAGGTGCGTTAACACCCTGAAGCAACTCTTCCCCCTCGATTCAGTGAGGAGGTAGGGCGGAGTTCCCGGCCCGCGGCGGCACCTGCGCAGCCGCAATGCAGCTGGGGAGCGCCCTGGCCTAGGACGGGAAGGAGGAAGGGCGAGTAGGGGGCAGAGCCGACAGGCGCAGGCGCGAGCCAAGGTTCCGAGGCAGTCCACTCTTGGACACCGCCGCGAGCCCGGACGTCATATCCTGCCGTAGGTTAACAGTGCATCCGGGTCGCAGTCATTTTGAGCCCTTTTTATGTGGGTGACTTCTGGGCAGCCTAGTCTCTACCTTGCCCACCCTCCTCGCTTGCCCGTACGCTTCCAGGTTTACGCGCGCTCCCCCCCCTCCCTCTAGGTCGTTTCCGGGCCTTCTGCCCCGGATTGACCGTGTTTGCAGCTCGGTCGCCCGCCGCTGTCGTCGGAGGTGGGTGAGGTGACGCAGAGAGCCCCCTTCTGCCCCACCTGCTCACTCACCACCTCAGCGTAGCCACTCTGCTACCCCGTACTTTCCGCCATTTTCCCGCTTTTGAAGGTGCGCAGATCGCGCCTCGGGTCTCGAGCTCCTGAGTGGTGGTGACCGGGGAGGCGAGGGAATATTTATGGAGGGTGCGGACCGGAGAGATCCCTGGTGACGGGTGGGGTGGGGGTACGCAGTCAGTAAATGCAGCTGGGAGAGTAGGGTAGTGGAGATAGTGGGTGGGGGATGGAGTGCGGGAACCAACAGTATTCAGCCGAAACCGGTCCAGTGTAGTTTTTTCTTCTAAATTAAGAGATTAAAATGGTATTGTGTAAAGGGGACTTGTACAAAGGGGCTCTGTCAACCCTGATAGTCTCTTTTTAGGGTTTCTAGGATGCTGCGTTTTAATTCTTAAACGGTTGCTTTAGAATTTAAGTAGTTTTTCAGCACGCTCTATCGATGAATTTAGCTTAGCCTTTCTGTTCCTTTTCCCTAGCTAAGGGGCTGGCACGTAGTGGACGCTCAGTGATGGCTTTTTGAATAAATGAATTATGGAAAGACCCAGTTGCTGTCCTATTTGTGTGTCATTTCCCGTTTCATGCAATTTTTTTTTTAAATGGGAATAATCATACTATGTAAACGCTGTAAAATATAGTTATATGATCTGTTGGTCTCAAGTCCAGAGGCATGGGTAGAAAGAATCTAAATGAAAAAAATAAAAATGTTTTTTCTTGAAATGCCGGATATTTTTTAAATCTCCTATATCCTTTTGGTTAGCAGCCTAGTGCTTTAACCGCTGCGCCACTCCTATATATTCTTCTTAGACTCTTTTTGGAGGATGCAGAATTTGCTGTTAGATTTACACTACAGGGAGAAAGACATGACGTCTTTTATTATTACAGTTTTTTGGAGTACTGTTTTCTGGGAAAGGTTGCATGTTTCCTAATAACTGTTTCAAGGATGGCAAGACAGTTCTTGCTTACTTCAGACACGTTATCTGGAGGGGCCGGTCCCTGGAGAAGGACATCATGCTTGGTAAGGTAGAGGGTCAGCAAAAAAAAGGAAGACCCTTAACAAGATGGATTGACATAGTGGCTCCAACTGTGGGTTCAAACATACCTGCTATTGTGAGGAAGGCGCAGGATCGGCAGCGTCTCCTCTGGTTATGCATGGGGTTACTATGAGTTGGAGTGGATTTGTAGGCAGCTAACAGCAACCTTTCATTTTTTTAAATCGAAGCCCAAATAGGATTTTTGAGATTTTTCTTGTTTTGGAGAATTATCTTAATTATTATGCATAGATTTATGAAAAGACCAAAATACAGAATAATGTGAAATAAAAAAGCTTCAGGAGGGAAAGTATGGCTGTTGTTTTATTGATAGCCTTTTATATCTTAATTTGATATTAATCAGTTGGTAAATACTTACAAAGCACCTAATTATTTTTTTTTTCAATTAAGGACCTAACACAAATAATCAGTTCCAAATTAATAGGGTTGTAACTTTTTCATTTAGGTAACTTTTTATGTCACGTACTGAAGATGTACTGTACCTGTCCTCGAGTCGATTCTGACTCATAGTTACCCTATATTTGAGATGGAGTGGTTAGTAAATATTTGTTGATTGATTGCCTCATAGACTAGTATTTTTACTATATCATAAATATCTAGTTTTTGTTGACATATTTTGTTTTCTTCTCTAATACTTAATACAAATGTTTTTGGTACAGGGAAGATGAATGGGAGGGCCGATTTTCGAGAGCCGAATGCAGAAGTTCCAAGACCAATTCCCAGTAACTATCGAGTTTTTATAATTAGAAACACTTTCTATGTAAAGAAATTTTCACTGCCTTGAATGATAGAAGCAGGGCTGGCTTCATGGGCAGTCAAACAGAGCCCTGTGCTTGGTTTAATGCTGTGCTGTTACCATCTTGAAATTATAATAATGATTTGAACAGGAGATCAGACATTTCATTTTGCGCCAGGTCCTTGCACATTGTGTAAAAGTAGCTAGTCTTAACTAGCAGATAGTAGTACTAACTTCTTTCTGAAGTCAAAGTTTGTTAAAAGTTTACAAGCCAGTTGTTTCATTATGTGATAGAAAAATTGTGTGTTTTGTTAATATTTAGACTTAGTTTTTTTTATATGGGTGTTTTAATATTTTCCTTTTTTCTTTGGTAAAAAGACATAGGGGCTGATTATATTCCAACAGAGGAAGAAAGAAGGGTCTTTGCCGAATGCAATGATGAAAGTTTCTGGTTCAGATGTAAGTTAAAATTTCTAATCAACATAATTTGACCTTTAGTACCTGAAATTATAATGACTGTATATAGGACAAATTGGTGAACTTGTCAATGTACTGAGGTTGTTGCTAACGGGGATTGATTAGATTAAGGAAATAGAGGTGAATTGTACACATTTTAAAGTAATAGTTTCCAGAACTTTTTTCAAGATGATAAGGTAATTTTGGCAATAATAATGATAGCATTTACTGAATATACGTGGATTATATCAAAACAGTTCAGTAAGGTTGATAATTATCTTCACTTTACAGATGAAGAAATTGAGGTTTAGAGATGTTAAATGAATTGCCTAGTGTTATGAAGCTGGTAAGTTGTGATGTCTAGGCTTGAAGCCAGGCATGTCTGAAACGAGAACTCATGATTTTAACTCAGCTTTTAACCATTACGTAATAAGAACTGGTTAGTTTCCCTTTATCAGTGTGAAATGTTGTTACACTACTAGCTCTAGATTTCTGACTAGAGATTATATACATGAAGATTTTATTTTTTAAATACAGAGGATGTTGGAAGTAACACAGAACATAATCTTAATTACTTTTCAAGAAAACCATAGTGTTGTGCCTGAAGAGTGCAGTCTTCAGGTAAGGTAATCTTAACAAAAAGGGAGGAAATTAAAAAAAAAAAAGGGTGACTTAAGCAGTTGAACAAATTTATGTTTTCATCAGTTTGCCTAGTATTCATGCTTATATTGCGCATGTTACTGTGATTGGTATATAAGTTTTATGAGCAGTCTCTCTTGAGGTAGTTTTATAATGTAGTTGAGACAGAGCTAAGGCATGAAACATTTAGAGAAAGACTAAGTGTATAGCTGCAACAGGAATTTTAAGAAAATAAATTAATTTGAACCAACTTAGCTTAAAAAGGCTTGGTTAAACGAATGAGGCTTAACAACTAGTAGGACTTAAGTGAAGAAAAAAGGGAAGGGAGCATCTAGATGAAAAGGAATAGTGAGCAGAGGCACAGAATCTGCAATAACCTGATTTCTTTCTAGAGTCTTGAGGCTAATCTGAATGAAACAGGCCTCTTTTTGGGGGTAGAAAGTAAAGCGTAATATGAAGGACTTAAAGGTTTGATTCATTATAAATCTTAGGTTCTTGACCGGAGTTGGTGATACATTTTTTTTTTTTTTTAAGGGAGACTAGTTAACAGAAGGATAAGAAGTTGTACTCAGTGAAATCATTATGAGCTGAAACAATAGCCCAGACAGACATCGTCATTGAGGAGATGTAGTTGAAGCTAGTGTCACTTGGACTGGAGAAGATGGGATGGCAATGAGAGCTTTTTTAAAGGACACATAACAAGGTTTTTTTTAAGAGATTGACTAAGGAGGATTGAAGGAAAGGCAAAAGTTAAATAATAACTTCAAGATATCCAGAATAGGAGACTAAAGAATGGCAGTATTACTGATCAAAACGTGTAGTTTGAAGAAGGTATTGTTTGGAGGGGGAAATAAGTTTAGGCTGGATATTTTGAGTTCATGGTGCAGTGTTCAATTATGGGAGGTATGTAAGCAACTAGAGATAGAAGGAAAGATATACATGAGAAATTAGGATTTTTGTTGTAGCTGTGTTAGTGAATTCACCAAGGAATCAAGTGTAGAAATAGAAACATAAAACTGGTCACAGTGTCTATCATGTGAATGATATTTAGGAATGATAGAATAAATGACAAAGTTTGGGTAGTACTCATGGATAAGAGAATAAGTGGCGGTAAAAGAATCAACAAAGACCAAGAAAGAGCAGTTAAGGTAGTAGTAGTTCTGATAGAATCTTTTGCGTTTTATCCTCAGTCTAATATTCTGAGACTTGCAAAAGTTTCAAGCCACAAAGAACCTGAGTAAAAATTAGGTGATGATAATGTAATCTCCATCTGTGGATAATTGTTTTAGATTTCTAGTCATAAACCAAGGGCTTTAAAAAAAAATTCTCACCTCCTGTAGAATGGAAATAATTTCTCAGAGACCCAGTTATACTCTGCAACAGATTTTTTATCTTTGAGAATTACAGAGTAGAGATAGAATAAAATCCATTTTCAAGTCTGTTGATCACACAGAGAATTAAGAAAGACAATTTGGTTGATAAGGTTTGGGATCATTTTAATGTTAGGCTAATAGCTGCATAGATACAATGTCCAGATTTATTTCTTGCTGACAAATTTGTTTCCATACATGTTTAACATTCTAAACAGCTGTAACAGCATTATGCTAGAAGTACAATAAAGGGCAGTGATAAGTAGGCAGGATACCCGAGTATGCCTGATTGTTGTTTGCCACAAGTAGGACATTGGTATGTGAACAATAGAAGGCTGAGTAATTGCTTGTGTTAAAATAGATTAATCACAGGTTGGAGAACAGAAAGCATAAGCATATAATAAGGACAGGCTAAAGTGGCTTGTTAGCTATATGTCATTTCAAGATTACTGGGAAATTGCAGCAGCCAGAAAATGAATGCATTAGTAATGGTTGATTGTTAAAACAGATAACATAGGTGTTGCATATTGTAATAACATCAAACTTTGAAAATATTTAGCACCTTGTCTGTAACCATACAACAAAGGAAACTCAATATGAAATTATCAGAAGCATTAATAGCCATGCATTGTACTTTAACATTTGTATCTTCAAGTAAGGATGTTCTTTGCAGTATATAGAGTCCCTGGGTAGGCTGCTTAAGTGGTGGTTTGCACTCAACTACTAACCTAAAGGTTGGTGGTTCTAATCCACCCTGTGGTGCTGTGGAAGAAAGTCCTGACAATCTGCTTCCGTAAAGATCACTGGCAAGAAAACCCTATGGAGCAGTTCTATTCTGCAGCATATGGGATTGCTGTGAGTTGGAGTCTACTTGACAACAATGGGTTTTGTTTTTTTTTTAATATGGTTTCATGTACGTGTATTACGTGTATATATATGTATATATAGACAGATGTGTATGTGTAATGGATTCCATGTCACTTTGAAGATTTTCAGTTTGTGACTATTGATTAAATGAAAGACTGCTGAAAGTATTTAGAAATTTGTGGGAAAAGCACTAAGGTAATTTTTATGTTTTTTTGAGGTCTGTTAATTGTATTCATCATGGTTTAAAATTAGACGTGGTGTAGGACATTCTCTTCTTTAAGATGATTTTGTTTATTTCTATTCTCATCTACTTTCTGTTAATCTTAGAGTATAACTGAAGGCATCTTATTTCCAGGCGCTTAAAATGTGGCCCTATGCACTGACAAAAATAAATAAATAAAACAAAAAACCCAGCTGTATGTGTGCCCAAACACACAGGTAGTAAGAGAATCTGTACATAAAGGATCAGTTTAATGTGTATTACGTATTACAGTAATCTTAATGTCTGGAATTACTGAAAAGGTGTGTGAATTCATATTTGTTTCATGTATCATTTATAGATTCCATGAGTAATTTTCCGTGCATGTGTACTGCTGGTTTTCGAATGAGACAGTGCAAGTGTACGGATAAGAACAAAAACTCTGGAGCCCAATTGTCTTCACTGAAATCCCAGCTCCACCACTTATTAGCTGTGTGACTTTGGGCAAGTTCCTGATGTCTGTGTGCCCCAGTTTCCTTATCTGTAAAATGGGAGTAATAGAATCTGTCTCGTGAGATTGTTATGAGGATTAATTTACTTTATTATATGTTTTAGCTAGCTTTATTAAATGCCTATTAGTGCTATTGTGATTAAATGAAATAAAAGTTTGAATTGAAAACAATTATGAATTTAGAGTAGCATTTTATTGCTGTGAGGGGAGAAGAGTCATTTTTTTTTTTTTTTATGTATTGTTTCCAGGTCCTTTTTCTTTAAAACAGTGGTTGAGTAGTTGTGACAGAGACTTTGTGGCCCACAGAGCCAGAAATATTTATCTTCTGGTTCTTTACAGAATATAATTGCTGACACCTGGTCTGGAGCTGCACTGTCCATTTTGCCAGCCACCAGCCATATGTATCTATTTAAATTAAATTAAAAATGCAGTTCCTCAGTTGTACTAGCCACATTTCAAGTGCAAGGTAGCCAGATGTAGCAAGTGGCTTGGGAGTCCCAGGACCACCCCTAGGTTTGGTAATTCACTAGGAGGACTCAGAGAACTAAGCATATAGTTGTACTCATGGCTAAAATTTATTACAGCGGAAGGGTACAAAGCAAAATCAGCAAAGGGAAAGGGACATGAGATGAAGTCCAGAAGAAACCAGGTGCAAGTTTCCAAGAGTCCTCTCCCAAGGGAGTCACACAGGACTCGCTTAACTCTTCCAGCAGCAAGTTGTAACAACATGCATTAAGTGTTATTTACCAGGGAAGCTCATTAGAGACTCAACTCCCAAGATTTTATTGGGCTCTGATCACGTAGGCACCCTTGGCCTAGCACATACCAAAATTCCAGACTCCCAGAAAGAAAGTAGATGTTCACCAAAAACCATATTTGTACAAGCAGTTTAGGCACCAAAAACCCAAACCAGACCCACTGTGTTTGAGTCAGTTTTGACTCATAGTAACCCTACAGGGTAGAGTATAACTGCCCCATAGAGTTTCCAAGGCTGTAAATCTTTACAGAAACAGACTGCCACATCTTTCTCCCACAGGGTGGCTGGTGGGTTTGAACTGCCGACCTTTTGGTTAGCAGCTGAGCGCTTTACCCACTATGCCACAAGGGCTTCTTAAGTTCAGGCACAGTGAGCCACTTATCATTTAGGGAAAATTTTATATCAGTATAAGCAGCTATCAGTTCATTTCCCGGTAACCAGCGAGGGACCAACCTTTCAAGCAGGCCTTTCTGAGGATAGCAGTCTCAGGCCAGCTATGTTGAGTGTTTTCTGCACACTAAAAACGAAAACCCAAACCCACTGCCACTGAGTCGATTCTGACTCACAGCGACCCTATGTGTTACATAGTAGAACTGCTCTATAGTGTGTTCTTGGCTGTAATTTTTACAGGAGCAGGTTACTGGGCCTTTCTTCTACAGTGCCGCTGGTGGGTTCCAACAGCCAAGTTTTAGGTTAGTCAAGCGTGAACCATCTATGTCACCCAAAAAAAAACCCACTGCTGTCGAGTCGATTCCGACTCATAGCGACCCTATAGGACAGAGTAGAACTGCCCAGTAGAGTTTCCAAGGAGCGCCTGGCAGATTTGAACTGCCGACTTCTTGGGTAGCAGCTGTAGCACTTAAGCACTACGCCACCAGGGTTTCCTTTTATCACCCAGGGACCTTAATTGACTCTTTTTCTACACACTGTCTAGTTGGAAGTCACAGATAAAGACTATTTCTGTTGTTGTAGAAAATTCTTTTGGACAGTATTGATATTTAAAAGTGATTCACAGCTGTTTTAAAATTATGAACCCCTTTGAGATTATGATGAGAGCTTTGCAATTTTCACTCTGGATTAATATGCATATATAGACATAATTGCGTATAGTCTTAAGGAGTTCACTAGTTCAGAAGAAAGAACATTAGTATTTAAAATATGTGCTTTTTAATTCTTGCCTCAATCACCAAATAATTGTGCGCAAATTTACCTTGTGTTTTGGTTCACTCAGTGTAACATGGAGCTTAAAAGCTTGAGATCTGCTATCAGACAGACTTTATGAGAATCCTAGACCTGCCGTTGAACTAGCTATGTAGTTTTGAACATGTTACTTAACATCTCTAAGCTTCAATTTCCTTATTTTTAAAAGGGGAGGTAACAGCATTGCTTACCTTAGAGATAAGGTAGATAAGATGGTAAAAAGTAATGAGATAATGCACTTAAGACACTGATGGTGTGGAATTTAGTTACTGCTATGTAGTGGCTCGTTTTTTTTTTTTTTTTTTTTGGTGGCTCTTGTTTGTAATTTGCTTCTTGCTTCCCCCCCCCACACTTTTTTTCTCTCTTTCCACATGTAACTTTTGGACACAATTTTCCATGTTGTCTTTTTTTTTTTTTTTTTTAAATAATACTGTGTTTTTGTGAAAGTTTGCATAGTAAATTAGGTTCCCATATAACAATTTCTATACATATTGTTCAGTGATATTGGTTACATTTTTCACAATGTGTCGATGTTCTCATTATTTCCATTCTGGTTCTGTTTCTATTATTCTAGCTACCCTGACCCACTCTTACCTTTCATCTTTGTTTTAGAGTAAATATTGACAGTTTTGATCCTCATATAGTTGATTTTTTTTTTTTAAGAGCACAATACTCACTGATGACATTGTTTATTTTACGAGACTGTGTTTTCTTAATCGATATTAGCCCACTGCCGTGGGGTCAATCTTGATTCATAACAACACTGTAGGACAGGGTAGAACTGCCCCATAGGGTTCCCAAGGAGCAGCTGATGGATTCGAACTGCTGACCTTTTGATTAGCCTGCACTCTTAACTACTCCGCCACAAAGGGCCCTAGTTGATATTCTCTCTCTGTCTCCGTTGACGTTGAGTCTACCCTGACTCATGGTGACCCTATAGGACAGAGTAGAACTGTCCCATAGGGTTTCCAAGCATCAGCTGGTGGATTTGAACGGCTGACCTTTTTGATTAGTAACCTGGGCTCTTAACCGCTGTGCCACCAGGGCTCCAATTGATATTAGTGCTGTTTTGGAGTCATGTAGATTTAAGATGGTTCTTGAATTAAATTGTTTAATATTTTAATTTATTTTTAATTAAAATGCTCCTTTTATTTTTCTCTGATTGTATACAGTACATTTTTTAAAAATGAAAAAGTCTCTTTTACAGGTATTAACTGTGCTGCATACTTAGATAGTTTTATTGATACTCATTTATCTACCCTAATGAATGCAGATAAAACCTTTTCCTTTTGTTGATGTTAACAAGTTCTTTTTCTTTTATAGCTGTGCCTTTGGCTGCAACAAGTGTGTTGATAACTCAAGGATTAATTAGTAAAGGTAAATGTTTAAACTTTTTGAGTTTATTTTGTACATTGGATATCATCATGTTTATGTTATTTTTCTGATTTTCAGATAAATATATTAAACATTATCATTGATAAACGTATATAACATCACAAGAGTTATGTTTCCATGGACCCATTGACTCATATCTTGTTTTCAAAATCTAATACTGTCCTGTACTACAGCACATTAACAGTCTATAAGAGCAAGAAAGTAAAAACCTGGGAATGATTTGCAGGGAGATAGAGAGGCAAATGGCATCTAGGTGGACCACCAGTATCACTATCATTTAGGAGCTTATTAGAATGCAAATTCACAGGCCCCATCCCAGACCTGCTGAACTGGAATCTTTCAGGCAGGACCTGGAAATCTGTTTTAACAAACTGCAGGTGATTCTTACATACTGGTTTAGAGATCAGTAGCTCCCAAAATCAGCTTTGCCTCATAGTCATCTGGAAAGGGAGGGGTATAACATAAATAAAAAATTAGAATCTGAGGGGTATAACGTTAAATAAAAAATTAGAATCTCAAGAGTCTGGCAGCTAATCTGTTTTTAATAATTCTCCGAGTAGGCTTTCTTGTTTTCTCGTCTCTTGTCTTAAATAGTGCAACATGTTCATATGTGGAGTTGAGCTGAGATTAAATATTAAATGTATCAGTCTCTGTATCGTAAAATTTAGTAATGTAAGCTGTAGAACTGCTCATTATTATTTACTTTGTGAACGCATCTACCTGAGAATAGGAAGGTGTCCAGAAATGGATGACATGACCTTAGAATGGCCTCCGCACAGCCTAAAAAAATGGCTGCTTTGAATTGACTAGGTCCTCCTAAAATGTGACTAGGAAGTTTACATTTTTCGCTTTAACTAGTTGAGAAAAGTAGTTTTGGAGAGAAGTGGGAGGATCCCCCCCCTTTGGTTAAAAAAAAAAATTGTTTTTTAAAGAACTCTCAAAGTGATCTTAAATGCTAGCAAGTAGCCATCTAAGATGCATCAATTGGTCTCAACCCACAAGGAGCAAAAGAGAATGAACACCAAATACACAAGGTAATTATGAGCCCAAGAGACAGAAAGGGCCACATAAATCAGAGACTACATCAGCCTGAGACCAGAAGAGCTAGATGGTGCCCTGCTACAACCAATGACTGCCGTGAAAGGGAACACAACAGAGAATCCCTGAGGGAGCAGGAGAACAGTGGGATACACACCTCAAATTCTTGTGAAAAGACCAGACTTAATGGTCTGACTGAGACTAGAAGGACCGTGGAGGTCATATTACCCGGACCTTCTGTTGACCCAAGACTGGAACCATTCCCAAAGCCATCTCTTCAGACAGGGATTAGACTGGATTGTAAAACAGAAAATGATACTGGTGGGGAGTGAGCATCTTGGCTCAAGTAGACACGTGAGACTATGTGGGCAGCTCCTATCTAGAGGGGAAGTGAGAAGGCAGATTGGGACAGGCTGAATGGACACGGGAATATAGAGTAGAGAGGAAGAGTGTGCTGTCTCATTAGGGGGAGAGCCACTAGGAGTACATAGCAAGGTGTATATGAATTTTTATATGAGAGACTGATTTGTAAACGTTCACTTAAAGCACAATTAAAAAAAAAAAAAAACAACCGAAGAACCTCCGTACAACGTGCTACCGTGACAATAATCTTAAACGTGGGAACAAATGAGGATATATATGCACATCATATGTCATTTAAGACTAAGTGGTTATATAGACTGGGATTGGGAAAAAATAACATATTGGGAAAAAAAAATTTTAATAGTTTGTTTTAAGGAAGAACTGGCACAAGGAGTTATGAATGGAGAATTTATAGTGTCTGTTATTTTACTTCCGTTTTATTTGTCTTAATCTAATTTGTCATTTAACTAGTAATGACTGAAGTTAGGCATGGAGGGAGGGTCCTATGAAAGAAATGTTAAGAGTTGCCAGTAGTTCCTCTGAGGAAACAATGTAAGCAGACATTGAAGCAAATAGAGAATATAATCAAATGCTTAATAAGCTACTGAATTGTGTAGTAGAGACTCCAAGAGCTGCAGGTGTTCAAGGAAAAAAGATCTCTGTGGGGCTGTTATAATCAAGAAAGTTTTTTGGGAATAAGTGAATTTTGCAGGAATGGGCAAGATTTAGGTCAAAGGAGAAGGAAGAATATTTGCAGAAGGAAGGACCTCATGATCAGGACAATAAGCAGGACTATTGGGACAGGCAGTCAGGAGACCGACCTGTCTACACTGGCAGAATCACTTGGGGCGGAATGAAAACTCCATTAAATTGCTAAGGCAGAACCAGGGGAAATGATTAACTAGGTTTTGAAGAAGAGACTTTAGGAAAGGAATTGAGGAATCCCACAAGACAAAATCAAAATCCGTTGTATTTTGTGTATGTTTTCATCCACAGTGTCTCATACTCAACACAGTCTTAACTGCTCCCCCCGACCCCTGCTCATTTCCTATCTTTCAAAACACACAAATATGTTGGGTGTCTTCTATCTTGAGAACATAGAAAGGAAATACCCTTTTTCATATCCCTTTCCAACTGCTCCCAGCTACCTCCATGTGAAGCCAAACTTCTCAAATGAGCACTTAATTTCTTCTTTTAAGCCATTGCAGTCTGTCACTGATTATGCATATGTTTTACCATTTACTGATTTTTTTTTTTTTTGGCCTGTTCAACAATTTTTCATGTTTAATTCAGTGACTGATTACATTTATCGTGTTGTGCAATAATCACTACTCTCCTTTTCCAAATTATTCCACCACCATTAGGAGAAACTCATTGCTGCCTAAACACTAACTCCCCCTTTCTCCTCCCTCCTACCCTTGGAAACCACTAATAGACATTGGTCTCTATACATTTGCCTTTTTCATATAAGTGGAATCATACAGTATTTGTCCTTTTGTGACTGACTTATTTCACGCAGCATAATATTTTCAAGGTTCATCCATCTTGTAGCATGTATCAGGACTTCATTTCTCTTTATGGCTAAGTAATCTATTGTATGTGTATCACGTTGTGTTTATCCATTCATCTGTTGGTGGACATTTATATCGTTTCCACCTTTTGGCTATTGTGACTAGTGCTGCAGTGAACATTGGTGTACAGATTTCTGTTGTGTTCCTGCTTTCAGTTCTTTTGGGTATATACCTGGATTGGGATTGGTGGGTCATATGATAGTTATATGTTTAACTTTTTGAGGACGTGCCAAACTGTTATACCATGCCATACTATTTTGCGTTCCCACTGTCATCGAACGAGGGTTCCAGTTTCTTCACATCCTGACCAACACATGTCATTTCCTGTTTTTTTAAATCATAACCATTCTAGTGGGGGTAAAGTGTGGTTTTGATTTGTGTCTCCCTTGTGGTTAATAAAGGAGCCCTGGTGGTGCAATGGTTAAGCTGCTCCATGGGAGAAAGGTCTAGCGATCTGCCCCTGTAAAGATTAAAGCCTAGAAAATCCTATGCGGCTGCTCTACTCTGTCACATAGGGTACCTATGAGTCAAAACAACAACATTGGTTAATGATGCTAAGAATCTTTTCATGTGCTTCTTGGCCATTTGTGTTTTCTCTTTGGGAAAATGTCGTGTGCAAGTCATTTGGCCTTGGCTATCCTTGACCCTTTCTCCTTCCACGTGATTTTTAGAATATGCTTTTCAATTTTTGCAAAAACTTGTTTTGATTTGGATTGGGATTGCATTGAATTTATAGATCAATTTGTCAAGAATTGCCATCTTCACAGTGTTAAATATTTCAATTTATGAACGTAGTATATTTCTCCATTTATTTAGCCTTTATTTCTCTCAATAAGTTTTGTCATTTTCCTGTATAGTCTTGGCATAAACTTGAAATTCTAGTGAAACCTACTGCACGCTTAACCTTAATTATGTAAATATATCTTCCTCTAACAATTAATGTTACTCAGAAATATTTATTCTTTTGTCTTTAGGAATCCTTTCAAGTCATCCAAAGTATGGTTCCATCCCTAAACTTATATGTAAGTATGAAACAATACTGTATTTAGTTGGTATTGTCTATGAATATACAGGAAAACCTTGTGGCATAGTGGTTAAGTGTTATAGCTGCTAACCAAAAGGTCACAGTTCATATCCACCAGGCGCTCCTTGGAAACTCTATGGGGCAGTTCTACTCTGTCCTATAGGGTCACTATGGGTCGGAATCAACTCGATGGCAACGAGTGTTTTTTGAAGAATATACAGGGTTTTTTAACCTAAGTATAATCATTATAATAATCATAATCATTAGTTTTTATCAAATACTTTGTCATATCTTACTCATAATAGAATTACATGGTTATATGCACTGACAAATCAGTTTAAGCCTTTAAGTGGACTACTTGGGCATTTTATTGTTAGCAGTAAAAATCATGAGTTACTTGAAAGAGAGGCATTTTTCCCCTCTTTTTATAATGTAATGAGAATTTTTAAATTTATTTTATAAAGATCCAGTATTTAAAAATTCTCTTGGTCTGCCTTAGGGAAAGAAAGTTGTCTAGATAGTCTGATTAATCAAAGTGAAGTGTATTTGAAAGTTAAGCTTAATTTTTTAAAGAAATCTCTTCAGCATGACTTGTTTACATTTTGCAATATGATTAATAGAAAAGAAGCTTAATAGCTCTGAGAAAGAGTACCTGAAACTTTCATGAGTCTTTCAGGTTAACCTTTCGTTCATATTGATGCAACAGTAGCCACATTTAGGTAGTACTTCGTAATTACTTAAAGGGGTTTGTTGTATCCAATTTTATCTTAATTTTAAAACAATCATATGAAGTTGACTGGGCAAATGATATGATTCCCATTTTATAGGAAAAGAAATAGCCAAAATTCCCTCAACTAGGCTAGAACTATTAATATTTTGATTCTTTATTCCTCTTTCTATTATATCTTTAGTGTGTATATTAAGAGTGTAATTAGTGAATTTAGAGTTGATTTATGTGATAGCAGCTATATTTTGGCTTATTTTTGGAAAGTGAATTTCATTCACAGAATCTCTGAAGCGTGAGTTTGATTTAATATGGTACTTTTATCATAAATTATTTCAAGAATCTCAGTCTCCAAACCAAAGACACACTTAGATCATACTGGTTTAAAAATGTTCTTTGAGAAATATTTTTGTCTAAAAAGGTACATTGACTCACACTGTCATACTTTTTTTTTTTTAACAAATAAGTTGCTTGTATCATGGGCTACTTTGCTGGAAAGCTGTCTTACGTGAAAACTTGCCAAGAGAAGTTTAAGAATCTTGAGAATTCCCCTCTTGGAGAGGCTTTACGATCAGGACAGGCACGGCGATCTTCACCTGGGTAGGCCAGATTCTGATCTTTATTTAATGTTTTTTAATTTTTAGCTTCAAAATTACAAGGAAACAAATATTGCCGTAATTCAGGGCATGAAACATTGCTCAACTGGAGACATTGGAAACTTGCCATTTTGTTGTAGGTTAAAGCTAATTTTATTTTAAAAAGTAGAGCAAGCCTTGGCTGCCATTGTTTTAAATATAGACTTCCATCCTACTGGGACTATATGTCCTAGAATAAAGAATTTTATCTTGATTTGACTTGACAGATACCTTTGATTACGTTATTTGGAGTTTTCTCTTGAATTCCTAGCTTTTATCAATCTCCCATTACTTAACAAACTTCAGCTTTCCTTTTTAATGCTTCTTTTGTTTAAAACAGCAAGAAAATGAATTAAGCAGAAAAATATCTGTTTAATTTTCTTTAAAATACATCACATTGATGTTTGTGTTGATAATCCAGCTTCATATAAAGAATAATAATTCTTTGTTAAATACTTTCAAAAGAGGTCTGGTATCTGAATACATTTCCAGTATCATAAGTTGGTACAAGTGTTTTGGATAGTGTTTTGTCAGCGTTTGTTGTGGGGGGAGGTGATAACGTTTTAGAACTCTGAGTTTTTTTACTTCTGTGAATCTAGTCAAAATGCAAAACAAAAAATATGGGCACAAAGATTATGATTTTATTTTAATAGTGAAAAACTGGAGTCAACTTAATTTCTAGTGAAGGGAAATGAATAGTTAAGTAAATTATCTCCATTAATAGGGCATTGTGAAGTTATTTAAAAATATGATTATGAAGTCTTATGAAGCAACATGATGAAATGCTTTTAATAAACTGAAAAGGGCAGAGTGCAAAGTTATGTGCATATACAGTTATCTCTCTTTTGAGAGTATATTCTTGTAAAAATATTGAAAGGTGATATACCTCCCATATCAACCAAGATGATGATACTGGTGTTAAAGATTTTTTCCCCTTATTCCAAACTTTCTGTAATGGGATCATTTTACTTGTAATTACATCAAAATAAATGTTTTTAAACTTTCGAATGTTAAAAATTTCAAACTCCTAAGTCTTAGTAAATAAATAAGACAATGTTTAATCCTCTTACTGGTTTGCTTTAGACTATGGTTTGGTTTTTGTGTTGTATGAGTATAGATAAATGAATCTGTCTATCTGGATAGGTAGATAAATAAGATAATTAAGTGGATTGGTAAGTAAATTATTATCGTAAATGGCAGGAAGTGTAAACCAAATTCTAGGTAATATTATACCTGTATTTTAAGTAGCAAAATAGTGTCTGTGTGGACTGCTGGCTGTAAAAGAAACTTCCCAGTTAATGTAGGAACTGGACGTATTTGCGGAAATTAGACCAATTCGAAGTATTCTTTCTAAGAAACTTTAAAACACCTTAAAATTATCTCTGAAGCCTAATGATTAGAAAATTGGATACAGATTTTTTTTTTTTAATTTAAGCGTGACTATTTTCAAGTTATATGGGTGGGGGTCAGAATATATTTGTAATGTTTTTGTGGCAGAAAGAGACTAGTGTTTATAAATAATTATGTTAAAAATTATATGGTTGTTTTAGAAAAGAAGATAATTTATTTTTATATCTTAATATATGTCTTTAAATAAGGTTTAAGCAATGACTCATATTTCTTATGTAGTATGATTTTCTTTTTCAGGCACTATTCTCAAAAGTCTAAACATGACTCAGATGTCAGTGGTCATTCCTCTTTTGTGACATCCCCAGCAGCAGACGACATAGAAAAAGATACACTTCCTCATTATGAACCAATTCCATTCAGTGCTTCCATGAATGAATCTACTGCCACTGGTATTACTGATCATATTGCCCAAGGTAGAAACTTCTCTTGAAATGAATTTCAGCATTTTATGGTCCAACGTATGTATAAACTTTATTTGATGAAATTTTCTTCTGGATATCACCTATATGTTCCACCATCAGCCTAAACTCAACATGTTTGTTTGTTCATTTATTCATCTGTTTTTCATTCAACATTTCTTGAAGACTAGTAGGTGTCAGGTACTCTGCTAGATATCAAAGAAACAAAGATGAATAAGATCTGGCTCTTGTCTCTTAGAAACTCTTAGTCTGTTTGAAGATCACACAACGTAAGTGAAAGACCATAGACTTTGGGTTAAGACCTGGATTTGAATCGTGATTGACATTTGCTAGCCGTGTGACGTTGGACAAGTAACTAATTTGTGATCCTGTCAGTTTCTAGGTCTCCTGAATGGAGATAATAATACTTCCTTTTTTTAAAAGAACTGTTAGAATTACATGACATAATCAATGACAGTGCTTTGGCAGGTAGTAGGCTCTCAGTAAACATTAGTTTTCTTTCTTTCTTCAAATTAACTTTCAGTGAAAGGTTGAGGAATTAGAAACAAAGTACAGATCTACAATTCCTTATCTGAAATCCTAAAAGCCAAAAAGCTTGGAAATGCAGAAAAAATTTTTTTTCTTTAAGTAACTTAGTTTGTGATAAAATCTGACCTCAACTCTCTTAGTAGCAAACCCTGACCTGAACTGACATGAGGCTGTTCATAGGCTTAGTGTGATCTTTTCCCTAGATTTCACTGTAGAAATATTAATGTATTTGCTTTCTCATTGCTTCTTCAGACCTCTGATTGGGTGGACATTAAGTAAAATAAGAGATCGATATTGTAATACTTTTCTAAAATCTGAAAAACTGAATTGTGAAACACATGGGAACCCAAGGGTTTTGGATAAAGTATTATGGACCTCTTGTAGAGTACTCCTTGAAAAAGCTTGCTGTGAAGAAGGTAATAAGCCAGTGACTGTGGGACATGCACAAGGTTGAAGGAAGGACTTTTTCTTTAAGATGGGAGAGATTTAAGTCTGTATGTAGGTTAAAGGCACTAGAGAAGGAGAAATTGATTATAGGTCAAGTAAGGTTTGAGAGGATGCAGAAGGGGTTCTAGTAGGTCAGGACATACAGTAGTCGTTAGCCATATGTCACTATTTAAATTAATTAAATTAAAAATTCAGTTGCACTGGTAGCATTTCAAGTGTTAGTGGCTACTGTATTGGACAGTGCAGACATAGGACATTCCCATCATTGCAGGAAATTATATAGGATAGTACTGCTTTAGAGCAAAGGAGGGCAGAGGCTATTAACCTTAAGAGTGAAGAAGAGACAGGAGACGATGGAACTTAAGATAATTAAAGAGATTCTTAATTTTCGATGAGAAGATTTGAGAGTCTCTTAATTCTCAGTTTTCCCCCCACTGTGAGGTAGGAATCAAAGACATCCAATTAGAAGGGGAAGGTGTGGGGTGGGCAGATGAGGAGAAAGTAGTAAAAGTCATTGTCTTTTCTATTTGTCCTTCACTGTCTCTCATTTTTGCACTCTCAAGGCCAAATTCATTCTACTTGTATTCTAGTCATTCACTAATTCTTGCTTTGTAATGACTTGTATCCTTTCTTCCATTGCATTAGGAATTCTATGTTATATAATTTGTTTTCTACATAAAAGTAAACAAAAAGCCTTTTGATATCTGCCCACAGCCTAGGCGAGACCCATATTTGAATGTCTTACGCCCACCACAACAGCCGTCCATCTGATCACTGCTGTTTTCTGACCCCCTTCTTCAAGCCAGACTAGCCTGTCTTCCATTGCTCTCCACAGGGGCCAGCACTGGTCTTCCTTTGCTTTGCCCCAGCTGTTGTCCTCTCATAGCAGAACATTTTCCTTTGATTTAAGTCCTACCTGCCCTTTTTAGTTCTGCTTTCTCTTACCAGAAATCTATAGTTTTTCATCTTTCAATGTCTAAAGCACTCCCTCATAGCTGGCATGAAACTTATAGTTTATTACAGTTAGATATAAGTCAGTGTGCTATTTTACATTTTCTTATTCCTTCCAGCTCTTTATAACCTCCCCAAAGTAGTAAATCATACCCCCTTACACAGTGCAAGTGGAGCAGTGGTTAAGTGCTTAGCTGCTGACCAAAAGGTGGGCAATCCACCAACCGCTCTCCGGGAAAGATTGGCAGTCTGCTTCCTTAAAGATTTACAGCCTTGGAAACCCTATTAGGCAGTTCTCCTCTGCCCTGTAGGGTCGCTGAGTCAGAATTGAAGGCAATAGGTTTGGTTTTGTGATGTGTTAGTTGTTGTTGATGATTGCACAACGCAGAATATTTTAGTTTGGCTTTTGTAAGTAGAGAAAATTCTCCCTAATTTTCTATTTACACTTTCATTATATATCACAGAATTTTTCTTTTTAATAAGAAGTATTAGACCTGGAAGGAACTTTTGAGATCATCTAGTCAAACTTCCAGTTGAGAAAACCAGGAGTCAATGAAACTTAGTGATTTGCCCAAGGACACTTGCTAGTCGTTGGCAGAGTGGGGTTAAGAAGCAAGGTTCCTGACTACTAATCTACTACACACTGTCTGTTTTAGAAGTTTTTAAATACCATCATTTTTGGTTAAGGGAAATTAGTTCGTTACTGTTGTAATATAAATGAAATGTAAAGTGCTTTTAAACCTAGTGAAAGGTTATATTATTATTTGCATTTTTCTTTAACCAGAAAAATTTAGTTTTCAACCATAATATTAGAATTAATTGAAATTTAAGTTCTTTTGGCTTTGAATCATTCAATTTACACTGTAGCAAAATAAAAGATTAAGGTTGAAAACATTGTCTAATGTATAGCTATGTTGCTTTGAAAATTCTGATTATTCACTGGGACCTTACCATTGAGTTCCAAAATAGTACCACTTCCATAAAGATTTTTTTAAAAACTATTTTAATTAATATGATTACGTTGATGTGATATACCCAATTTGCATGTCTCATTGAAAACCTTTTTGAAAAAATAGTACTTTTGGTGTGGTGTAGAAGACTTTGTAAGTTAAATTGTTCACTGAATGTTTTGTTAGGATTAGTTAATTTCTATAAGAATGTTTATGTGGCCTTTTTTTTGCTTGGTTATGCATTTTACAAACTATGTTCAATATTTAGTCCTGTCATCCAAAATTAAGAATGATTATTTCCTTGTTTAACATCAGTATTTGACTCTCTGGTAATATATATTGTTCATACTTTGACTCTAACCATTGGGAGAGATAAAGAGTAAATGCTGGTTCCCAGGCACAAGTTATAGTTGGCATTTTCTTCTGCCTCAGTATTGTATCCATTAGACCAAAGTGAAACAATGTATACTATGATTAAAGGCTATGTTTTATACTTTTCAGTAGTAAAATTTTCAAGTGTTTTTGCTTAATATAGAATGGAGTTGCTTAATATATAGACTATGGTCATAGTAACATTTAACTGGAAATATCACTAAATAAAATAAAAGCTATGCTTTGTCAAGTTTTGTTCACTTGGTCACCACTAGAATTTATTTCTCTAGTCCCATACACAGTATGAATAACTTTCAGTTTAAAACACTCATTTTAATGAGTTTAAATTGTGCTGTTATATATTATAGTATCCATTCTTTTTCTGGCCATGGTTAATTTTTTTCTGCTTTTGATACTGATTTTAAGTTTTAGAAATAAAAGCCTCAAAGCGGAAGTAGAATTTAGTATTTTAATTATCTTGGGGAAAATATAATACCCTTCAAATGGTGGTAATAATTTGATCTTTTAGCCAAGGAGCATTTGCAAAATTTAGTTTTGGACTAAGCCAGATTCTTTTATCACCATTTATTAACTGTTTGTTGTTTTAGGACCTGATCCCAACATTGAAGAAAGTCCTAAAAGAAAAAATATTACATATGAGGAATTAAGGACTAAGAACAGAGAGTCATATGAAGTAACTTTAACACAAAAGACTGACCCCTCAGTCAGGCCTATGCAGGAAAGAGTGCCAAAAAAAGAAGGTATGATAAAAAAAAGAAGGTATGATAGCTTAGTCTAAATCACTTTACTTTTTAGAATTGGAACTGTAACATTAGTTAAAAACGTTAATATGTGATTTTAATTCATCAGGTAATTAACCAAAATAAAAAAAATTTTTAAAGAGTAGTTATTTCACATTCATCAGTTCTTCCATTTTTAATGTGTTCCAAAGGCCATTCTGTGTTAGAAAATAATGAAGTCCTAATAGTAGTATGACTTAAGACAGTGAGACTAGATTTCTAATATAATTTGGAAATTAGGCATTCATTTGACTATTTTTCCCTTATAAGAAGTGACCTTGGAGATTCTATTTTTTTTCCCTCTAATTATGCATTATTGCATAAAGCCAGATGTTGTGATGTTAGGTTGATAATTGGGCTGTAGCCACTTTTGACAGAACCACAGAATCATGATTAAGTAATGAAATAGATTTTCTTCTACGTTTGTGAAATTGAAATAGAGTTTTATGCCTTACAAACCAGCTTTAAAGGAATTTCCAGAAGAGGAATTTGACTTTTTTTAAATGGTACTGTTGTTTTATAATTAATTATAAATTTTAAGTTATAACATAGAAAATCGTAGTTCATTTTAAAGTCATTTTGGATGAGATATGCATTGCCCAAAGTAAATTTTTAAACAAGTTTCCTTCTAATGGAACAGTGAATTTCCAATGCAGTGTTACAGCTGTTTCAGTGTAAAATTTTAGGATTTCTCTTAAGAAATTTTAGAAGGTGTATCATTGTTTCAAAGTTTTCTATTTACTGCTGTAAAAATTGAAGAAGGAATAGGTCCTTGGTGTACCTTCTTGAGATCCATATGCCACAAAGAATGCAAAAATGCATAAAAATCCTTAGTATTTTTTATTGGTTATTTAATTTTATTCGTAATTGTTAATGGTTGTTTTCTATTAGCGCTCTAATTTGTTTTTATAATGATGGATAATACTTTTGTGATACCATTGATGTAAGAAAATTAGCTTTGAAATAGAATTGTAACCTGCAAAATTCCTTAATATTTGTCATTTAAAAAATACTTAACATGTCTTAATGCATTCATCAGCCTTTATTCTGTAATATGGAAAGACTCATATTGGTGCTTTGTTCTGCTAATTGACTTGAAGATTTTTAGACTGTAAGCTCCATGAGGGCGGGAAGTAATATTTTTCTTGTCTTTTTTATGTCTGCGTAGCATAGGTGCCTTGCATTGCAGGGTCAGAAATGGAGTATTTTGGTTGGACCTTCTGTAGTAATAGAGATTAAGAAAAGAAAATCTGGCCCTATGGCATTTGCTGGAATTTGATATTTGTGGTTTTGACTGTGAACAGCCTTAAAGTTCTGTTGTATGACATAATGTGAAGTGATCAGTTTTTTTTTTTCTTTATGAAAAGAAAACTGATTTTTCTGTGCTTTATATAATTTCAAGATAAAAAGCCAGTTGTAAAATAGTGTCAATGAATGTTCTAGAATGTTCTGTTCTAGAATCTAGACAGAAAATATGGCAGTACAGTGTAGATTACAGGGTCCATAAGTTTTATCTTACGGAGGGAAATTGTGGATTATTTGGTATTCTTAAATTTGAGATTTTGGCAAGTTATGGGCTATATCCCTTACAAATGGTCAGTGTCTAACTGTAATATGATTTATAATGTATTTATAATTGACATTTTTAAAATTCTATTCTTCCCTTGCCTTAAACAGGTAAATCAAGGAGTAGTATTTCATTATAAAAGATTGCTTTGCTTTGCCAAAAAAAAAAAAAGATAAATTTCTCTTTAGTGTAAGTGAATCACTCTTTTTCAGGTATAATTTGATTTATAGACAACTTTTTAGGACTGTGTTTGTTGAATAAAAAGAGGTACATTGGCCTTAGACAGCTCATGTAAACTAGGGATGATAATAGTACCTCCCTCGTAGGGCTGTCATAAGAATCAAATGAGTTAATGTATGCAAATCACCTAGGATAGTGAGTGACACATAGTAAACTTTGATCAAATTTTTAAAAAGTATATTTGTTTACAAAAAAATAGAATTACTTTTCTGTTAATAGTATCTTAAACATGTATAGCCACTTTAATTTTTTATGACAGATGTCTTTGCTGGCTTCATATAATGTAGTTTCCGCACAATGATGTGTGTTACTTTTTTTTTTTTTAAGATAAATACTGCTATGTGGAATGAAATCTGTTAGTTATGTTTCAACTGGGCTGATTCATTAACTTTTTTCCGGTAATTTTTCCTCTCATGAAATCCCGTTTTTGAGCACATCAGAGTATAAAGTGTAGAATGTTAATCTTCCCATTTCTGCCTTAATTGCATGAGCTATTAACGCAATGGAAACCCTGGTGGTGTAGTGGTTAAGTGCTATGGCTGCTAACCAACGGGTCAGCAGTTCAGATCCGCCAGGTGCTCCTCGGAAACTCTATGGGGCAGTTCTACTCTGTCCTATAGGGTCACTATGAGCCGGAATTCACTCGACAGCACTGGGTTTGGTTTTTTTGGTTTTTTGTAATGCAGTACTTTAGATCAGAAGTTTCTAAGCTTTTTGGTATCAGGGCCTCTTTACATTTTAAAAATTATTGAGGACTTCAAAAATTTCTTGTTTGTAGGAATTATATTTATTGATATTTACCAAATTTGGAATTAAGACTAATGAGAAGTTTTTGAACACGTATTCCCCTAGCTGTGAGAGCAGTAATGCCATCACACATGATGTAGCTTTTGGAAAACTATATTCATGAGCGAATGAGAGCAAGGGAAAAGGCAAAAAGATGAGGGGAAAGGGCGTGTAATATCTTAGCATAATAATAAAAATGGTTTTGATGTTGTAGATTCCCTGAAAGGGTCTTAGGTCCCTAGTCCACACTGAGAACTGCTTCTTTACCTTGTTATGATTCACTTGGTGTTCTGAAGAGCTGTAATTCACAGATGAAGGCTATGTAGAAGAGAAGGCAGAGGAACGTGTTTCAAAATATAATCTCACCTAAAGTGCAGGAATATTGGAGACCACTTTCTTCTTGATAGTAGTATTACTGCTCATGGGAGAGAAGATTGAATTAACCACAGCATGAAGACTTGACCATTTTTATTACCGTGTCTTTTGGGGAAAATAAAATTAAAATGTTCTCCCTCCCCCCATACTGGGGTTTTAAAAAAAATATGTGCTGCAATATATGCCACGTTTATTTAGATAGTACGGTAAAGTTGTAAGGGCATGCAGACTTTGGACTTAAACAGACCTGTGTTCACATTTCAGTTCTACTTGTTTTATTAGGCTTGTACCTTGGGCAAGTTACTAATCTGTTTTCTCACTTTTAAAATGGGATTGTATTTACAAGACTGTTTTGAGGATCAAATATTTATGTGAAATTCTTACATAGTACTTTAGTATATTTATGTCCAATCCCCTATTCACAAATCTGTCTAGCCCCTTTTTGTAATTATATTTTGACTCTCATATGCTCTTATTCAGATGACAGAAACACAACTTTTCATCCTTATAATTGCAAACAAAACAGTGCAATTTACTTATTATTTGGAATCATCAATTGTTTGTGCTTTTTTCCTAGTCAAGGTAAACAAATATGGAGATACTTGGGATGAGTGAGAAATGACATCATTGGACCAACTGAAGGAGTTTCAATATCCAGCTTCATCTAGGTGGTCATGAATATCTGCATGCTTTGAGTTCAGCAGCAGTCCTCATAAACTGTTAAAGCTAGTGTTTTCGTGGTTTGTTTTATTATGATGTTTTAAAAACACAGATTTTAATGTTAATATTGTGAATATGCTCACTTGGGGAACTATATGAATGATGGTATTATACCATGATTGTATACAGTTGTGAAATTGTTTTAAAAGTTATAGGGCGAAGGTACCCTTATAAAACCGTCAAGAGATTGTAATGCTCTAGAATCAGTATAAAAGTAAATAATACTGCATGTAGACTTGGGGTGGGTGCGGGGAGCAAGCATAATCCTAAATTCTAAGTTTCACATCAACAAATTATAAAAAATCTTTCTCCAGTGTTTGCTGTATTATGATTATGATAAATAAATGTAAAGAAACATGCAGCAGCTCTCATCTTCATTTATTTTATGATTTTATTGCCTGTATGTTAATTTTAAGTACAATGATAAGTAATGGTGTTTTATAGTGATAGAAAATAGTCACATATCTGAATATTATATGAAAGTGATTCATGAAGATAAATCGATATACAGTAAACAGCTACATGCCTTAAAGCAAATGTTCATGTTCAAAAATTGTGCAAATTCCAGGAGAATGAAAATTTGATATGTTTTCTTCAGTATTGACCCATTGCTTATTTCTGGTTCAGGTGAGTTGAAAATAAATTTGTAATCTTGTCTAAATTCTGTTTATTCATATTACATTTCTCCCAGAAACATAATATTCCAGTTAGCTAATGCTGTACATCATCCCAAAACTTAGTGGTTTAAAACAACAATCTGTATAGTCATCTCCGGTTTTCTGTGGGAATTAAGGAAGGATTAAGCTGAGTGATTCTGGCCCTGGTCTTAGGTCTGCAGTCATGGTGAATAGTAAGGAGCTATAGCAGCTGGGGCCTTGCCAGGACATCTCTCTCTTCGTTTGGTTTCAGGACTTCACCATGCTGTGCTTCTCTGTAGATTAGTTTGAGTTTCCTCACAGCATTGTACGTTCAGGGTGGTCAGACTGTTTCCCGAGGGGTCTAGTGCAAGTGTTCCAGCAAGCATGTCAAAAGGTACATTACCTGTTATGTGTGATTTAGCTGCAGGAATCAGCATCATTTCCACACAAGCCTGCCTAGCAAAGGGAGGGAATATAGAAGCCCCCCCACCTAAGGCACATTTTAAGAACACTTGGGATGGAAGATATTTGGACTAAACTTGTCACTCTACCATTTGGCCACAGTAATTCACATCCCTCCCACATGCAAAATAAACTCATCCGTTTTCCCAGGACCTCTAAATCTCATCCCTTTATAACATTAACTCAAAGCCCATAATATAATCAGGCCTAGGTGTGGATGAGTCTCCTTGGGTATAGTTCCTTGAGTACCATTCCTCTAATTTGAAGATCTGTGAACTAAACAATTTGTCCTCTTCCCCCCCAAATTCAGTAATACAGGCATGACAGTACTGTGGATGCTCATTCAAAAAGGGGGAAATGATACTCTTGAGGAACAACATCCTTAAAACACTGAAGTCGTGTTCAAGGATGTTCCTAAACAGTATTTCCTGTAGCTACCAAGTTTCTGCATTAGCGTTTGATCAGAAAAGCAGAAGTGTTACAAATGATACAGATTTAAGGGTTTATTATGGAGATTAGACTTTAGGCAATTGTAGCAGCTGGTAGATCAGTATTTGCAGGCTATCGTGTCTGCATCTAGTGTTGAGTTTGAAGTTGCTATAGACCAGCCAGTCTGGTAGTTAAGAGGTAATACTGGAAACCAGGGGAATAAAGAAACCCATATTTGTCTCACCACCTCCAACCTGGGTGCCACTTGCTTTTGGTCAAAGAGTTCACACACACTTGGACCAGATTTGAAGAAGCTTTAGAGGGGGCATGGAAGTACCTGGAGTCATGGAAGTACCTGGAGTAACTGCAGATTTAAGTGTGCCCCATGCCAACAAGATGAGCTGCCGTATACATGACAACATGCATGAACTGCCATTGTGCCTGGCTGGCACCTAAACTGAGCTTGAGAGCATGAAATATAATGGTTGTGATATACTGGACTTCAGGAATGGTGGAGTAAAGACCTCCAAAAATCTGTTCCTCCATAAAAGCAGCAAGAATACTGGCAAAAATTGTCAAAATCAACTTAAAAATTTTTGGATTTTTTTTATTGTAAAATATACAACATATAATTTACCATTTTAACTGTTTTTAAGTGTACAATTCAGTGGCATTAAGTACATTCACAACGTAGTATAGCCATCACCACTATTTCCAGAATTTTTTCATTATCTCAAACAGAAAATTTGTACCCTTTAACAATAACTTCTCACTCTTTCCTCTTCCTATCCCCTGGTAGCTTCTGTTTTACTTTCTGTCTCTATAATTGTCTATTCTGGCGATGCATTGGTTACGTGTTTGGCTGCTAACCAAAAGGTTGGCAGTTGGAATCTACCAGCTGCTCCTTGGAAAAACCTATGGGGCAGTTCTATGTCTTGTAGGATTGCTATGAGTCAGAATGCATTTTTGTTTTATTTTGTTTAGATGCCTCAAATAGAATGATACAATATTTATTGTTTTGTGTCTGGCTATTTCACTTAGGATAATGTTTTCAAGGTTCATCCATGTTAGAGCATGTATGTAGCAGAACTCCATTCCTTTTTACAACTGAATAATATTCCATTGTATGTATATGCTACATTTTCTTTATCCATACATCTGTTAAAATCAACTTTTAAAGAACTTGAAATTTACTGAAAGTTTCCAACAATAGAATGTTTATTGAAGAAAAATTGCTGGATTTCTGTAAGAACAATGAGCTTTTGTAATGTTCTAACTTGACCTAATCCCATCCACCTCTCCCCAGCTCCACAAAGGCCTTAAAAACCAACAGCCTTGCAACAGTGGTAGCTGTGAAAATTAGTAGCTTAGCAACCAATGGAGGGGGTAAGCCAGGTCTGGAGCTCCCAAGTACCCCCATCCACAGAGAATTGCCACTATTCAACATGTCTGACAGCTTGCCGAAAAGCTCCACTCTAAAGGCTTCCTTGAGCTGACTTAGAGCTGCTCTCTGATAACAGTTCTCTCCCCAGGGCATTTTTTCAGAAATGATTAGCCACCGTTTAACATTGCAGCTGTCTGAAGCAGCATTACCACTTGGTGCTAATAAAAGCCTGACTAAAACACTTAAAAGGAAAAACTGAGGAATGAGATGTTCATAGGGTGCTTTGAAAAACTCTGACATCTGGGAGTCCAGAAGACCATGCGGATGCCCAGGAAAGACCTGAGAAGGCCCTAGTCTCTTAAGATATTTGACTGCACTTGAGGCACTGCACAAGCAGGGAGTGCAGGTTGAGGCAGAGTTGTAAACTGCCTACTGAAGCATGTAAGCTGTGCTCCAACACTCATATGCACGCAGCCCACCAGCAAAAGCTGGGAGACTTACTGGTCAAAGCATTTCAGGAAATCTCTGCCTAATTATTATCTGACCACTTACCTAACTGACCAGAGACTTCCAATGGCCATATATGACAAATTAGACTACAGAGTTAGTCCAGGACAAACAAACTGCCTCAACAATGAACACCTCCACCACCTACAAAAACAAATTCTGGGCAACTCTGACTCCAGAGTTGCCGTGTTACATTACTTAAAAAGTGTGGTTTTCAACAAAAAATTATGAGACATGCCAAAAAAAAAAAAAAAAACAGGAAAGTATGACCCATTTATAGGAAAAAAGCAATCAGAAGAAACTGTCATTGAGGAAGTCAAAATGTCTGACTGACTAGGTGTCATGGATTGAATTGTGTCCCCCAAATATACTCAGCAACCCAGTGCCGTCGAGTCGATTCCGACTCATAGCATTTCCATATATGTATCAATTTGGCTAGGCCATGATTCCCAGTATTGTGTGGTTGTCTACCATTTTGCCATCTGATGTGACTTTTCTATGTTTTGTAAATCCTACTCTATGGTGTTAATGAGGTGGGACCGGTGGCAGTTATGTTAATAAGCAGGACTCAATCTACAAGATTGGATTTTGTCTTGAGCCAGTCTCTTTGAGATATAAAAGAAGCAAATAGATAGGGGGATCTCATACCATCAAAAAAAGCAGTACCGAAAGCAGAGTGCATCCTTTGGACTTGGAGTCCCTGCACCTGAGAATTTCCTAGTCCAGAAGAAGATTGATGACAAGGACCTTCCTCCAGAGCTGACAGAGCCTTCTAGACTGTGAGAGAATTAACTTCTGTTTGTTAAAGCCATCCGCTTGTGTTGTATCTGTTACAGCAGCACTAGATGACTCAGACACTATGTAAAGACTTTAAACCAGTTATTATGAATATATACAAATAATGAAAGGAAACCATCTCTAAAGAATTGAAAGTATGAGAATGATGTCTCTCCAAATATCAATAAAAAGATAGAAGTGATAAATAATCAAATAGAAATTTTGGAGTTGCAAAGTACAAATTACTGAAACAAACTCACTGGAGGAGCTCATAGCAGATTTGAACTGGCAGGAGAAAGTATCAGTGACCTTGAAGAGAGGTCAAATGACATTATCCAGTCTGAGGAACAGAAAGAAAAAAGAAATGAACTGAGCTTTACAGACCTGTAGGACACCATCAAGCCTGCTAATATACCCAGAATAGGAGTTCTGGAAGGAGAGGAGAGAGAAGAAAGGGCAGACTACTTGAATAGTGACTAGGAACTACCAAAATTTGATGAAAAACATCTGCACATTTAAGAAGCTCAATAAATTCCAAGTTGGATAAACTCAGAAATCTACACCTAGCCACATCAGAGCCAAATTTTGAAAGACGGTCTTCAAAGGATCAAGAGATAAGTAATTCATCCCATACAACAGCTGCTTAGATTTATAACTGATTTCTCATCAGAAACCGTGGAACCCAGAAAGCAGTGGGATAATATCTTCAAAATGCTGAAAGAAAAAGATCAAGAATCCTATATTCAACAAAACTATCCTTCAAAAACAAAGGAGAAATTAAAAGTCAACCCCAGATAAACAAGCCTGAGACAATACATCCCCAGCAAACCTGCTGTACAAGAAATGCTGAAGTTAGTCCTTCAGGCTGAAACAAAAGACTACTACACAGTACCTTGAATGCACATGAAGAAATAAAAAACACATTTCCCCTGCTGCTTTCAAGATTCTCCCTTGGTCCTTCTCTTTCAGCAACTTGATTAGAGTTATGTCTTAGTGGATCTTTTTGTGTTTATCCTACTTTTTTGGAGGGGTGGGAGAGGGAGGGGTTCAGCTTATTGAATGTGTAGATTTATGCCTTGTGAAATATGAGTTTTCAGCCATTATTTCTTCAGATACTCTTTCTGCCCTTTCCTCTCCTTCTAGAATTCCTGTTATGTGTATGTTGGTGTGTTTGATAGTGTCTCACAGGTCTCTTAGGCTCTGTTAATTTTTCTTGATTTTATTTTCTCCAGACATTGAATAAGGTCAATTGACCAATTTTCAAGTTCACTGATTCTTCTGTCATAATACGCTATTGAAACTCCTTAGTGAGATTTTTGTTTCATTTATTGTAACTTTTCAGCTCCAGAATTTCATATTCTATCTCTTTTTTAAGTGCTATGGCTGCTAACCAAAAGGTCGGCAGTTAAAATCCACCAGGTGCTCCTTGGAAACCCTAAAGGTGGTTCTACTGTGTCCTATAGGGTTGCTATGAGTTGGAATCAACTCTGTGGCAGTGGGTTTGATTTTTGGAGGGTTTATACTTGAGTTCATTAATTCTCTTCTGCTTGTCTAATCAGTTGTTAATTTTCTTAATTTTAGAATTGTATTTTTTCAGCCTAGACTTTCCACCCTTTTATTAGATTTCAGTTCTCTGGTGGAATGCTTCATCTTTTTTTCTAATCATGTTAATCATGATTAATATCTTTGTTGAATTTCATTTTTTTGTTTTTGTTAGGTGCCATTGAGTTGGTTGTACAACAGAATGAAACACTGCCTGGTCCTGCATCATCCTCACAATCATTGTTATGTTTGAGCCCATTGTTGCAGCCACTGAGTTAATCCATCTCATCAAAGGTCTTCCACTAACTTCTTTAGCTAGGGCATATGTAGCTCTTATTTATTTATTTATTTTTACCCTTAGTTTTTGACAATTTTTTTCCTGTCTCTTGGCTTGAGTGCTAACTTTTGATTGACTGTTGGATATTGTATTTGAAAAAATAGTAGAGGCTCTGGATGATGTTATATTTTTCTAGAAAAGATTTATTTGTGCCTGGCCCTTCACGGGAATAGGCATAAATATGGATATGAAGAGATTCCCAGGAAAGGTGATCCAACTGAATGTGGAAATTATAGAACAATACCATTAATATCACATGCAAGTAAAATTTTGCTGAAGATCATTCAAAAGCAGCTGCAGCAGTATATCGACAGGGAACTGCCAAAAATTCAGGCTGGTTTCAGAAGAGGACATGGAACCAGGAATATCATTGCTGATGTCAGATGGATCCTGGCTGGAAGCAGAGAATACCAGAAGGATGTTTACTTGTATTTTATTGACTACACAAAGGCATTCAAATGTGTGGATCATAACAAATTATGTATAGCATTGCGAAGAATGGGAATTCCAGAACACTTACTTGTACTCACAGGGAACCTTTACATAGACCAACAGGCAATTGTTGGAACACAACAAGGGGATACTGATTGGTTTAAAGTCAAGAAAGGTGTGCATCAGGGTTGTATCCTTTCACCATACCTATTCAATCTGTATGCTGAGCAAATCTGAGAACCTGGACCATATGAAGAACGGGTCATCAGGATTGGAGGAGGACTCATTAACAACCTGCATTATGCAGATGACACAACCTTGCTTGCTGAAAGTGAAGAGGACTTGAAGCACTTACTAATGAAAATCAGAGACCACAGCCTTCAGTATGGATTTCACCTCAACATAAAACCCAGATCCTCACAACTGGACCAATAAGCAACATCAAGATAATTGGAGAAAAGATTGAAGCTCTGAAGGATTTCATTTTACTTGGATCCACAATCAACAGCCATGGAAGCAGCAGTCAAGAAATCAAATGACAGATTGCATTGGGTAAATCTGCTACAAAGGGCATCTTTAAAGTGTTAAAAAGCAAAGATGTCACCTTGAAGACTAAGGTGCACCTGACCCAAGCCATGGTATTTTCAGTTGCGTCATATTCATGTGAAAGCTGGACAATGAATAAGGAAGACCAAAGAAGAATTGATGCCTTTGAATTGTGATGTTGGTGAAGAATATTGAATATACCATGGACTGCCAAAAGAAGGAACAAATCTGTCTTGGAAGAAGTGCGGCCAGAATACTCCTTAGAAGCAAGGATGGCTAACATACTTTGGACATATTGTCAAGAAAGATCAGTCCCTGGAGAAGGACATCTTGCTGGCAAAGTACAGGGTCAGTGGAAAAGAAGAAGACCCTAAACAAGGTGGATTGACACAGTAGCTGCAATAGTGAGCTCAAGAATAGCAATGATTGTAAGGATGGTGCAGGACCAGGCAGTGTTTCTTTCTGTTGAGCACTGGGTCGCTACGAGTTGGAACCGACTCGACAGCACCTAACAACAACAACTTTTTTCTTATTTAAATAGGATATAATAAAAAAATTAAAAAAAATTTTTTTTTTTTTTATAATGGCTAGGTGAGTGTTCTGCCTTTTCAAAATATTATATGAATATTCTTAAAACTTTTCCCCCAAGAGTCTTCATCAAACTGCTAAATAAGCCTAGGCTTTAGTTAGTTATATTTTCTAGCTAAGGATACATTAAATAACATAAATGGGGCTTATAGTTATTTACTTTTTTAAATTTAACACTTGAGAGTAAAGATGGCAAAAAGCTCAAGTATCAACCTTCCTGTATCCCTCCTTACCAATTGAGCTTACTGGGGGATTGCAGATATAGAGAGACTTTACGTCATTACTTCAAGCAGAGGAAGCCTGCCATTCCACTTGTCTGAAACTAAGGAATTTCTGAAAAGTACCATACAGATGGATCCTGGGAAGAAAGATAAGGAATAGTTGTCTGAGCTCAGCACCCCAAGAAGGCAATATAGTTTTTAAAAAATAGGTGGAAGGAACACTTCATTTTATGAGTATTCTCTACTTTCGAGGGGCAAGGACTCTCATTTGGGATGACCACTAAAAAAAAAAAATAAATAAAAACAACGAGTTGCTGTCTAGTCCACTCCAACTCATGGTAATACCATGTGTTTCAAGGTAGAACTGTGCTCCTGAAGATTTCCAATGGCCTTTCTTCTGAGGTGCCTCTGGCTGGACTGGGACATCCAGCCTTTTGGTTAATAGTTGACTGTGTTAACTGTTTGCACCAATGTCATGGATTGAATTATGTCCCCCCAAAAATGTGTGCATCGATTTGGCTCGGCCATGATTCCCAGTATTGTGTGGTTGTCCTCCATTTTGTGACTGTAATTTTATGTTGAGAGGATTAGGGTGGGATTGAAATACACCCTTGCTCAGGTCACCTCCCTGATCCAAGGTAAAGGGAGTTTCCCTGGGGTGTGGCCTGCACCACCTTTTGTCTCTCAGGAGATAAAAAGAAAAAGAAGCAAGCAGAGAGTAGGGGACCTCGTACCACTAAGAAAGCAGCACGAGAAGCAGAGCGTGTCCTTCGGACACAGGGTCCCTGACCCTGAGAAGCTTTCCGACAAGGGGAAGATTGCGGACAAGGACCTTCCTCCACAGCCAACAAAGAGAGAAAGCCTCCCCCTGGAGCCCTAGTATCCTACTACACTGTGAGAAAATTAATTTCTCTTTGTTAAAGCCATCCACTTGTGGTATTTCTGTTACGGCAGCACTAGATGACTAAGACAACCACCCATAGGCTCCTGTTTGAAATGATAAATATCCAAACAAGAAAATGAGGTGATATAACAAAAATTGAATTACTCTAGTTTTCAGGCTAATGTCAGTATCAGATGTAAGTATTGAAAACAACAACATACGGGGCATATGATTCTATAATATCCTTGGGGAATGAAACTGTCATGATGCAGGAAGGAAGGTGATTGTGAAAGGCATATATCAGGAAACAAGTAAATTTTAGATAGCATCTTCTTTAGCTCTAAATAACAGTCATTGCAACATGGACTACATGAAATAAGAAATAAGAGAAATGATAGCTGAGATGAAATACCTTGCTGAGAAGCAAGCAGAAATGAAAGCAAACCTGTTATAAAATAGGGAAATAATGTTTTGAAATTGTATTTGACAATAGAATTTAAGATTAACAATGCAGTTTTTACATTAAGCATAGATACGCTGTAAACAGGTAAATTGATGTTAGAATTCTAAATGTTTCCAAGTATTTTCTTAAGTACAATAGCTGCAAAGGTAACAATATCACTAATCCTATTTCTAATCTTACAACATAAACATTAAGACAGCTCTATTTGTAAAAATTAAACTGCAGAGTACTTTTCATTGTCCTCCTGTGGGAAATTGAACAAAGCCTTAAATCCATTTTGACATTGTCTTTTAAATGCCCATTTACTATCATTAAAGACATGTTTGAGACTTCTAAACCAAGTCTGCATTACACATTATCTTAGGGAATTACTTCAGTTCATAGTAGTAAGTCAATAAATTGTTATTGATTAAACTTGTTTTGTAGGGAGAATAAATTCTCTCCATTCTTGAGGTTCCTACCTTACTCCATATAGTAATTATTTTAGTAAACCACCTGGGAAAGAAATCTCCCTTTCTCTCCTGCCCTCTTCATTATTACTTTCCAAGAGAAGGAGAATGACTAACAGGTGTGACCTTGTTTGCTCTTGGCCAGGGTAAATGGCTTAATACTTGTTGCCTACTTCTTTCACCGGAGGCAGGCTGTAGCTTTTTGGCTCTTCTACTGATGATGTGGTAAATATGTTCCATTTAAGAAAAAAGAGGTGAGATGCCCATTTGTCTTGCTCTTGAATTGCCAGAAGCAAAGTTGATATTTCTATCCCTATGTTATTTCTGTGTCTGTTTTTCATTTGGCTTAAAATTCAGGGTTTATAGGAGTGTGATTAAATAACAGTGACAGAAATCACACTGTGTTAAAAAAAAATCATAACCCTGACAGAAATAGCAAAATCTACTTATTTTATTCAGTAGATTAGTTTTCCTCCACAATAATTGAGATACACTACTATTTCCCAGCCCATCAATACATATTATTCAATCCTCACATCACCTTAGCTCTCATTCCATCATCCACCTCCCAAATTGGGTCACCCGTATTTATCTTTTATGTTACCAAAGTTGATAATATTTACATTCTAGTTATAACCATAATCACTTCTGAGCTTTATCTACAGATTGATTCTAAAACATGAAAACTGTTTGCATTATTTTGACCAGAAAATAACTTCTTACTGCAGAGCCTTTAATTTTTGTAGCTGTTTATGTTTGGAGAATATATTTTTTCCTTTGTTTTTTAGTTCACCTTTATCAGGCCATCTTTTTTTTGTTTGTGTTTTGCAAACCTAACATCATATTTTTTTCTCCGTATTCCTGCTGTCTCTGTCCTGTCCATAGGAACTTTTGTCCTGAGCTCTCTGTTTTCCACCCTGCGTCTGTACTGGTTGTTCTCTAGACCTGTTCCTGCATTCTGATTCTGGAACTCTCTTCTCTCCTTTTTCTGCATCTCATGTCTTTCTTATTTGGGGCCTCATTTCCCACTGTATGCAAACTCATACCTTTCTCTGCACGCAAACTCAACTTCTCAGAGTCCATGTCTCTAATGAATGAATGCTATTTTAAATGGAAACGGTAAATGTTAGCGCTTGGTCTCTGAGTAAATTGTTCTCACATCTAGAGGTAACAGCATTAACCGAGTCATTTTTATTAAAAGAATGAAATTAAGTGCATAAATCACATAAAATGCATCATGTTTTGTTGCCATAGTTCTAGAACAGTATCTTAGAAGTTGCTGTTTATTAATTTATAAAAATGCATAAGTTTATTGATTCAGGACTTTCTGTCTTGTTTTCTATTGTATCTTCAGTACTGCGTACCATAATTTTTCACATGGAAAGTGCTCAATAAATGTATGTTGATTGAGTAAATAATTGAGCAAATACAAATATATTTTATCTTGGATTGGTTCATATGCTTACTGTTGTTGTTTTTGTTAGGTGCCGTCAAGTCAGTTCCGACTCATAGCAACCCTATATACAACAGAACGAAATACTGCCTGGTCCTGCACCATCCTCGTAATCATTGCTGTGTTTGAGCCCATTGTTGCAGCCACTGTGTCAATCTATCTCATTGAGGGCCTTCCTCTTCTTTGCTGACCCTCTACTTTACCAAGCATGATGTCCTTCTCCAGGGACTGGTCCCTCCTGATAACATGTCCAAAGTATATGAGATGAAGTCTCACCATTCTCCCTTCTAAGTAGCATTCTGGCTGTACTTCTTCCAAGACAGATCTGTTTGTTCTTCTGGCAGTCCATGTGTCTTAGTTATCTAGTGCTGTCATAACAGAAATACAAGTGGATGGCTTTAAAAAAGAGAAAATTATTTTCTCACAGTCTAGTCCAAATTCAGGGCATCAGCTCCGGGAGAAGTCTTTCTCTCTCTGTCTGCTCTGGAGGAAGGTCTTTGTCCTCAATCTTCTGGTCGAGGAGCTTCTCAGGCACAGGGGCCCCCATGTCCAAAGGACGCGCTCTGCTCCTGGTGCTGCTTTCTTGGTGGTTTGAGGTCCCCCTGTCTCTCTGCTTGCTTCTATCTCTTGTATCTCGAGGGATTGCCTCAAGACACAATCCAATCCTGTAGGTTGAGTCCTGCCTCACTAACACAACTGCCACCTATCCTCCCTCATTAACATCATAGAGGTAGGATTTATAACATATAGGCAAATTACAGAATACTTTTTTTTTGGAAAATTACAGAATACTGGGAATCTAGGCCCAGCCCAATTGAATACACACATTTTTGGGAGGAACATAATTCAATCCATGATACCATGGTATATTCAATATTCTTCATCGACACTAATTCAAAGGCATCAAATTCTTCTTTGGTCTTCTTTATTCATTGTCCAACTTTTGCATGCATATGAGGTGATTGAAAATACAATGGGTTGGGTCAGACGCACCTTAGTCCTAAAAGTAACATCTTTGCTTTTTAACACTTTAAAGAGGTCTTTTGCAGCAGGCTTGTCTAGTGCAGTACATGGTTTGATTTCTTGACTGCTGCTTCTATGAGCGTTGGTTGTGGATCTAAGTAAAATGAAATCCTTGACAACTTCAATATTTTCTGTTTATCACGATGCCGCTTATTGTCCCAGTCATGAGTTTTTTTTTTTTTTATGTTGAGGTGCAATCCATACTGAAGGCTGTGGTCTTTGATCTTCATTAGTAAGTGCTTCAAGTCCTGTTCACTTTCAACAAGCAAGGTTGTGTCATCTGCATAACGCAGGTTGTCAATGAGTCTTCCTCCAATCCGATGCCACGTTCTTCATATAGTCCAGCTTCTCAGATTATTTACTCAACATACAGGTTGTATAAGTATGGTGAAAGGATACAACCCTGACACACACACCTTTCCTGATTTTAAACCACTTAATATCCCCTTGTTCTGTTTGAATGACTGCCTCATGGTCTATGTACAGGTTCCTCATGAGCACAATTCAGTGTTCTGGAATTCCCATTCTTTGTAATGGTATCCATAATTTGTTATGATCCACACGGTTGAATGCCTCTACATAGTCAATAAAACACAGGTAAACATCTTTCTAGTATTCTCTGCTTTCAGCCAAAATTCGTCTGACATCAGCAATGATATCCCTTGTTCCACGTCCACTTCTGAATCCAGCTTGAATTTCTGGCAGTTCCCTGTCAATG
Source organism: Elephas maximus indicus (assembly GCF_024166365.1). Taxonomy (NCBI): domain Eukaryota; kingdom Metazoa; phylum Chordata; class Mammalia; order Proboscidea; family Elephantidae; genus Elephas; species Elephas maximus. Next base: position 110,251,831 of record NC_064823.1, on the reverse strand, counting down.
TACTGTTGCAACCATTTTTGAATTATCTTCAGCAAAATTTTGCTTGTGTGTAATATTAGTGATATTGTTTGATAATTTCTGTATTCTGTTGGATCATCTTTCTTTGGCACGGCACACATATGGATCTATACCAGTAGGTTGGCCAGGTAGCTGTCTTGCAAATTTCTTGGTATAGATGAATGAGCACTTCCAGAGTTCTGTCATTTTGTTGAAACAGTTCAATTGGTATTCGGTCAACTCCTGGAGCCTTGTTTTTTGCCAGTGCAACTTGGATTTCTTCCTTTAGTACTATCAGTTCTTGATCATATGCCACCTCATGAAATGGTTCAACGTCGACCAATTCTTTTTGGTATAGTGACTCTGTGTATTCCTTCCATCTTCTTTTGGTATTTCTTACCTCATTCAATATTTTATTCATAGAATCCTTCAAAATTTCAACTCTAGGCATCAATTTTTTCTTTAGTCCTTTCAGCGTGAGAAAAGCTGAGTGTGTTCTCCCTTTTGGCTTTCTAACTCCAGCTCTTTGCACATTTCATTATACTTTCTTTTGTCTTCTTGAGCTGCCCTTTGAAATCTTCTGTTCAGCTCTTTTACTTCCTCATTTCTTCCATTTGCTTTAGCTACTCTACTTTCAAGAGCAAGTTTCAGAGTTTCTTCTGACATCCTTTTTGGTATTTTCTTTCTTTCCTGTCTTTTTAATGACCTTTTGCTTTCTTCATGTATGATGTCCTTGATGTCATTCCACAGTCCATCTGGTCTTCATTCGTTAGTATTCAATGTGTCAAATCTATTCTTGAGATGGTCTCTAAATTCAGGTGAGATATATTCGAGGTTGTATTTTAGCTCTCACAGACTTGTTTTAATTTTCTTCATCTTCAACTTGGACTTGCATAAGAGCAACTGATAGTCTGTTCCACAGTCGGCCCCTGGCCTCATTCTGACTGATATTTGACTTCTTCATTGCCTTTTTCCACAAATGTAGTTGATTTGATTCCTGGGTATTCCATCCGGTGAGGTCCACGTGTATAGTCGCTGTTTATGTTGGTGAAAAAGGTATTTGCCATGAAGAAGTCGTTGGTCTTGCAAAATTCTATCATGTGATCTCCGGCATCATTTCTATCACCAAGGACATATTTTCCAACTACTGATCTTTCTTCTTTGTTTCCAACTTTCACATTCCAATCACCAGTGATTATCAGTGTGTTTTGATTGCATGTTTTATCAATTTCAGACTGCGGAAGTTGGCAAAAGTCTTCAATTGCTTCTTCTTTGACATCAGTGGTTATTGCATAAAGTTGAATAACAGTCGTATTAACTGGTCTCCCATGTGGGCCTATGGATATTATCCTGTCACTGATAGCATTGTGCTTCAGGATAAGTTTTGAAATGTTCTTTTTGACAATAAATGCAATGCCATTCCTACTCAATTTGTCATTCCCAGGATAGTAGACCATATGATTGTCTGATCCAAAATGGCCAGTACCAATCTAATGGCTAGCATATTGATTTTTATGTGCTCCATTTCATTTTTGATGACTTCCAATTTCCCTAAATTCATACTTTGTACATTCCACATTCCTGTTATTAACGAATGTTTGTGGCTTTTTCTTCTCATTTTGAGTCATGCCACAGCAGCAAATGAAGGTCCCAACAGCTTGACTCCATCCACACCATTAAGGTTGATTCTAGTTTGTGGAGGCAGCTTTTCCCCAGTCATATTCTGAGTCCTTCCAACCTGAGGGGCTTATCTTCCAGCAGTATGTCAGACAATGTTCCACTGCTATTCCTAAGGTTTTCGCTGGCCAATTTTTTTTGGAAGTAGGTCCGTCAGGCCCTTCTTCCTAGTCTTTGTCTGAATGCTCCACTGAAACCTGTCCACCATGGGTGACCCTGCTGATATTTAAAATACCAGTGGCGTTGCTTCTAGCATCACAGAAACACACAAGACTCCCATAGGATAAACTGAGAGATGAGTATTTCCTAGTAATTGGGAATTTAAGGAAGGCATTGTTCTTGCTGCTTGCTTTATAAATGGATTTAAAAAATATCCTAATTGATTTATTTTCCAAAATTTATACTTTTTTTTTTTTCTTTTTTAAACAGTGATATCTCCTAACCCTCAGGAAGACAAAACTATGAGATTTGCTATCTTGCTGGGAGAATGAGAGGAAGAACACTGTGAAATTTAGTACCGTAATGTGAACAGTCTTATTTATAACCCACATGTCAAACACAGCAGCCCTGTGGCAGAGATTCCTGCTTTGCCCTCAGAATCTAGTCTCCACATCCCTTTTGGAATAACTTGAATTGCTGCTAGATACAGCCATGCAACTAAAATTTGGCCAGTGGGAGATAAGCAGAAGTGACCCGTGCAATTTCTCCATTAGGTTTTTAAAAATAAGGATGCTGTTTGCGCTCACTCTTGCTTTTCCACTTCTTGGGTTTTCCCCGAAGAGTGAGGAAAGGGCATGATGAAGACTGATTCTTTTAACTGGTTTTGCAATTCAGTTGTCCAAGGTGAAATGAATGAGACTGTGAAAATATTATAATGCATGTTTTTAAGGTTATTTATTATTATTTACATAAAGAATAATTTTTTAGTCTTTTATATAATCAAATCTTATCAATTTTTTCTTTATTGCAGAAGTCAGAAACTGGCTCCTTGTAGGCTGAAACCAGCACACGTATTTTGTTTGGCATACAAGTTTTTTAAAAAGTTACCAATCTTTAGAGGGATTTTGCATGAGAATCTAAATAAATCTGAAGATGAGTCATCACAGGGCCCACACTGACATGAAGTTATCTGGAGGTGACATGAAGTTTACCTTGAGATAGGCCATGTCGCTCCACTAGCCACACTCATCCATCTGCTTTTCTCCCAACTGGTCAGCCCGTTTCTGGAGTCTTGGTGTATGAGGACACCACAGAGCAAGGGGCATCCCAAGACCATGATGTGACAGGGCTAAAACTCACCCCAATGGCTGAAAAAAGGGGACTGTCACCCAGAATTCTAAGAGATGCACATGCATTTTGTGCCATCCTCACAATCGTTGCAATGTTTGAGCCCATTATTGCAGTCACTGTGTTAACCCACCTCATTGAGGGTCTTCGTCTTTTTCACTGACCCTCTACCAAGCATGATGTCCCTCTGATAACATGCCCAAAGTACATATATATTATATCATATTATATAAATCTTCCTGGAATTTTTTACCTATTTTGGTAAGAGACACAGACACAAAAGGATTATTCCACTGTTTTTTTAATTGTGAAACACATTTCATGCAGTTTACAGTTGACCTCCAGCAATATCTTTTGAATTCTAGGATCACACAAACTGAGGGGAAATTTAGAAACAAATGATCACCTCAACAGTGGGTGGAAGTTTTGATCAATGCCTTAAAATAAAAAATACCCTGATAGAATCCTTTCTAGTCACCTGCCTCAAGGCATCACTGCTGTGCTACAAGGGTGTGTGGGATTAAATCATTTTGATGTAATTTTCTGGTTGAATAAGGATTTTCTTTATTCTCATTAGTGCCGCTCTCCTCTGTTGTTACAATGTTGTCCAGAATAACTATAAATGTATTAGATAAGATTTGTTGATTACAGATGGCAAGTTTTTCTCTTATTGATACATCAATGTATCATAAAGTAGTTTTATGTTACAATGCTAAATTTCATTAATCAAATTCAACATAATGGAACGTTTTCCATTTTTCTTCAGGTAGAATATTAGCTGTTGTTGTTGGATGCCGTTAAGTAGATTATGACTCATAGCGATCCCATATGACAGGACTGGTCAATAGGGTTTTCTTGGCTATCATTTTTTATGGAAGCACCTCATCCAGCCTTTCTCCTGCAGAGCCATGGGGTGGGTTTGAACTGCGAACCTTTTGGTTAGCAGCCAAGCACCTGACTGTGCCACCGTGGCTCACCATATCAGTAGATATGGTAATAGGGAAAGTTTGCCAACAAAGTTTGTTAGACATCCAACTTTTAACATGTTGTCCAATTAATACATCTGCAACTTTATCTTGCTGTTCTTTGCCAAGGTTTTTTTTTTTTTCGTTATGAAGATTTTTCCTCCTATAACCTGTGACCAGCTTGGTGATGAGTGTTGGTAATTTCTAAATGCTAAAAGACGGATGCTATGCTTTAACACATTGTCCTGCAAGAAACAGACATTTTCCCCAGAGACTTGCTTCTTAACATACACAACAGATATGCAGCAGAATAACCAAGACTTCTTGGATGACCTTCCAGTTTTTCCCTTATTGATTTCCTTTCCCACTAAAATAGATCACTATGATAAACTGCTTTAATGAATACCTAAACTACTTAGGAAAACCAGACAGCCCAAATAATAAACCCCATTTGATTGAGAAGAACTATTAAGATGTCAGCAGTAAAAAGAATGTTCTGTTTCAACAATAATAGACTCATCTTTTCCCAGTGTCTCAATACAGATTATATCATCGACTTGCTGTGCTTAGCAACATGAAATGTTCTGGTCCCTGGGAAATCATTTTCTGGGATGTGGGAAACAAATGTGCCCAATTCTGAATTTCTGCCAGAAGCTGAGATACAGACAGTCGCCAATTACTAGTCAGAGCCAAGAGTTAAACTGCATCCAAGAAGTTAGGATATTGGCTCCACATTCTGATTTCAGAAATAGAAATTTATTGATTGAAAAAACAGGGTATCTAATAAGGGGGTTATTCAAAATCATTCCATTTCACATACTTCATGTAAAAATGCAAACTTCCAAATATTTTTAATGTTTAAATAGGTACTTCGTATCAGGTATTTGCTTTGGATTAAATTTTTCTTTTTACCTCCCTGGTAGAGGGTCAAGATATATTAAGTAAAACACATACACACACTACGTATGAATGGTGACACACATATAAAGCATACTCCTGAGAAGATGCAAGAGAAGTTTTTATCGTTGTTACTATTTTTTTGTGTGTGTGTGCAAAAAAAAAAAACACCTGGTAGGAGAACAGCCAAGAGCTAACTCTTAGCATTGGATTGGCTGCTTCTGAGCTCCCTAAAGCCGTAGAAGTTTATGGTTCTAGAGTCAATTCTTCCAGTGATTCTTCCTATAAATAAGCTGCTCCTTGGGAGGATGGGGGACAGTTTGGGAAGTTGTATTTATTCCTTCAGGTCATGTTGTTACCAGTTGCTGCCAAGTTGATTCTGACTCATAGCGACCCCATGTGTGTCAGAGCAGAACTGTGCTTCAGAGGATTTTCAATGGCTTATTTTTTGGAATTAGGTCACCAGGTCTTACTTCTGAGGTGCCTTTGGGTGGACCTGAGCCTCCAACCTTTCGGTTAGCAATTGAGCACATTGAGAAATTATTTTAGAAAGTGCTTCCCATACCTATAAGACACACTCTTTCCTTGTATTTCTTTCTGCATACAAATTAGTTTTCTTGCCTCATTACTTCCCAACTCCCTTAATTTTCACTCCTGTCCTCCATCAGAAAGCATCAGTAAGAGTCAGGGAATCACAATATTTCTGGACCAATATAAATCTGTTATTTGAAATTCTTTTTTTAATAATTTTTATTGTGCTTTAAGTGAAAGTTTAGAAATTAAGTCAGTTTGTCACATATAAGCTTATATACACCTTACTCCATACTCCCACTTACTCTCCCCCTAATGAGTCAGCCCGCTCCCTCCTTCCAGTCTCTCTTTTTGTGACGATTTTGCCAATTTCTAACCCTCTCTATCCTCCTATCTCCCCTCCAGACAGGAGATGCAACACAGTCTCAAGTGTCCATGTGTGCAAATTCAGAGGTTTAAGAAACTTCAAAGCCATAGAGTTTAGGAAGCCGAAGGCTGTGAACTTCCCTCCTCGCTTAATCCATGCTTTATTTTGCATTCTTCACAGGTGAGCAGGCAGTGCCTAGAACAGAACAAAAAATAGATCATGGTTTGTACATTGACACGAGAAGCTCTGGTCTTAACACAGTATTATTTACAGACATTTTCTATGCTAATGTTCACTAGCCTAGCTTTTATAGGGATAACAAGAGCTGTTTCTAGGTTCAAAATCCCCAGATTTTCATCAAAGAAATCTAACCTTCATTGAAACAGATGTTCGTAGTTGTGATCTGGGTTACACAGGGGCTGAATATTTTGACCCTTTCTAAATTTGAATAATTTCTACTCATAGCACAAAAAGCCATAAAATACACAGTGTATTTATCCAAGATTTAACTATATCCCTGTACACTTAAAGGAGTCCCTGGGTGGTGGAAACAGTTATGCGCTCAACTACTAAACAAAAGGTTTATGGTTGGAATCCACTCACAGGCACCTTAGAAGACAGGTCTGGCGATCTGCTTCTGAAAGGTCAGTCTTGGAAATTCTATGGAGCAGTTCTACTCTGCACTCATGGGGTTGCCATGAGTTGGAATCAACTCTAGAACAACTAACAACATCAACGACTAGGGGCTTAGGCTTAGCACCCACTCAATACTTTTTAATTAAAAAAAAAAACTTTTTAAATGACATTTCCAGAATTCCCGGTTCATTGTTTATCTAACTTTGTATCAATTTCTTTAGGATTTAATGAGTACCAAAGAAAATGCATACTTTGTCATTGAATACTATTAACACACATGGAATAAATGTCCTCAAGGTTTTCCCCAGCATTAAAATTTTAGAATCTTAGAAATTCAATTAAAAAACAAACAAAACACTGATTAAACATCTACTTTTTTTTTTTTTTTATGATAAGGAGTTTGCAACCAAAGGCTTTTAATTAAGCAGGATAGTGATGGGATGAGATCTGCATTGTAGAACCATCAATCTGACTTGGGTGAGAAGGATTACTGAGAAGGTAGCAAGACCAGAAAAAAAACTAAAAGCTATTGCAAATTCCTGGAGAGATGAATGAACTCCTCTCTCCTTCCTTTATCACTTGCTTCACCACATTGCTTTGAGAATGAAGTCAAAATTCTTAGTATGGTATAAATTCCTCCAGCAACTGACCCCTGCTTGCCTAACCTTCCAGCTTGTCCTTTGCCACTGTGCTCTAGACACAGAATCTATTTGCAGCTTCCGTAGTAAGTAAACTTTCCCTCTCTGTATATGCTATTCCTGGCCTGGGATCCCCTTCTTCTGCCTTGATATAACTCCTCTGGTCTTTGAAGATTCAAGTGAAGCATTATCATCTCCAAGAGATCTTACCTGATACCCTATCCTTGCCCTTCTCCTCCATCTCAACTTCGTTGGATGCCCTGTTCTACTTTCCCGTAACTAGAAAACCAAACAGTTTTGTAAACTATTGCCTCTGAGATGTCCTGGTAATAATGGTCCTTCACATAGACCTTAGCAATTGGTTATCAGCTACTCATGCAAGTCCACTTCTGAAGCCTAAAGTGAAGCTACTGTGGCTAGAAGTGGGAAAGCTGAAATGGAATCACAGAACATAGATCTTAAAGGGAATTTGGAGACCATTTACTTCAACCACCCCCGTTCACACATGAAGACCAGAACAGTGAACATTATCAGAAAAATGTAGGGTTCAGTCTTCGTTCATCATTTTTTTTGGAACCCAAAGTTGGTTAACTGCTAAATAAACTCATGTAATCAAACAGGAAGAGGGAGCAGTCAGCAAAGTTTTCTCCTTTGCTTGTGTTTTTTCCCACTGCCTCCACACAGATGAGAATCATGTGGCCAATTATTCCTCAGCCAGCTTCCTTCCAAACAGAACATTAAAAGGATGGGCTAAAGTTGGTGTTGTCTGTAAATATGGAATTAATGACTTTCTGGTTGCCTTGATGGTATAATGGAAAAAGCATGAGTTTAGAAGGCAAATGTGTTGAGATTAGAGTCCCCCTTCTACCTTCTAAGGAGCCCTGGTGGTACAGTGGTTAAGCTCTCGCAGGAGAAAGATGTGGCAGTCTACTTCTGTAAAGATTTTACAGCCTTGGAAACCCTATGGGGCAGTCCAGCCTGTCCTAGAGGGTTGCTTTGAGTCAGAATTGGCTCGACGGCAATGGATTTTCTTCTGTCTCTTACTAACTACGTGATCTTCAGGAAGTCTCTGCAACTGTCTGGGCCATATAGTTAAATGGTGATCAGAATTGTATCTCATCAGGAAGAGACAATGTTTAAGGTTCTATTCACTCTACAGGCCCAGGGAACGTAACTTTCCAAAGTCTTAAATATCTGTTGTGCAAATGAAATTATTAGGTAATTAAGATAAATATTAAATAACAGTTGTTGAAGTTGGGTGGCAACAACTCAAAATTTGAGGGTTAGAAAGTTTTCTTTAACTTACTGATTTTTAAAAACTTTAATATTACAAATGGTGATGATCTTTCATTTGATTTCTTAGAATTATCTTCAATAAATCTTTCAATAAAAAAGATTACAAACCTATTATGCCCTGGACCAAATCCAGCCCCACGGAGCTGATCTTCAAAGGAATGGAATTTACTCTGGCAGACTCCTATGTATGATACTTTTCCAAATCCAAATCCCAAGATTCCAGCAACTGTAAAAGCAGGTTAGGAAAAATGAATCATTTAAAGGTTCAGAATTTTATCTATTAATCCTCTTCTAAAACTTTATTAACAGTAGTAATTTTTATTTTAAAGTATTAGGATAAATCAATGAACAAAAACTCTGAGAATGAAGCTCCCCATTAACCATATTTATTCAATCTGAGAAGCTAGATTATATGAAGAAGAATGAGGCATCAGAATTGGAGGAAGACTCGTCAACAACCTTTGATATGCAGATGACACACGTTGCTTGCTCAAAGTGAAGAGAATTTGAAGCACTTGAAGATCAAAGGCTATAGCTTTCAGTATGGATTACACCTCAATATAAAGAAAACAAAAATCCTCACAACTGGACCAGTAAGCAACAACATGATAAATGGAGACAATATTGAAGTTGTCAAGGATTTCATTTTACTTGGATCTACAATCAACGTCCATGAAAGCAGCTGTCAAGAAATCAAACAACTCATTGCACTGAGCAAATCTGCTGCAAAAGACCCCTCAGACTCTGACTCATGGTGCTCTGGCTAAATTCCGGACGGAGGTTGTTGCTAGTTCCCAGGCATCAGTAGAGGAGGATTTTGGGCGAGGGCCTTGGCTAACCATGAAATCTTCTCTGGGCCTGTATGAGAGAGACCCCACCTGCTTCCTCTGTACCTACAGCATCATCATGGTGCTGCGGAAGGTTGCCCTGAAGCAGCTGCCCAGGAACAAGGTCCCCAACATGGCAGTGATGATCAAGTCCCTGACCCGGAGCATGATGGACACCAGCGTAGTTTTCAAGGACCCCACAGGGGAGATGCAGGGAACAGTGCACAGGGTGCTGCTGGAGATGTGCCAGAATGAGTTGAAGCCAGGCTCGGTGCTGCTACTGAAGCAGATTGGAGTGTTTTCTTCTTTACTCCGGAATCACTATCTCAACGTGACGCCCAACAACCTGGTTCATATTTACAGCCCAGATTCTGGGGATGGGAACTTCCTCAAGGCATCTCAGCCCTTCCCCAAGGATCTAGGAAGCTTCCATGGTGGCCTCCAGCTTGATGTGGATGCGAAGTCTGAGGAAGACCTCAGAACAGCACAGCACCCAGAAGCAAGGAAGTCCCCTGAGGAGGAACTCTCAGAAGCAGATGACCTGGATGGGCTCCTGAGCGAGCTCTCTGAGGACTTCTTCTGCGGTACCAGTGGTTGGGACTGCCCCAAGCCAGGGCACCCACTGTGAGCAGGCAGCCTCTCAGGACCCAGGCAAGGCTCTGGCTGTATCTGACCATGCCCAAGGGAGAGAAGACGACCATTGCAATTGGAAAATACACAAAGCATGGGCCTCTGTGGCTGCTCCCACCCTGGATGCTTTCCCTGAGAATGTCCTTGTCCCTGAGATTCTGCACTGCCGTCACTTTGGGTCTTCCCTTGGCATTCCAGAATGCAGCCTAAGACTGGCTCTCCAGCCCTCCAGCTCTCTGATGTGTTGGCCCTTCTCCTGCCAACAGAGAAAGTGTGTCACCTCCAGTGTCACTCTCCCCACCTCAGCTTGACTTTAGAGGATATTGGGTCTCATGTCCTCATCCCTTTACTCCCTAGTCCCTGGACAGCTGAGGAGCTGCAAGGAGCCACACCACAGCAGTGGTGACCTGCCCTTCTGACCTGGGAAGGACATATTCACACTTGCCTTTGCTTTGTCTCTTGAGGCCTGTGGCTGCCTAGCTCACTGTGCCCAAGGTTCCCAGGTACAGGGCCAGGGGTGTGGGCTGTTGTACCTTGTCCTGAAATAAAGCAGCCCTCCCTCAAAAAAAAAAAAAGCAAAAATGTCACTTTGAGGACTAAGGTGCGCCTGACCCAAATCATGGTATTTTCAATTGCCTCATACGCACACGCACAAGCTGGACAATGAATAAGGAAGACCTAAGCAGAACTGATGCATTTGAATTATAGTGTTGGTGAAGAATATTGAATATACCATGGATTGCCAGAAGAACAAACAAATCTATCCCGGAAGAAGTACAGCCAGCATACTCCTTGGAAGCGAGGATGGTGGGACTTCATCACACGTATTTTGGACACGTTATCAGGAGGGACCAGCCCCTGGAGAAGGACATCATGGTTGAAAAAGTAGAGGGTCATCGAAAAAGAAAACGACATTCAATGTGATGGACTGACACAGTGGCTGCAACAATAAGCTCAAACACAGCAATGATTGTAAGGATGGTGCAGGACTGGGCATCATTTCACTCTGTTATACATAGGGTCATTGTAAGTCGGAACCAACTCAACGGCACATAAGAACATTAAAAACCGGGAGTGGCAATCGGGGACTTTCTGATCTCCTCAGATTTGAACTGGGGATAGAGAGGTCAGGATGGAGCAAGCAAAGGTGCTGTCCCAGAGACAGGCTGCCTGAGGATAGCCCAGCTGTCAACCAAATGGCTGAGGCTACCAAGAGATGGGACAGTGGGGTCTGAGTTGTGGCTATGGACAGTCTCCTAAACACTGGGTAGGAAGGCTCCGTAATCCCCTCTATGGACTTGGAGTAGGGCACTGTATGAAAGAGAGGTCACGAGGAAGAGGGGACCTTCCTATGGTGTATCAGCCCAGTTCCTGTTGAGTTGAGTTTGCCTCATGGCAACCCTATGTGTATCAGAATAGGGTTTTCAGTGGCTAGTTTTTTGGAAGTAGATCGCCAGGCCTTTCTCTCCAGTTGTCTCTGGGTGAGCTTGAACGTCCAACTTTTGGTTTGCAGCCAAGTGCACCATATGCACCACCCAGAGACTCCTCCTTTAGTGTCAAAACCAAAAAAGAAAAAGAAACCAAACCCCACTGCTGTTGAGTCAATTCTGACTCATAGCAACCCTACAGGGCCCAGTAGAACTGTCCCAAAGGATTTCCAAGGCTCTGACAGTGTTGTGGTTGTTGTTAGGTGCCATGGAGTCAGTTCCAACTCATAGCTACCCTCTGCACAACAGAATGAAGCATTCTCTGGTCCTGCGCAACCCTCACAATTGTTGTTATGCTTGAGCCCACTGTTGCAACCACTGTGTCAGTCTATCTCATTGAGGGTCTTCCTCTTTTTTGCTGACGTTCTACCAAGCATGACGCCCTTCTCCAGGGACTTGTCCCTCCTGATAACATCTCCAAAGTACGTTAAACTAAGTCTCCCCATCCTTGCTTCTAAGGAGCATTCTGGCTGTACTTCCTCCAAGATAGATTTGTTCGCTCTTCTGGCAGTCCATGGTATAATCAATATTCTTCGCCTACATTGTAATTCAAAGCTGTCAATTCTTCTTCAGTCTTCCTTATTCATTGTCCAGTTTTTGTATGCATATGAGGTGACTAAAAATATCATGGCTTAGGTCTGGCACACCTTAGTCCTCAAAATGACATCTTCACTTTTTAACACTTTAAAGGGGTCTTTTGCAGCAGATTTGTCCAATGCAATAGTTCCTTTGATTTCTTGACTGCTGCTTTTATGGACGTTGATTGTGGATCCAAGTAAAATGAAATCCATGATAACTTTGCATTTTCTCCACTTATCATGTTGTTGCTTATTGGTCCAGTTGTGAGGATTTTTGTTTTCCTCATGTTGAGGTGCTATCCATACTGAAGGCTGTGGTCTTTGACCTTCATCAGTAAGTGCTTTAAGTTCTCTTCACTTTCAACAATCAAGGTTGTGTCATCTGTGTATCACAGACTGTTAATGCGCCCTCCTCCAATCCTGATGCTGTGTTCTTCTTCATATTGTCCAGCTTCTCAGATTATTTGATCAACATACAGACTGATTAAGTATGATGAAATGATACAACCCTGATGCACATTTTTCCTGACTTTAAACCACAAAGTGCCCCCTTGTTGTGTTCCAACAACTGCCTGTTGGTCTACGTACAGGTTCCACATGAGTAACATTAAGTGTTCTGGAATTCCCATCTTCACAATGTTATCCATAATTTTTTATGATCTACACAGCCTTTGTATCCTGTAGTGTAGCATGGAAGAAATCTCTACCCTAGGGCTCCCACTGGGAATAAGATTTCAGACTGTAAACTGGAATGCATTGTCTCTGTACATGAAACGACTATGTATACCAACTGGAAGAAGATGAAACCCCAAGTTTATAGTAAATTTATTATTAGAAAGCTGCTGATTTTTACCGCTACTCATGTTTTATGTCTACTATAAACATAGTTTGAAAAGACTGGCCAAAAGAAGAAAATTAAAATCACTAATAGATCTATCATCCAGAAGCTCTGCTGTTGACATCTAGTTATATATCCTACTAGTTCCTCCTAGTCCAGGCTTTAAAGAGAATTGTCTAAGGCTAAGTCCCGGCTGCTGGGCTTTGTATCAGAAAGTGCTGAATGAGGTAAGAAATGCAAAGTGGCAAAAAATGGAGACTGAATTTTCATAGTTAATACAGGCAGTTCAGTTAGTTTGGGACATTCATATCTCCAGTTGCTATAAACATCTTTTTTCTAACATAAATCTATTTTTTTTCACGTCTATGACTTACGTGCAACTTTAGGCAATGATCCAAATCTAGGATTAGATGCTAAATAACCTAAGGAATAATATATAAATACATTATTATTTCATTTCATAACTTAAATTTATTTTTTAAAAAAACTTCAAAACTTAAGATACAATATATTTCAATTGTACACAGGTTCTTAATCTAATGAGATGGTCATTTAAAAGTTATGAATTCAATTTTTGGCCAAAATAGATCTTTTAGGCAAGCAGTACATATTAGCTTTAATTTGTAGAAAGATAATGTGAAAGACTGATTTAAAGACATCCAAGTAGTGCTAACAAACAACTAAGTTCAAAACAACTAGTCATTCCTACCCTCTTCCCCTCATAAGTAACTCAACATCAGACCCACTGGCGTCGAAAGAATTTAAAATTAAAGATTCATACTATGTATGTTATATATCTCACAATTTTTAAATGAAAGCATTACAACCTATGGTAGTCAGAATGATGCCTCACTCCCCAAAGATGTCCACAACCTGATCCTCCGAACCTGGAGCAATGGAGAATTAAGGTAGCAGGTGGAATAAAGGTTGATAATCAGCTGACCTTAAAATAGGAAGATTATCTGGTGGGGCCAAAGTAATTATCAACTAGTCCAGCTTGAACTCACGGCAACTCCATGTGTGTCAGAGTAAAACTGGGTTCCATAGGGTTTTCAATGGCTGATTTTTTAGAAGTAGATTGCCAGGTCTTTCTTCTAAGGTGCCTCTGGGTGGACTCAAACATTCAACCTTTCAGGTAGCACAGTAACCATTTGTATCACCCACAGACTTCAATGTAATCACTCTAAAAACCAAACCCACTGCCGTCAAGTCTATTCTGACTCATAGAAACCCCTATAGGGCAAGGCAGAACTGCCCCATAGAGTTTCCAAGGAGAACCTGATGGATTCAAACTACCAACCTTTTGGTTAGCAGACTTAACCACTATGCCACCAGGGTTTCTGATGTAATCACAAGAGTGCTTAAATGTGGAAGGAGGCAGAAGAGGAGGTCACAGTGATGCCATGTCAGAAGAGCTCAACCCACCACTGCTAGCTTTGAAGATGAAAGGGGGCCACAAGCCAAGGAATGTGAGGAGCCCACAGAAGCTGGAAAGGGCAAAGAAACGGACTCTGTTACAGTTTCCAAAAAGAATGCAGTCCTGCTGACGCATTGATTTTATCCCAGGAGACCCATTTCCAACTTCTGACCTCCAGACCCTCTATAAAACAATTCTGCGTTGTTTTAAGCTGCTCAGTTTGAGGTAATTTGTTATAGTAGTCAAAGTAATCTAAAACACAGTCCCTGGACAAATATTCTCATAGATGCACGAGATGGTAGATTTTGAGTAGTTCAGTATTATAAAACATCATCTCTATGGATATCCTTGCCATATTTTTTTCTGCATCGAAACAGTCTGATAAAGGCTTGTTGCTAATTGATGAATATATTTCTACAAAAAGACTATCTTAAAGTTATAAAAATGAAAAATTTTTTATGGACAAGAATATTATTGATTCAAGTGGGATTCTCCCAGATGCATGAGATATGTGGTCTTTGAGATCCAGGAAAGGACCAAGAACATTTTACCTCATATTTATTGCGTATAATGTTTCTTTAAAGTTCAGGTAATCAGTAGTGTTTAATAAAATGGGCTTAAACAGGATCAGGTGCCTTATTATTTATTACCTGGGGACTATGCAAAGCTGTGGGTTACTGGTCAGAGGGAGGCAGGGAGAAAAAAGAGAATGGAGAAGGAAAGAGGGAAAAAGGAAAACTCTATTAGGCAGAGGGAGGTCTGTTAGGGGAGATTCAAGGTGGCTGCTAGTGCTCATGGTCTGTTACAAGAATTAGACAGGGTGCCCTTCCTCAGGCAGATGCAGCCTCTCTCCAGGACAAATGGCTTGGTGAACAGAGCATGGGCTGTATTTTGGCCTCACTTGTCCACTCCCCAGGGCGCCCTTGTGTAGTGAACAATCTGCCCAGCCATATATAGAGGGCCTGGGAGGCATAGTGTCTCTGATACAGAGAAAGGCACTGTATTAGTTTCTGATGGCTGCTGTAACAAACTATCACAAACTTAACGGCTTAAAAGAACACATTTATTATCTTACCGTTCTGGAGGTCAGAAATCCAAAATGGATCTCACTGGGCTAAAACCAACATGTCAACAGGGGTGCATTCCTTTCTGGAGGACCTAAGGCAGAATTCTTTTTCTCATTCTTTCCAGCATCTACAGACCACACACAGTCCTTGGCTCATGGCCCCATTCTTCCATCTTCAAAGCCAACAATGTTGGGCTGAGTCCTTGTCACTTTGTCATCTCTCTGGTTTTGCCTTTTGACTCCCTCGTCTACTCTTAAGGACCCTGGTGATTACATTTGGGTCCACCCAAATAATGTAGGATAATCTCTTTATTTTAAGCCACAGCTGATTAGCAACCTTAATTTCCCTTTGCCTTGTAACTTAAGATTTTCACAGGTCCGGAAGATTAGCACATCTTTGAGTAGCCATTATTCTGCCTATGATAGGCACTTAGGTTGAAAACGGGCACAAATAAATAAACCCTTTACCAAAAAATAAATGGTCAGCACCAAAAAGTTGCCAGGAGGACCACAGAAAACTGGGCTATCTTAAGTTAAAGTACTCAACAAATCATGAATCTTACCTTGGTGAACTAGTCCTTGGGTGACAAGCATGCTTACAAGAGAAAAAGGCAGGGCTGTAAAACAAAAATGCCCCTCAATATCGATATTTTAAAAGTTGGCATCTCACCTAGAAGTCAGGGAGAATTACTCTGAGCTTTTTCTCTTTCCTACCTCAGCAATGAGATTTTATTCCTTTGTTGTTTTAATTATTCAGCGCTATCCTAAACATGGGAATTTTCTTGGGATCTGCCCAAGGCACTCAGCCCAACACACAGTTACTGATCTAACAAAACCTAAACTCCATGCTACTCTATTTCTACCCTTTCCCGTCAAGTTAACCCTGACGCATGGTGACCGCATGTGTGTCAGAGTGGAATTGTGCTCTGTAGGGTTTTCAACGGCTGATTTTTGGGGGAGTAGATTGCCAGGTCTTTTTTCTGAGGTGATTTTGGATGGACTCAAATCTCCAACCTTTCAGTTAGCAGTTGAGCATGTTAACCATCTGCACCACTCAGGGGCTCCACTCCATCCCCACCCTCCACATTTACTGAATGCCCAACGTGCACCAGATTTTGATCACCTCAGGCAACACAAGCATCTTCATGTGGACGTTGCTTAGCTGTCGAATTTGGGAGTTTCCATTAGCTATATATTTTAAAATGATCAATTCTAGGTAAAAGTTAAAAAACAGTACAATAAACTCCTGTATATTCTCCATCTAGATTCATTAATTGTGAAGATTTTGCCAAATCTGCTTTATCTCTCTCTTTTTTTTTTTCCTGAGCCAACTGGAATTTGCAAACACCATGACTCTTCACCCCTAAATACTTCAGCAGGTACCCTCTAAGAACAAGAATGTTCCCCCGTAACCACAATGTTATTAGCATATTCAAAAAAATAATATTGATGATGTTAACTAATACACAATCTACAGTCGATTCTCCCCAAGTGGCCCAATAATGTACTCTATAACTGTGGGTTTTTTTCAATCCAGGAAATCAAGGATCATGTATTACACTTCATTAGCATGTCTTTCTTAACCTGCTTTAATCTAGGACAGTTTCTTGCTTTTTTTTTTTTTTTTTTGATCTTTTATAACATTTTGTCCCACAATTTGGATTTGCCTGTTTTTTAAAGATTACAAAATGATTATACTCACGTTGAACATGAGTGACGTTTAGCTATTGATTTTTAAAACAGGCAATTTAGTCTGGCAAAAAGAAGTTTCTAGTTTTGTCAGAACGTGTCAAATGACCTCTTCCAAAAGCAGAGAGCAGTGGTAAACATCTAGCTCTTCCTAGCAACCAAGACAAATCAAATAGCAACTGATTTTTCCATTCTACTGCCTGCTGGTAGGTAAATGGATCATAAAAGCCCATAGTAGAGTGTTAATCTACTCTACTAGTGCCCAACTAAATTACTTACTCCTAGCTTGTCAGAAAAGGCGTGGATATCTAGAAGCATAATCAGTAATCACAGTGATGCATAACGAATGTCAACTTCTAGAGAGTGTTGCTTCCAAAATAGTTAAAACTGAATTTGAATGGTTTAAGAAATCAAAACGAATATCTTCAAGTACAAACTATCCCTGCATCAGCAACGTTGTAAAACATTGGAAGTGTATCTATAGGTTCTATTATGTCATTTTAACATTGGAAGTAACAGTGCACAGCCTGAATTCACATCCTGGTCTGAAGGCAGGCCCAGAAAGAAGCAGCAGCTCGTAGACAAGGTTATTTCAAAGACAATGTAAGAGAAGTATTAATGAAGTGCTGCCATTTATAACTCACTGAACAAAAATGTATTAATATTTTCTATGTGTGAGGCACTGTGCTATGCTCTGGGACGAAGCACTGAATTTGGCATTGCTCCTGAATTCTATCAAGCTTAGAGTCTAGTGTAATTTAGGAAGGTCTGCTCTTTGGCAGTCAAGAAATTCTAAACAGCGCTCTTGTTCTACTTGGTCACATCAAGGAAAGTGTTAAGTGTGCATTACTTTTTGGAAAGGGAGATGAAGGGCTCCTTAATCAATTATTACCTCTGTCCTAAAAAGAGTCTCAACATGGAGTTAAACTCTAAACAGCCCCAAATACCAAAGTTCATGAGGGATTTATGCAAAGTGTCAGCTCAAAAATAAATCATTACCATAATTCTAACACGACAGTCAGGCAGTTTATTGCAGCAAATAGGTTGTTAGTTGCCATCACGTAGATTCCATCTCATGGCAATCCCACGTGTGTCAGAGTGGAACTGTGCTCCACAGGGTTTTCAAGGCTTTGACCTTTTGGAAGTAGGTTGCCAGGCCTGTCTTCTGAGGCACTTCCGGGTGGGTTTGAAACTTCTGGCTAGTAGTCAAATCCTTAACATTTGTGTCACCCAAGGACTCTGGAGCAAATACAGTGTTAACAGAGACTAAGAGGGGTGCAATTACCTCTCTTCCAGAAACTTTCTTCTTGACATTCTCGGATAATCTTTACAATCTCTCCTCTGTGGATGTGGAGTTTTGATTTTGGACAAAATAACAGGCTCTGTAAGGAAAACTATGTGGTGAGTTAGCTGAAATCATCAGAAAAACATCTGCTTTGTTTTCTCTTGGGGAGGACAGAGAGGTCTCTTTGCTCTTGTTACACAGCATCGATTTGTGCCGGCTGACAGCACAAAGCAATCACCAGTTTCAGAGAGAGCTTCCCATCTGGGAACGCTGGATGAACGTAGGCAAGCAAAGAATCCCAAATGGAGAATCAGGGTGATTCACCGAGAGAGCATGGAACAGCTATCTGGTCAGGCTAAATTACTGCTGAGGACATATTTTCTTTCTTACTGCCATACCCACGAGGCAGATTACCCAATAAGCAAGGTAAGCACAGGTTTACTTGTGCTTACTTACTAATGCATAGTGAACAATAAGCAAGATTAGTAAGAAGCACTGTGCTTACCTCGCTTACTGGTTCATCTACTCCTGTTAGGGATTGTAAATTTGAAAAGAGGCTTTGATTCTCTAGGAAGGTGCTGTGGGGTTGGGAGAGAGACAGATGCCAGCCATACTTAGAAGCAGAATCTTTGATGTGGTGAAAAAATGTGAAATTGTTCACTACAGAGTAGTAAGTACAAGTAAGCCGGTGTTTACCTTGTTTATTGAATAACCTGTCCCTGGCCATGCCTCTGTCCATATAGTCACTGTACCTGGCATGTTCCTCATGCCCTTTGCTCACTTGGTTCCCTAAAGATCTAGCACAAATGTTGCTTTCTGGGAGAAGAGAGGGATGTTAACTCCTCTACAGCACAATATTTATACACCTGGGATAGTACACAAAACACTGTATTACAGTCTATCTTATTTATATACTTCTGTATGCATTTTTAGACTGTGACCTCATCAACTGCTTTTTGTTATCCTACATAGCTTACTTTCAGCCTTGACAGTATTTTGCATGTTTGTAAGTGGTCTGCACATAATTTCTGGTGCAACTACTGACATAACCCATTGCCGTCAAGTCAATTCCGACTCACAGCAATCCCATGCGTTACAATGTAGAACTGAGCGATACATGGTTTTCTTGTCTGTAGTTTACAGAAGCAGATTACCAGGCCTTTTTTCCACAGTGCCACCGGGTATGTTGGAACCACCAATCTTTCGGTTAGCAGTTGACTACAAATCGTTTGTGCCACCCAGGGACCTATACCATTGAAGTAATTATTTTTACTAGTAGTATAGTATTTCTTATCATGTTGATATCCTCTAATACAAACTAACTCCGTCTTTCAGGCTCCCTCCCCCTTTGCGTATATGTAGGTATTTATTCACTCACTCTGATCCACTGTCCCCACTCTGATTCCCCTCTGCCCATCACCACCGTTCTTGCTGTTTAATGTGGGTCTTTTATTTGTAGGCATTCTTGCAAAGTATTCATTGTTTTGGGTATATGCATTTTTTATGTAAATGGCATGGTTTTAGATATCTTTTTTAAAATTTAATGTTTTCCATTCAGCTTTATGTTTTTAAGACCCATCCATGTTGCTATGTGTGTGTGTATATATCTTGCCCACTGCTTCTCACTGCTGCATGATTCTCCAGGGTGCTCGCAAGTCCTCACCGCCACATGTCCCTTACAGGCTCATGTGAGCAAATTTTTGGAACATATATGTAGAAGTAAAATATACAGCATGTATATTCTTAATTTGATAAAGTATTGCTAGATTGCTCTCAACTGGACCTGGGTTGGAATAATTTGTTATATTTGGCTTAGTAGTTTTTGAAAAACAAATTTTATTTCTTACTGTAAACGTCATACCTGTATGTCCTTGTGTGTGGATTATTTACGTATGTCCTCTGTCATTCACCTATTGGGGGTTTTTGCTTTTGTTGTTGAGGTGCTTTGCAGCTCTTTGGCTCTTGAAGTTTACCTCGCTAGTTCTGCCACTGTTCTTTTGTAGACCCTTTTATTGTTTGTGTTGTTGTTCTGTTAGGTGCTGCCAAATTGATTCTGATTCATAATGATCCCATGTGACAGAGCAGTCAGCATTTTCTTGGCTGTGTTTTTTTTTTTTTAATCTTTATGGAGCCAGGTCACCAGGTCCTTCTTCCGTGGAGCTGTTGGGTGGGTTAGAACCACCAACCTTTCTGTTAGCAGCTGAGTGCTTAAATGTTGTGCCGCCAGGGCTCCTTTTATTGTTTGTAATACCTTTCAATGTGGATGACATTTCTTGAGTATTTTCCATGGACCAGACACCATCCTGAGCATTTAATGTGCATGCTGCCATATTAACAAGGTGGAGAGACCTGTGACACTAATACCTTCGGAGGTCTACAAACAACCCAAGCTGGCAACATCCCTCCTCTTTATCTACAATTCCCCACAGCCCAGAATAAGGAGGTGTAGAAAGGGTGTCTCAGCAAGGCGAGAAGGAGATTTCTCATTCTTCACTTACCTTAGTTCCACAACACAACCCCCCAACAGCAAGCACTCCAGCTTATGCCCAATGTAAATATCTGTTGTTGCTTCTGGCTGTGGCTGCCGCATACGCACACACACATATATACATGCACGTGCGAGCGGACACACACACACACAGGATCACAACTACTGTGAGTCTTGCAGTCAGGATTAAATGTTCCTGCAGAGTCTTCCAGCAGAGCACCAGGGATCCTTTTACAGCCATCAATATTTTATGGCTCTCCATTTCACAGATGCAATTCAGATGTCCAAACGCTTCTCCTGGTGACTTGATATCTTTTGCCTGAACTTTGCCTCGTAAACACTATCTCCTCCATAAACTCTTTTTACTTTGAAAAGTTGATCCCAGAGAACATGAACTCCATTTACCTATCATAATACTTTCTCTTTTCTTCATTTATATATCCCTGAAACACATAATATTCATTCTTAACAAGTTGAAAAATTGTGCCCATGTTAATACTTGGATCCTCAATCTGATGGCTAATTTAGTAATTAAGAACCTGCTGTCCTGGTTAGGAACACCTGTCAGCAGCATATGCTTAGTATGATTAGCCTTGGTAACAAAAATGTAAAAGCGAGCATAATGCATCATTCTGTTAGGTTCAACCAAGAATTTGCTCTGCTAAAGGAAGCCTCTTCAGTCACCAATAGCCTACATAAGAGTTAGTTAAGTGAGATTCTAATCAGGGAAGAGTAAAGGAAGGATTTTGTAAGTAAATTTTAAAAAGCTCCTTTTAAAGGCAGCCAAAAACTTTCCTTCCTCATTCCATTTTCCCTGAACTCATCCAACAGGTGCCAGACTGAAAAATAAACAAACAAAAAAAGTAACATGACTGGGCTAGGCTGAGTGTTAACTAAAGTCTTGTATGCTATTCCTCTGCAGATGGCAGATAACCAAGTTAAAAATATACCTGCTTCTTTGGTGGCGGCAAATGGGGATCTTTATCTTGGTTTCCCTGAGTAGACACTGAAGCCATGATGACCTTGGCCTTGCTTTTCTTCTAGTTGAGTATACTCTGCTTACTCCTCCACCCAGGGTCTAAAGGAAGTAAAAGAGAATCACTACATTGTGACTGAATGCTTGTATCAACCCTAAAAACATCCTTAGTACCAACTACACCTATTTGGAAAACTTACTTTCATTTTGTCATAGGTCTTAATCTGCCACCATCTGCAAATGCAATTTCTAACGCTCCTCCCCCACCAACACACAGAAGTTATCTCACTAGTGGCAACAAGTCAAATTTAGATTAGAGGGAAATATTACTGTGAACAGTGAAATGTTTTACTACCCATAAATCGTATTCCTAAAAAACGTTTCAATTCATTAAAAGGTCATTAATGAATTGACCTTTTTACTGAGTGTCTATTAAACCAGGGAATTAAGATAAAATCACCACCTTAAAGACACTCACAATCTAGAGAAAGACAGGTAAGTCAATAGTTACACAACATGAAAAAGGGCTCCTCTAGAGATGGTGATGTTTCAACAAACGGACGCAGCACTGGAGGTGCTCACTCATCCATGCCAAGAAATTTGCAAGATAGCTACCTGGCCAACTGACTGGAAGAGATCCATATATGTGCCTATTCCAAAGAAGGGTGATCCAACAGAATACAAAAATTATCGAACAATATCATTAATACCACATGCAAGTAAAATTTTGCTGAAGATAATTCAAAAATGGTTGCAGCAGTACATCAACAGGGAACTGCCAGAAATTTAAGCCCAGTTCAGAAGAGGATGTGGAACCAGGGATATCATTGCTGATGTCAGATGGATCCTAGCTGAAAGCAGAGACTGCCAGAAAGATGCTTACCTATGTTTTATTGACTTCGCAGAGGCGTTCCACTGTGTGGATCATAACAAATTATGGATAACATTGCGAAGAATGGGAATTCCAGAACACTTAACTGTGCTTATGAGGAGCCTGTACATAGACCAAGAGGCAGTTGTTTGAACAGGACAAAAGGATACTGCATGGCTTAAAATCAGGAAAGGTGAGCATCAGGATTGTATCCTTTTACCATAGTTATTCAATCTGTATGCTGAGCAAATCCGAGAAGCTGGACTATAAGAAGAATAAAGGGACATCAGGACTGGAGGAAGATTCATTAACAACTTGCAATATGCTGATGACACAACCTTACTTTTTGAAAGTGAAGAGGACTTGAAGCACTTACTGATGAAGATCAAAGACTTCAGTATAGATTACATCTCAACATAAAGAAAACAAAAATTCTCACAACTGGACCAATAAGCAACATCATAAATGGAGACAATATTGAAGTTGTCAAAAATTTCATTTTACTTGGATCCACGAGCAACACCCATGGACACAGCAGGCAAGAAATCAAAGGATGTATAGCATTGGGCAAATCTGCTGCAAAAGACCTCTTTAAAGTGTTAAAAAGCAAAGATGTCACTTTGCGGACTAAGGTGCACCTGACCTGAGCCATAATATTTTCAGTCACCTCATATGCATGTCAAAGCTGGACAATGAATAAGGAAGACGGAAGAATTGAAGTCTTTTAAATATAACATTGGCGAAGAATATTGAATATACCATGGATTGCCAGGAGAATGAAAAAATCTGTCTTGGAAGAAGTATAGTCCAAATGTTCCTTAGAAGCGAGGACAGTGAGTGTTCATCATATGTACTTTGGACATGTTGTCAAAAGGGACTAGTCCCTGGAGAAGGACATCATGCTTGGTAGAGTAAAGGGTTAGTGAAAAAGAGGAAGACCCTCAATGAAATGGATTGACACAGTGGCTGCAACAATGGGCTCAAACATAGCCAACGATTGTGAGGATGGTGCAGGATCGGGCAGTGTATAGTTCTGTCGTACATAGGGTCACTGTGAGTTAGAATTGACTCAATGCCGCCTAATAACAACACAGGTGAGTACTGTGCTAGGTTGCTAACTACGAAGTTAGAAGCTGAAGTCCACTGAGAGGCACATTGGAAGAAAGGCCCGGCAATCTATTTCAGAAAAAGTAGCCACTGAAAACCCTATAGAGCATAGTTCTACTCTGACACATAAGGAGTCCCTACGAATAGGAGTCAACTCGACGTGGAGGTGAGTACGAGGTGCTAAGGAAGGAGACATGAAGGATGTCTTTTCTGTCTGGTCATGTCTGAGGGCACCAAAGACACTCCTGAACTTTCAAAATGATCTGTAGAGACTGGATGGACCCCATGACAGGAGGATCAGTTATGAAACTGCAAGTCATATGATAAAAATTTCACTTTTAGGTACCTAATGTCATTGTGGTATAGAGGCAGCATGCTGCCCTGCAGTGGAAAGCCCTGAAGTCAGAAAGACCTGAGTTCAAATGCCGCCTCTACTCTTTGTGAGTTTGAGCCCTGCGATTTGGGGGCAAGGGACTAAATGTTCCTGTGCCTCAGCCATCTCTGAAGGCACCTTGGGAGGCACCTCTAAGGGAGCCCTTTTCATGTTGTGTAACTCTTTAGACTGAGTTCCTTTAAGGCACTGATTTTGTCTTATTCTTTGTATCCCCTGGTCTAGCACATAACAGACATTTGGTAAAGTTTTGTGTTTAAGCTAATGGCCTTATAGGAGCCCTGGTGGTGCAGCGGTTAAGAGTTCAGCTGCTAACCCAAAGGTCAGCAGTCCAAATCCACCAGGCACTCCTTGGAAACCCTATGGGGCAGTTCTACTCCGCCCCATGGGGTCTCTGTGAGTCCAAATTGACTCGACGGCAATGGGGTTTTTTGGTTTTTAATGACCTTGTATTGAATTGAAACCTTTTTTAGCAAACCTGAGGGGGCTGTTTTGAGGACAAGGGATGAGATTCCTGAAGTCCCAGCTCAGCGCTAGGCTCACAGTGTACATGTGAGCAGTAAAAGGCAGCTGTCAGAGTGGTCCTGCGTGCTTTATTTTCCAAGGACTCCTAGGAAATCTTCGCTGACCTCAGGGTGCTGGCCTAATGCCGAATTAGATTATTCTTGCTTATTCAGACCTTAAGCCGTTGGTTGTCCCAAATCGGGAAGCAAAGATACCACAACATCTCAGCTGTGGGCATCAGGCCCCTAACACACTTCTGAGGGTCCTGCTTGTTCCAGGTGCAGCTCCCACCACGCACGCTACGTCTGGGGTCCCTCTGCGCCTCTGACAGGTAGGCAGTGGGGGGGGGGGTTGGAGCGCGACACCTTGGGGAGATGAGGAGAGGGGGTGAGGGCGCGGGGTCCGATGGGCAGCGGGAGGGGGTCACGCACTTTCTGATCGGCGAGAAAGGCAGTGATCAACATGCTGAAATCCGTCGCTGTCCTGAGCCCGGGGCCGCCAGCAGGACCCCAAGCCCCCCGCCTCCGCCCCGGGACCGCGGGGGTCGATGGCGGCCGGGGCCGAGGCGGTAGTCGGGCGGGAGGAGGGGGTTGGGAAGGGCGACTCAAGGCGGCCACTCCGGACCCGAGCGGCCTTCCGAAGGGCTACCCTGCCCCTGTCCCCTCCCTGAGGACTCCGGAAGTGAAGCGGGCAGAGGAGGCCAGCCCCTTCTCGCCCTGCACCCCGCTTGTCTTCCCCCCGGCGCGGCTCCGCGGGGCTCACCTGCCGAGCGCGTTTCCCTTCCGAGTCGCTCCTCCGCCGAGCCGAGCTCGCTTCGCCGCCGCTGCAGCCCGGCCTTCTCCCCGCCTCCCTGGGCGCCCGCCCCCGCCCCAAGGGGCCGGCCGGAGTCCCAGGCCCCCTGTCCCGGCTTCCTCGGCCTCCGCCTTTCTTCGCCCAGCTTCCCGTCCTTCCTTCTCTCGCTCTGACCCCTCACCTCGCCGCTTAGCACTCGCTCGGCTAAGTCGCTCAACAAGTGCACCCCCCACCCCCCTTGCTGCCTTGTAGTTCTTTCTGTGTTGGGGGCCTCACCACCCACTCCCAATTCTTAGGCTGAAGTCAGGGCTTCCAACCGGCTGGAACCGGCGAAAACGAAACCAGATCTAATTTTTTTTTTTTTTTTTAATTTGGGTGATCAGGCATCATAACGAGACGCGGACAATACCGGTGGAAGCCCTGGAATGGAAGACTCAGTGTTAGCCTGCAGCTGACACAGAGCCTTCCCTCTGCCTGGAATTCTCCCCACATCAATGTTGTTCCAGCTTTTTCCTACTCATCTTCTTCTTCTCTTTCTATTATCTTTTTTAAAATTGTGCTTTAGGTGAAGTTTTCCAGAGCAAATTAATTTCTCATTAAAAAATTAATACACATATTGTTTTATGACATTTGTTACCAACTCGGCAACTTGTCAACACTCTCCCCTTCTCGTCCTTTGGCTCCCCATTTCCATTGGTCCAGCTTTCCTGTTGTCTCCTGCTTTCTCACCCTCGCCCCTAGGCTGGTGTGCCCATTTAAAAAAAAAAAAAAAATTAGTCTCATGTATATTGATGAAAAAAAATTTTTTTTTTATATTGATGAGCTACATGTATTATTGTTTGTTTTATGGCCTTATCTAATATTTGGCTGAAAGGTAAACCTCAGGAGTGACCTCAGTACTAGTTAAAAGGGTGTCCAGGGCCATACGCTCAGGGTTTCTCCAGTCTGTCTTTTTTTTTTAGTTTATTTTTTGGTGAAAATATACACAACAAAACATATGCCACTTCAACGATTTCTACATGTACCATTCATTGACATTGGTTATATTCTTCAAGTTGTGCCATCTTTCTTGACAACCTTTTCCAAACTATTTCACCATCATTAACACAAACTCATTGCTCTCTCCTAAGTTTCTTATCTATTATTTCGAGTTGCTGTTGTCTGTAAGATCACATATAGATAATTATTTAAGTGTGTAATGCTTAATGCAGGCATTCTTTTCTAATTAGGCTAAGCTATTATCTGGTTCAAAGACGACTTCAGGGGATACTTCTGTTTCAAGGTTTAAAGATTTCATCAATAATTTTGGGGGGTCATCAGGCCTCAATGGCTCCAGAAAGTCTGGATAACATGAGCATTTGAAACGTGATTCTCATTTTCCCCCATTGTAATCAGGATTCATCTGTAGAATCCTTGATCAAATGTTCCATATTGATAACCGAGCACCATCCAGTTCTGGTCTCATGGCAAAGCAGGCAGTTATTCATGGAGGCAATTGGACTTTCCTACTCTATCTGATTCTTCCTCAGGAAGACCTTCCTTGACCTCCACCTTCCCTTCTCTTTCATAGCACTTTCACCATTTGTTATTATATACTTATTATTGTTTTTTTTTTTTAAAACTTATTTCCCTGCTTTACTGTAATCTTCATGAGGTACAGAACAAGGTGGTGCCTGTTTTGGTTACCGTTGTGTATGGACATAGGAAAAAAAATAAGGGCTCAATAAATATTTGTTGAATGAATGAACGAAAGAATACATGAATGAATAAATAAGCTTGGGTTCAAAGACTGTCAAGATACTGCTTTTATGGGGCATTTGTGTTCCCCAGTAGATCCCCCAGGCCACTTTCTTAATGTGACTCGCCGGTTTCTTTCTCCCCCAGCATGTTTTCTTTTCACCCCCTTTTGCTCCTCCAAATTAAAGGGGATACAGTCCTATTGTTAATTTTACATTGTGCTACCAGAAGTCAGAAATAACACTGTCATTTTGTGGTCTGAAAAGATATTTGGCTTTGTGATATAAATGAATGGCACTCCATTACACCAGAAGTCTAACTTCTAACCAATTCCCTTGATATTTGTCCTTTGACATCTTGCTACTACATAGTTCATGTCCCGACCCTTACCCCTACTTTCCACCATAGTGTTACAGTTAGCTACTTTAAATATAAATATATGTAACCAATGTCAAGAAGTAATGTGCACGGGTTATTGTATTCATTAATTGGTATTTGTTGTGCATGTTGGATGTGCCTGGGTATTGTTCTAGACACTTTCAAAGATAAGAGAGAAAAGACATGGGTCATTCCAATAAAGGATTTATTACTTCTCAAAGAATCAGAATAAAATAAAATATACTTAGCCTTAAAAGTATATAATAGTTAACAGAGCCTGTCTTAGGCTTTACTTCAGCATCCTACAGGTCTTCAGGATCATGATCACAAAGTGGATTATCACTGGCTAATACTATGAAAAATGTGGCTGATTTAGGAAGTGGGAAACTGTTGAAATCAGGCTCCAGCTTGAACTCTTTTCATAACTCTGCATTGCCCTCAGGCAAAGTCCAAATTCATTAGCAGGGCCTTGCATGACTCAGCTCTTGGTTACCTTTCCAACATGAACGTCTTAGGCCCCCCAAGAATGAAATAGAGTGACCGATGTTCGCTCTTCTCATACTTCAGCCTTGCCATAGTGTGATGGTTAATTTATGTGTCAACTTAGTTAAGCCATTATTCCCAGTATTGTGTGGTTGTCCTCCATTTTGTAATCTGATGTAATTATCCTCCATTTTATGCGTTGTAAATCCTAACCACTATCAGTTAAGGAGGCAGGATTAGTGTGGGGTGTATCTAGAGTCACTGCCTTACAAGAGGGTGTGACAGGTCACACCCTTACTCAAGTCACACCCTTATTCTGATGTAGGAAGAGTTTCCTTGGGAATGTAACCTGCATCCAATACATATATGTATGCTCTGACAAGGCTGTACTTTGCTCTGTGTCCTGAATGCAGCTCATTATTGTCTGACTTCTGGTTCTTGGGACTTGAGCCTATCATCGGTCCTGGCAGTTTTGGAATTTGCCAGCTTCCGCAGCCCCGTGAACCAACAGCCTACTGTGTGACCTGCCAGTTGTGGGTTCATCAGCCCCTGCAACCACATGAGTCAGGGGAAGCCTCCAGCCTGTTGCCTGACCATGGATTTGGGACTTGCCAGCCTCCACAAGTGCATGAGGCATTTCTTTGAGATAAATCTCCTCATTGGTTTTGCTTTTCTGGAGAATCCAGCCTAAAGATACATAGCTTCTCCCTGAACCACTCCTTCCTCTGCTTCTCCACCACTCTCTCATTCATTCTTCCAGACTGGGTCCAGGTGTCACCTCCTTTTGGAAGACCTGCCTGACTGGATTTGTTTTCCACTCTCTATGTTGCCATTACACTTGGCCACAGACATCTATTACGCATAGGTGTGTGCGTATATACGTATGTCTTTTATGCATATAGGAGTTCCTGGGTGGTCCAAATTCGGCTACTAACCAAAAGGTTGTCAATTCAAACCCACCCAGAGGCATCTCAGAAGAAAGTCCTGGCCACCTGCTTCCAGAAGATAACAGACATTGAAAACTCTACAGAGCCCAGCTCTATTCTGCAACAACACATGGGATTGCTATCAGTAGAGTCCACTCCATGGCACCTGGGTTTTTTTGGTTATTATGCACGTACATGTTGTTGTTGTTAGGTACTGTCGAGGTGGTTCTGACTCATAGCAACCCTATGCACAACAGAACAAAACACTGCCCCATCCTGAGCCATCCTTACAATTGTTGTTATGCTTGAGCTCATTGTTGCAGCCACTGTGTCAATCCACCTCATTGAGGGTCTTCCTCTGTTCCACTGACCCTCTACTCTGCCAAGCATGATGTTCTTCTCCAGGGACTGATCCTTCCTGACAACATGTCCAAAAGTATGTAAGGCGCAGTCTGGCCATCCTTGCTTCTAAGGAGCATTCTGGTTGTACTTCTTCCAAGACAGATTTGTTCGTTCTTTTGGCAGTCCATGGTATATTCAGTATTCTTCGCCAACGCCACAATTCAAAGGCGTCAGTTCTGCTTCCGTCTTCCTTAGTCATTGTACAGCTTTCACATGCATATGATGCAATTGAAAATACCATAGCTTGGGTCAGGCGCATCTTAGTCTTCAAGGTGACATCTTTGCTCTTCAACACTTTAAAGAGGTCCTTTGCAGAAGATTTACCCAATGCAATGCATCTTTTGATTTCTTGACTGCTCTTTTCATGGCTGTTGATTGTGGATCCAAGTAAAATGAAATCCTTGACAACTTCAATCTTTTCTCCATTTATCATGATGTTGCTCATTGGTCCAGTCGTGAGGATTTTTGTTTTCTTTATGTTGAGGTGTAATCCATAGTGAAGGCTGTGGTCTTTGATCTTCATTAGAAAGTGCTTCAGGTCTTCTTCAGTTTTAGCAAGCAAGGTTATGTCATCTGCATAACACAGGTTGTTAATGAGTCTTCCTCCAATCCTGATGCCCTGTTCTTCTTCATATAGTGCAGCTTCTCAGATTATTTGCTCAGCGTACAGATTGAATAGGTATGGTGAAAGAATACAACCCTGACGCACGACTTTCCTGACTTTAAACCAATCAGTATCACTGCCTCTTGATCCATGTAAAGGTTCCTCATGAACACAATGAAGTGTTCTGGAATTCCCATTCTTCACAGTGTTATCCATAATTTGTTATGATCCACACAGTTGAATGCCTTTGCATAGTCAATAAAACACAGGTAAACATCCTTCTGGTATTCTCTGCTTTCAGCCAGGATCCATCTAACATCAGCAATGATATCCCCAGTTCCACATCCTCTTCTGAAGCTGGCCTGAATTTCGGGCAGTTCCCTGTCGATATACTGCTGCAGCTGTTTTTGAATGATCTTCAGCAAAATTTTGCTTGCGTGTGATATTAATAATATTGTTCTATAATTTCTGCATTTGCTTGGATCACCTTTCTTGGGAATGGACATAAATGTGGATCTCTTCCAGTCAGTTGGCCCGGAAGCTGTCTTCCATAATTCTTGGCATAGACGAGTGAGCACTTCCAGCACTGCATCTGTTTGTTGAAACATTTCAATTAATATTCCATCAATTCCTGGAGCCTTGTTTTTCGCCAATGCCTTCAGAGCAGCTTAGACTTCTTCCTTTTAGTACCATCGGTTCCTGATCATATGCCACCTCTTGAAATGGTTGAACATGGACTAATTCTTTTTGCTATAATGACTCTGTGTATTCCTTCCATCTTCTTTTGATGCTTCCTGCGTTGTTTAATATTTTCCCCATAGAAGCCTTTACTATTGCAACTCAAGGCTTGAATTTTTTCTTCAGTTCTTTCAGCTTGAGAAATGCCGAGCATGTTCGTCCCTTTTGGTTTTCCATGTCCAGCTCTTTCACGTTATTATAATACTTTACTTTGTCTTCTCGAGCCACCCTTTGAAATCTTCTGTTCAGTTCTTTTACTTCATCAATTCTTCCTTTTGCTTTAGCTGCTCGACATTCAAGAGCAAGTGTCAGAGTCTCCTTTGACATCCATCTTGGTCTTTTCTTTCTATCCTGTCTTTTCAATGACCTCTTACTTTCTTCCTGGATGATGTCCTTGATGTCATTTCACAACTCGTCTGGTCTTCTCAGTCACTAGTGTTCAATGTGTTAAATATATTCTTGAGATGGTCTCTAAATTCAGGTGGGATATACTCAAGGCCATATTTTGGCTCTCGTGGACTTGCTCTGATTTTCTTCAGTTTCAGCTTGAACTTGCATATGAGCAACTGATGGTCTGTTCCACAGTTGGCCCCTGGCCTTGTTCTGACTGATGATATTGAGCTTTTCCACGGTCTCTTTCCACAGATGTAGTCAATTTGATTTCTGTGTGTTCCATCTGGTGAGGTCCATGTGTATAGTTGCCGTTTATGTTGGTGAAAGAAAGTATTTGCAGTGAAGAAGCCTTTGGACATGCAAAATTCTATCATTCGATCTCTGGCATTGTTTCTATCACCAAGACCATATTTTCCAACTACTGATCCTTCTTCCTTGTTTCCAACTTTCGCATTCCAATCACCAGTAATTATCAATGCGTCTTGATTGCATGTTCAATCAATTTCAGACTGCAGCTGCTGATAAAAATCTTCCATTTCTTCATCTTTGGCCCTAGTGGTTGGTGCATAAATTTGAATAATATTTGTATTAACTGGTCTTTCATGTAGACATATGGATATTATCCTATCACTGACAGTGTTGTACTTCAGGATAGATCTTGAAACATTCTTTCTGACGATGAATGGAACACCATTCCTCTTCAAGTTGTCATTCCCAGCATAGTAGATGATATGATTGTCTGATTCAAAATGGCTAATACCAGTCCCTTCAGTTCACTAATGCCTAGGATATCGATGTTTATGCATTCCATTTCATTTTTGACATTTTCCAATTTTCCTAGATTCATACTTCATACATCCCAGGTTCCTATCATTAATGGATGTTTGCAGCTGCTTCTTCTCATTTTGAATAGTGCCACATCAGCAAATGAAGGTCCTGAAAGGTTTACTCCATCTGCATCATTAAGGTCGACTCTACTTTGAGGAGGCAGCTCTTCCCCAGTCATCTTTTGAGTGCCTTCCAGCCTGGGGGGCTCATCTTCCAGCACTATAACAGACAATGTTCCGCTGCTATTCATAAGGTTTTCACTGGCTAATGCTTTTCAGAAGTAGACTGCCAGGTCCTTCTTCCTAGTCTGTCTTAGTCTGGAAGCTCAGCTAAAACCTGTCCTCCTTGGGTGACCCTGCTGGTATCTGAATACCGGTGGCATAGCTTCCAGCATCACGGCAACATGCAAGCCCCCACAGAACAACAAACTGACAGACACGTGAGGGTGCATGTACATATATACATATATATCAACATAGTTATAAATATTAATAACTAGTATGTATTAAACAGTATGTACCAGGGACTGTTTTGGGCTCTCTTCACATTTTAATTCCATCCCTATAGCATTCCTACAAGGGAAGTGCTAGTGACTTAGTCATACAGCAAGGAAGTGACGGAGTCAAAATTGGAACCCAGACTCCAGAGCCATGACTTCACAGTGATGCCACATAGCCCTTTCCTCACACTGTGTTACAACCGTTGATGTCATTCATTGTCCCTCCCTCTTCACGGTGAGCTTTTGGAGGGCAGGGGCTGATCTTGTTCACTAACTGGCACATTGTATGCACTCATGAATGAATACATAAATTTAATAAAGAACAGAATAAAAAAGGAATAATCAGGATTATTTCAAGGGGCTCACAGTCTCTTTCTCTCCTTCCTTCCTTAACAGAAGAGTTCCAGGGCCTTTTAAACAACTCTAAAATAGGTACTATTATACCAACAGGATTGGAGAAGGACTCATTAACAACCTGCAATACCCGGATGACGCAACCTTGCTTGCTGAAAGTGAATAAGACTTAGGGCACTTACTGATGAAAATCAAAGACTACAGTCTTCAGTATGGATTACACCTCAGCATAATGAAAACAAAAATCTTCACAACTGGACAGATTAGTGACATCATTATAAATTGAGAAAATATTGAAGTTGTCAAGAATTTCATTTTATTTGGATCCACAATCAATACCCATGGAAGTAGCAGTAATCAAAAGGCAAATCTGCTGCAAAAACACCTCTTTAAAGTCTTAAAAAACAAAGGTGTCACTTTTATGACTAAGGTGCGTCTGATCCAAGCTGTGGTCTTTTCAACCACTTATATGCATGCCAAAACTAGATAATGAAAAAAGTGTGACCCCAATACTCCCCAGCATGTTTTCTCCTTTTTCACAATGGGTAACTGAGAGCTTAACATAACTAAGGCCACGCTAAACCTATAAGTTGTTCTTCCTCTGCCTGCCTCCTTCACATACCTGTGTTAATGGCTTTGTTTTGACCAAATGTTAACGACTTTGTGCTTTGTTTAAAACTGATGGAAATAACCTTTTGTTCTGTGGACTACCTGTGGCATACAACTCCTCACAGGAAAGTTGGAGCCCAGGTATCAGCAGATATGCTTATCTTTAGCCTAATAAAGAAATGTCTGGCAGGGGACTACAAAGGCACTTGTAACTCTTGTAAGATTCTGTATAAGCTCTAATGTAAAGCTGCTCTTTGGGACTCCATAGAGACAGCCTGTGTTGCTGCCAGGTCCCCGGTGGTATACACATCTCCTTAATAAACTTTCTCACTCTTTCTGACTTGGAGTATGTTTCATTGGCTCGACTGCCCCAGGGCACCGACCCTAATCGGGTCACAAAAGGAAGACCAAAGAACTGACACATTTGGATTATGATGTTGTCAAAGAATATTAAATATACCATGGACTGCCAGAAGAATGAACAAGTCTGTCTTGGAAGAAGTACAGCCAGAATGCTCCTTAGAAGCAAGGATGGTGAGACTTTGCCTAGCTTACTTTGGACGTGTTATCAGGAGGGACCAGGCCCTGGAGAAGGAGATCATGCTTGGTAAAGTAAAAGGTCATCGAAAAAGAGGAAGTCCCTCAATGAGATGGATTGACACAGTGGCTGTGACGATGGTCTCAAACATGCCTACTATTGTGAGGATGGCACAGGATGGAGCAATATTTCCTTCTGTTATACACAGGGTTGCTATGAGTTGGGATTGACTCAATGGCACCTAACAAAACAACAGCATCCCAATAGGTAAGAAAAATGATGCACAAAGAAGTAACATGGTCAGGGTCACAGCAGTTGGGGTTGACCTAGGTGGCCTGTCTCCACAGCTCATGCTCTGAACCTCCACAATATGTAGTCTTGTTGGGTAGATGAAACACACAAACTGATAAATAAGAAGAGGTAAGTACAGGAGTTTGGGAGCAAGGAAGGGAGAGGGACTCAGACAAGCAATATGCAGGATAGCCAGCGTGAGGGTAGGGGGTGGGGATGGGTTGAGAACAAAATGAAGGTAGGTGGTAATCTAGATCAGAACCTCCGGGAGCTCTGGGCTCACCCACAATCACCTCCTTCCTGCTTTGTCACAGGGGCCCTAGTTTCCTGGTGGGGAGGTGTTTCCTGGCTTGTGCGTGCGTGCATTCGTGTGTGTGTGGGGGGGGGTGGCTGCTTGTAGGGGGGTGGCCTTGGAAGTCTGCAGGGTGATAAGAGCGGCCCTCCCCACTTCTGCCATCTTTTTTCTTGTCCCAGCTCTTGGCTCGGCCATCTGCCTAGCGCTGTGAGAGGCTCTGTGAATCACAGGATCTCCTGAGTCACTCATTCCCTCTCTGAGAAATAAATAACATCAAGTCTCACAAAAGCAGAGCACTGGGGTCTAAATGAGGTGTCACGCAAAGGTCGAGCACGGGTTCTGCTTACCTTTATGTACTGGCAGTGCTGTCAGGCGAGGCACGTGGCCAGGTTCCCAGTGTAAACTTTTCGGGCTGTCCACCCCGAGTTCTGGCTGGTTTAGGCTCATCTGGATTTAATGCTCAGACTGCCAGACTCAGGAAGAGACAATGCAGGCCCCAAGAGCATGATTGTGGCCCAAACGGGGAAAATCTGCACTAGCAAGATGAATGCACATTCACGTGGTTTTGTGTCCAGTTTTCCTTGAGACAGGTTTATCCTTTATTTCACTCACAAATGCTGATAATACTCATCCTGAAAGTAAATTTCCTACTTTAAAATTCCAACACTCCTTTCCATAGGCTCTACACGCAAAGTCCTTTTAATGCAAAAAGTAGAATGCTTCTGGTGTTGCAGAGATAGTATGTGGTGAAACAGGGGCAGTAATGCATTGTGACAGACTTTTGAACTTGATCCCAGTTGTACAGTACCCTTTTTTAGTCCTGGTGTCTGTCCCAAACCTCTTTAGAGCAGCTTCCCCATCTGGATGAGAGTAAGGGCACAAGAAAAGAAATTTGATTCTCTGGTTAAAATTACAACAGGAACCCTAGTTGGGGCAAATGATTAAAGCACTGGGTTGCTAACTGAAAGGTTGAAGGTTTGAGTCTACCCAAGGGAAACTTGGAAACCCTGGTGACGTAGTGGTTAAGAGCTACAGCTGCTAACCAAAAGGTCAGCAGTTCAAATCTACCAGGCGCTCCTCGGAAACTCTATGGGGCAGTTCTACTCTGTCCTATAGGGTCATTATGAGTCGGAATTGACAGCAATGGGTTTTTTTTTTTTTTGGTTTAAAGGTACCTTGGAAGAAAGTCCTCGTAACCTACTTCCAAAAAAGTAGCCATGGAAAACTCTTCAGATGGAGCACAGTTCTACTCTGACACACATGGGGTGGCCATGAGCTGAAGTCGACTTGTCGGCAACTGGCTCGTGAGGCATCAGTGGCTCAGTGGCACAGCCTTGCCTTCCGTGTCAGAGACTGGTGCGATTCCTGGCCAATGTACCTCATGCACAGCCACGGCCTGGCTACCAGTGGAGGCTCATGTGTTGCTATGATGCTGAATGGTTTTCAGTGGAGCTTTCAGACTTTTTTTTTCAGACTAAGACAGACTAGGAAAATCAGCCAATGAAAATCCTACGGATACAATGGTCCTATTCCCAACTGATTATGGGGATGATGTAGGACTGGGTGGTGTTTTGTTCTTTTGTGCATGGAGTGGCCATGAGGCAAGCTGCTAACAACAACATAAATTTGAGCCACAGATTTAGCTCCTTACAGGGCATATTTACATTTTAAAAGAGAGGCTTATTAATCAAAATCTAAACGATAGACAGTTGGAGGAAGAGTTATTTTTTGAGAAGGATTTTCTAGAATTCCTTTGTTACCCTGCTTGATTGACTTTCTTCAGCATTAGAGCAACAAGGGTCAGTATTCTGGGGGCCACTTTAGAAGGGTTGTCAGAACTTCAGCTCTAACTGCTCCAGGTGGTTCAACTTCTTCATGGCAGGTCCATTGAGGGGTCTCCCAGAGCCCTTTAACACTGTGCCCATACCATGCCACCCCCAGACAGCTGTGTGCTTTGCCTGGCAAGCTCTTACCTACCCTTCAGGTCTCATTGAAGATGTCAGTGTTGTTGTGTGCTGTCAAGTTGATTCTGACTCACAGTGACCTTATATGACAGAGTAGGACTACCCCATAGGGTTTCCTAGGCTGAAATCTTTACATGAGCAGATAGCCAGGTTTTTCTTGCTCTGAACTGCTGGGTTGGTTTGAACCACTAACATTTCGGTTAGCAGCCGAGAGCTTAACCGTTGTGCCACCAGGGTTCCTTATGAAGATGTCAGTAGAGCCAAAGAATTTAAGGCATAGACTCTGGAGCCAGACTACCTGGGTCCCACTTACAGCTCCACTGTTTATCTTCCTCAGGCAACTAACTTGACCTTCCTGGGCCTTCGTTTCTTTCTTTTGCCAAATGGGAGGGTAATCTCAATATAGCTCCTTTGAGGAGTAAAAGATTTTATCTATATATGTGCTTGGAACAGCGCCTGGCACGTAGGGAGTGCTGTTTAAATGTTCATAACCACTTCCTCCAGGGAAACCTTCCCTAGCCTTTGGTACAGTATTTGTGTTGTATTTTATTGGCTTCTTTATTTGCCTCTAATCTAGGTTGTGAGATCCCTGAAGGCAGGGACTGTCAGTTTCACCTTCACGTCTGTGGCTGGAAGACCACACAGAGACATTTCATTTCTGTTTGTCATCTTTCAGCAGCCTGAAGGAATGGGGGTGGCTGGGTACTCTCTCTTCCCCATCCCACGGTGCCAAGGGTGTCCTTACCTCCGGGGATTGTTAATGATTTGCACTGTGGGGATTAAAGGAGAGTTCAGAAATAAAGCACGAAGCAGTCATCCAGAATACCATCCCTACTTAAAATTCTGTTGTAGCCAAGGAAGCCCTAGCTGAAAGAGGAAGAGGTGGGCCGACCGGGGAGGGAAGATTTTGAAAGCTTTGAGAGAGACAGGGAAGGGGACAGAGGTGTGGGGTAGAGATCAGCCCTCCCACAGCTCTGGTCTGTGGCAGAACCTCATGGGGAGAAGGTCGCATGGTGCCCGAACGCAGGAGGTGCACTAAGCATTTAGCATCCCAACCTTAGAAAGAGCTGGAGCTGGACTGGAGCCACTACTTTCAAGGGACCATGCAGGTCTTGACACTGAGCATCTCAGCAGTGACCAGTGGGGGGGGGGAGAGCTAGAGGGCCTTCTAGAATGTTCTGGACTATGCCAGATCCCAAAGGTCCTCTCCTGACCCTAGGAAGAAGGATTAGCCCTTATCCTGGCCCCACCAAATTAGTGAAGTTGAATTTCCTGAGTGGATGGAGGTTCTGAACAAATGTAACTTTATTTAGAGACACAAAGGAACGTGTTATTGAGCCCTAGTGAACTAAAATGCACGCCTGTAATGTGTCCTGGCAAGAATATTGGGTGAGTGAACTAATGCTGGAAGCATTTTGAAACTTAATCAGTCTATTTTAATAACACCATAGAAAAAGTTTTTGTTTACCTAACTGGGTTACTGACTAACGTCAATTCAGGTCTCCCGGAGCTATTTCTTGAGAATTTAAAGCACCTTCAAATAAGTTGTCTTAGAGCAAAGATCCAAAAGGCTTTCGTGACTGTGAATTAGCAACAAGTTGAATTTTAACTTACCGGTTTTACATTATCGGTTGCCTAAGCAACTAAGCCTCTTGGTCTTTACACTTTGACTCTGGAATTTCCAGTCAGAATTTGTGTACGAAGCCCCCCCTAATATGATAAAGCCTCTAAGAAAAAAATGGAAAATTCTTACTTTGCATCTTGAGGTCCATTTCATAAAGCTGCCTGACACATACATAGTCCTTGCTCAGAATGAAAATCACTTAGGCTGTTTTTCTTAGGCCGTTATTTTCTCTATGCTTATTTATTTGCGGTCATTCATACAGGGATTACTCAAATCTAGAGATAATCCAAAAATGTTCCTTCGGTCCTTAGTTTCTGTTTATTTCCCCCTCCAGTCTTCAGAGACTTCTTTTCTATTATAGCCTGCAGAATTGATCTGTTTTCTTTCCTTCTAAGTATCAGAGAAGTATCTAAAAGATAGATAATAAATGGAAAAAGTAGGAGTAAACTAAATAACACCAAGGCAAAGCAATCAGGCAAGTCTTGAAGGTGAGACATTCTAATGGACAACTGTCCTGGACTCTCAGCAAATCTGAATCATAAAAACAGACTGTTCTAGGGTAAGAGAAAGTTAAGGGACCCAATTATAAAGGGCAACATATGTTCCTGGATTAGATCCTAGTACGAACAGTTATAAAGACTATTTTGGGAACATTGGAGGAAATTGGAATATGATTTGGGTTACAAGATCATTGATATTGTGGCTCATTAGGGATGATAATTATTTATTTTGGTTATGTAGGGTGTCCTACTTTTTGAGTCGCATATTGAAATACTTAGGGCAAAATGACATGATATCTGTAATTTAGTTTAAAGTAGATTAAATAAACGTAATCTACCCTAAAATACTTCAGTATAAAAAAAATAAAGCGAGCTAAGAAAAAAATATGGAAGTGCTGAATTATATCTCACATTAGATCCTTGGAATTCTCGGACGGTGCAAATGGCTAAAAGCTTGGCTACTAACTGAAAGTTTGGCAGTTCAAATCCACCCAGAGGCACCTGGGAAGAAAGGTCTGGCAGTCTAGTCCTGCCAATCTCTTCTGACATATGGGGTCACCATGAGTTGGAATCAACTCTATGACGACTGGTTTGTTTCCTTGTTGGTTGACTCAATTAACCTGAAAGTTGGCTTCGTTATAGTACACGGTACGGAGAAAGTACGTGTGTACACAGGTAGGAAAAGTGCACGGACTCTCTAGTATGTTTTGTCATTTACTAACTGTGTGATCTTGGGCAAGGTACTTATCTTCTCCGTGCCTCAGTTTCCCCAGCTGTAGTATAGTACAGTATTAGTAAACCTACCACCAAGGGTAATTGTGAAGCTAATTGAGTTAATATGCATAAGCCTACTAAAACAATTCCTGGTACTTGTTAATGCTATTAGTTGCTGTATAGTCGGCTCTGACTCACAGTGACCCTTTGTATAACAGGACGAAACATTGCCTCTTCCTGCAACATCTTCATGTTGGTATGTTTGAATTCATTGTTGCTACTATTGTGTCAGTCCATCCCATTGAGGGTGTTTCTTGTTTTTGCTGACCTTCTACTTTATCAAACGTGATGTCCTTTTCTAGTAATTGGTCTTCCCTGATGACACGTCCAAACTAAATGAGTTGAAGTCTTGACGTGATCACTTCTAAGGAACATTCTGGTTGTATTTCTTCTAACACTGATTTGTTTGTGCTTTTGAAAGAATGAACAAATCCTGGTACAAAGTAATAGCTAAAGAAATGTTAAGCTATTATTATCACTATTGTGTTTGTTATTAAGGAGTATGATGCTTGCAGGTTCTGGTTTGGCATAAACTGATATAATCAGTGAGGTTTCTCGGGTTTTCTGGTGTGCTGTTAGTAGTCATGGAAGCCCATATTACTGAGGACCCGTTTTTGAGTTCTTCCTCATATTGCTCTGAGAACTGTCTCAGTCAGTGTTTCAGGGGCTGGTGAACAGTAGTGTGAGGCTTAAAAACATTTTCTCTCACTGGTTGTAATGGGGCTTTGGAGTTAATTGTTAGGTGCCATTGAGTTGATTTCGACTCATAGTGACAGTAAAATTGTCCCACAGGATTTTCTAGGCTGTGATCTTTATGGGAGCATATCACCAGGTCTTTCTTTTGTGGAGCTGTTGGGAGGGTTCAAACTGCCAACTTTTTTTTTTTACCAGTTTTTTTTTTTTTTAATAATTTTTATTGAGCTTTAAGTGAACGTTTACAAACAAGTCAGTCTGTCACATATAAGCTTATATACACCTTACTCCATACTCCCACTTACTCTCCCCCTAATGAATCAGCCTGCTTCCTCCTTCCAGTCTCTCCTTTCGTGACAATTTTGCCAGTTTCTAAACCTCTCTACCCTCCTATCTCCCCTTCAGACAGGAGATGCCAACACAGTCTCAAGCGTTCACCTGATACAAGTAGCTCACTCTTTGTCAGCATCTCTCTCCAACCCATTGTCCAGTCCCTTCCATGTCTGATGAGTTGTCTTCGGGAATGGTTCCTGTCCTGGGCCAACAGAAGGTTTGGGGACCATGACCACCGGGATTCCTCTAGTCTCAGTCAGACCATTAAGTCTGGTCTTTTTATGAGAATTTGGGGTCTGCATCCCACTGATCTCCTGCTCCCTCAGAGGTTCTCTGTTGTGCTCCCTATCAGGGCAGCCATTGGTTGTGGCTGGGCACCATCTAGTTCTTCTGGTCTCAGGATGATGTAAGTCTCTGGTTCATGTGGCCCTTTTTGTCTCTTGGGCTCGTAATCACCTTGTCTCCTTAGTATTCTTCATTCTCCTTTGATCCAGGTGGGTTGAGACCAATTGATGCATCTTAGATGGCCGCTTGTTAGCATTTAAGACCCCAGACGCCACATTTCAAAGTGGGATGCAGAATGTCAAACTGCCAACTTTTTAGTTAGCAACTGAGTGCTTAACTGTTGTACCACCAGGACTCCTAATGGCCCATTAAAAATTATAAGTTTAAGTGTAATGAAATAATGGGTAATTGAAGGTGCTCCTATGCCTGGAATCTTCTGGCAGGAAGATTTAACTTCTGTGTTAGGAATACTGGATCCAGAATTGATTTTTGCTTTAAAAAATTAGCAAACACAATGTCTTAGGCTGGGTTTTCTAGAGAAGCAAAATCAGTAAAGTGTATAAGTATATATACAGAGAGATTTATATCACGGAAATGGCTACAGGCTGTAATGTCCCAAGTCATTCTATAAAGCAGATATAACCCTGATAAAAACCAAAGATGCCACAAGAAACCGTAGGCCAATATCTCTTACGAATATAAATGCAAAAATCCTCAACAAAATATTAGTGAATAGAGTCCAACAGCATATTAAAAGAGTCATACACCATGACCAAGTGGGATTTATTCCAGGAATGCTGAGATGGTTCAACACTAGAAAATCAATCAACATAATATATCACATCAATAGAACAAATGAAAAGAACCACGTGCTTATCTCTATGGATGCAGAAAAAACATTTGATAAAATCCAACTCTCTTTCTAGATGAAAACACTAAAGAAGATTGGAATAGAAGGGAAATTCCTCAATACTATTTAGAGCATACACAAAAAGCCAACAGCCAACATTATACTTAATGGAGAGTAACTAACTTTCTCCTTGAAATCAGAAACAAGACAAGGATGCCTGCTCTAATCATTTCAATTCAATATTGTATTAGAAGTCCTAGCCAGAGCAATAAGACAAGAACAAAAAAAGGCAACCAGATTGGAAAAGAAGTAAAATTATCTCTATTTGTGGATGATATAGTCCTGTATGTATAAAATCCCAGAGAGTCTACAAGAAAACTTCCAGAGCTAACAGAGGAATTTAGCAAAGTAGCAGGGCACAAGGTCAACAAATAAAAACCAGTTAGGTTTCTATACATGAGCAATGAGAAATCTGAAAGGAAAATTAAGAAATCAATTCCATTTACAATAACATTTAAGAGAATAAATTAATAAAATTACCTAGGAATAAATCTAACCAGGGATGAGAAGGACTTATACAAAAACTATAAAACACTACCAAAAGAGATGAAAGAAGACTTAAATAAATGGAAAGATGTTCCATGTTCATGGATTGGAAGATTTAACATTGTTAAGATCACAATACTACCCAAAGTGATCTATAGATTCAACGCAATCCTGATCAAAATTCTAATAACAAATTGTGGTAACAGTGTGAAGAATGTGAATTCTAGGACACTTAATTTTGCTCATGCAGAACCTGTATATAGACCAAGAGGCCATCGTTTGAACAGAACAAGGGGATACTGCTTAGTTTAAAATCAGGAAAGGTGCGTGTCAGGGTTGTATCCTTACACTAAACCTATTCAATATGTAGGTTGAGCAAATAATCTGAGAAGTCATTCTATATGAAGGAGAATGCAGCATCAGGATTGGAGGAAGACTTGTTAACACAACCTTGTTTGCTGAAAGTGAAGAGAACTTGAAGCACTTACTGACGAAGATCAAAGAACACAGTCTTCAGTATGAATTACACCTTAAAGGATAAAGAAAACAAAAATCCTCACAACTGGACAAATAATCAACATTGCAATAAATGGAGACAATATTGAAGTTGTCAAGGATTTCATTTTACTTGGATCCACAATCAACGGCTATGGAAACAATAGTCAAGAAATCAAAAGACGCATTGTATTGGGCAAATCTGCTCCAAAAAACCTCTTTAAAGTATTAAAAAGTGAAGATGTCACTTTGAGGGCTAAGGTGCTCCTGATCCAACCCATGGCATTTTCAATGGCTTCATACGCATGTGAAAGCTGGGTAATGAATAAGGAAGACCCTTTCTTTTTTAAGAAGAATTGATGCCGTTGAATTATGGTGCTGATGAAGAATATTGAATATACGATGGACTGCCAGAAGAATGAACAAAGCTGTCTTGGAAGAAGTATAGCCAGAATGCTTGTTAGACAGGAAAATGTTGAGACTTCATCTTATATACTTTGGACATGTTATCAGGAGGGACCAGTCCCAGTAGAGGGGCATCATGCTTGGTAAAATAGAGGGTCAGTGAAAAAGAAGAAGATCCCCAACAAAATGGACTGATGCAGTGGCTGCAACAATGGGCTCAAATATAGCAACAATTGTAAGGGTGGTACAGGACTGGGCAGTGTTTCATTCTGTTGTACATAGGGTTGCTATGATCAGAACAAACTCTACAGCATCTAATAACAACTACAACATACAGATACAGTAATCAAAATAAAACTTGTGTAACAATAGACACATAGACCAGTGGAATAGAACTGAGAGTCCGGAAATAAACCCATACATTTATGGTCAACTGATTTTTGAGAAGGGTGCTAAGTCCATTTGATGGGAAAAAATGATTCTCTTCAATAAGGGGTGCTGGGAAAATTGAATTTCTGCACACATAAAAATGAAACAGGATCCATGCCTCATACCATATAGAAAGAAAAATTCAAAACGGATTAAGGCCCTAAATGTGCAAACTAAAACAATAAAATTCTTAGAAGAAAAAAACAGAGGAAATGCTATCAGGTCTAGCTTTTAGCAATGGATTATCTTTCATAATAACAAAAGCACAAAGGCAAGAGATAAAATAGGTAAGCAGGATCTCATAAAAATTAAAAAATTTTGTTCATTAAAAGGCTACCAAAAAAGTGAAAAGACAAGCTACCAACTGGGAGAATATCTGTGGAAACCGTACCCTGCAAGAATCTGATAATCAAAATATATATAAAACTTCAACAACTTAACAACAAAAAGACAATAATCCAATCATAAAATGTGCAAAGGACTTGAATAGACATTTCACCAAAGAAGACATTCAAATGGTCATGAAAACACACTGAAAGCTGCTAGTATGATTAGCCATCAGAA
The DNA here is from genome assembly GCF_024166365.1 of Elephas maximus indicus. Taxonomy (NCBI): domain Eukaryota; kingdom Metazoa; phylum Chordata; class Mammalia; order Proboscidea; family Elephantidae; genus Elephas; species Elephas maximus. The sequence goes on along the minus strand of NC_064823.1, from coordinate 110,208,057 downwards.
AGATGCAAATCAAAACCATACTGAAATATCATTTCACTCCCATCAGGATGGCTAAGTTAAAAAAAAAAAAACTGAAAATAACAAATGTTGACGAAGATGTAGGGAAATTGGAACTCTTACCCATTACTGGTGGAAATGCAAAATGGTACAGTAGTTGTGGAAAACAGTGTGGTGGTTCCTCAAATAACTAAAAATAGAATCACCATATGATCCAGGAATTCCATTCCTAGGCATATACCCCAAAGACTTGAAGGCAGAGACTCAAACAGAGATTTGTACACCAACGTTCATTGCAGCACTATTCACAATATTGAAAGATGGAAACAACCTAAATGCCCATCAACAGATGAATGGATGGTAAACACAAAAGCTACAAAAACAAAACAAACAAACAAACAAATCCACAAACAAAAGGAATTCAGCACAGGAGATGAAGAGAAACAAAGAAAACATCAGCACCACAAAAAAAAAGCACTACAAAACAACAGCAGTAAACTCAAACCTATCAATCATCACACTGAATGTAAATGGCTTAAATACACCCATAAAGGACAGAAAGTGACAGAATGGATTAAAAAAAAATAGGACCCATCAATATGCTGTCTACAAGAGATACTAGAAACAAAGGCATAAGTTTATTAAAAACCAAAGGATGGAAAAAATATATCACACAAACAGTAACCCAAAAAGAGCAGAAGTGGCAATACTAATCTCGGATAAAATAGACTTTAAGACAAAATCCACCATAAAAGACAAGGAAGGAAATTATATAATGAAAAGGGACAATCCACCATGAGTACATAACCGTAATAAATATCTACACACCCAATAACAGGTCTCCAAAATACATAAAACGAACTCTAACAGCACTGAAAAGAGAAATTGACAGTTCCACAATTGTAGTAGGAAACTTCAACACACCACTCTCAGTAAAGGACAGAACATGTAGAAAGAAACTCAACAAATATACAGAAGATCTAAGGGCCACAATCAACCATCTTGGCTTCATAGACTTATACAGAACACTCCACCTGACAGCAGCAAAGTATACATTCTTTTCCAACTCCTGTGGAATGTTCTTCAGAATAGACCACATCTTAGGCCATGAAGCAACCCTCAACAAAATCCAAAACATTGAGATAATACAAAGCATCTTCTCTGATCACAAGACCGTAGGAGTAGAAATTAATAACAGAAAGAGCGAGGAAAAAAAAAAAATCAAATACATGGAAACTGAATAACACCTTGCTTAAAAACCACAGAGTAGTAGAAGAAATCAAAGATGGAATAAAAAAAAATCCCTAGAATCAAACAAGAATGAAAATACATCAGACCAAAACCTTTGGGACACAGCAAAGGCAGTCCTCAGAGGTCAGTTTATAGCAATAGATGCACACATCAAAAAAGAAGAAAGGGACAAAAATCAAAACATTAGGTATATAGCTCGAACAAATAGAAAAAGAACAGCAAAGAAGGCCACAGCCACCAGAAGAAAGGAAATAATGAAGATCAGAGCAGAAATAAATGAAATAGAGAATAAAAAAACAATAGAAAGAATCAACAAAAGCAAAGGTTGATTCTTTGAAAGGGTCAATAAAATCAACAAACCACTGGGCAAACCGACAAAAGAATGACAGAAGAGGATGCAAATAACCAAATAAGAAAAGAAATGGGGGACATTACAACGGACCCAACTGAAACAAAAAGGATCATAACAGAGTACTATGAAAAACTATACTATAACAAATTTGAAAACCTAGAGGAAATGGATAAATTTCTAGAAATACACCACCCACCTAAATTAACACAAACTGAGGTAGAAAATTTGAACAGATCCACAACAAGTGACGAGATTGAAATGGTAATTAAAAAAAAAAAAAAGTCCTGGCCCAGATGGCTTCGCTGGAGAATTCTACCAGTCAGAGAAAAGTTCACACCAATACTACTCAAACTATTTCAGAACACAGAAAAGGAAAGGATACTTCCAAATTCAATCTATGAAGCCAGCATAACCCTGATACCAAAACCAGGCAAAAACACGACACAAAAAAGAAAATTACAGACCAATATCTCTCATGAATATAGATGCAAAAATTCTCAACAAAATTCTAGCCAATAACCAAGTGGGATTCATACCAAGTATGCAAGGGTGGTTCAACATTAGAAAATCAAGCAGTGTAATCCACCACATAAATAAAACAAAAGAAAAGAATATATGATCATCTCAATAGATGCAGAAAAGGCATTCGATCAGTCCAATACCCATTCCTGATAAAAACTGTCAATAAAATAGGAATAGAAGGAAAATTCCTCAATGTAATAAAGGGGCATCTATACAAACCAACAGCCAGCATCATATTCAATGGAGAGAGGCTGAAAACATTTCCCCTGACAACAGGAATAAGACAGGGATGGCCTTTATCACCACTCCTATTTAACATTCTGCTAGAAATTCTAGCTAGGGCAGTAAGGCAAGGGGAAAAAAAAAAGTGGCATCCAAATTGGTAAGGTAGAAGTAAAACTGTCCCTATTTGCAGGTGATATAATACTATACATTGAGAACTCAAAGGACTCCACATGAAAACTACTGGAACAAATAGAAAGATTCAGCAGAGTAGCAAGATACAAGATAAACATACAAAAATCAGTTGGATTCCTATACACCAATAAAGAGAACTATGAAAAGGAAATCAGGAAAATAATACCATTTATAATACCCCATAAAAAAAAAAAATACTTAGGAATAAATCTAACCAGGGAGGTAAAAGACTTTTACAGGGAAAACTACAAAACACTATTGCAAGAAACTTACATAAATGGAAAAACATACCATGCTCATGAGTACGTAGACTCAACATTGTGAAAATGTCAATTTTACCCAAAGCCATCTACAAATACAATGCAATCCTGATCCAAATACCAACAGCCATCTTTAAAGAGATGGAAAAACTAATCATTAACTTTATATGGAAAGGAAAGAGGCCCTGGATAAGTAAAGCACTATTGAAGAAAAAGAATAAAGAAGGAGGCCTCATACTATCTGACCTCAGGACTTACCTTACAGCTACAGTAGTCAAAATAGCCTGGTACTGGTACAAGGACAGACACATTGACAAATGGAACAGAATTGAGAACCCAGATCTAAATCCATCCACCTACAGTCACCTGATGTTCGACAAAGGCACAAAGTCCATTAAATGGGGAAAATACAGTTTTTTAACAAATGGTGCTGGCAAAACTAGGTGTTCATCTGCAAAAAAATGAAACAGGTCTCAAACCCCACACCACATACAAAAACTAATTCAAAATGGATCAAAGACCCAAATATAAAACCAAAAACTATAAAGATCACAGAAGAAAAAATAGGGGCAATGTTAGAGGCCCTAATACATGGCATAAACATGATACAAACCATAAGTAAAAATGCACAAACACCAGAAGATAACTGGGATCTTTTAAAAATTAAACATTTATGCTCATCAAAAGACTTTATCAAATGAGTAAAAGAGAACCTACAGGCTGGGAAAAAAACTTTGGCTATGACAAATCCTACAAAGATCTAATCTCTAAAATCTATAGAAAAATTCAACACTTCTACAACAAAAAGACAACCCAATTAAAAAATGGGCAAAGGATATGAACAAACACTTCACCAAAGAAGACATTCAGGTGGCTAACAGACACAAGAGGAAATGCTCTCAATCACTAGCCACTAGAGAAATGCAAATCAAGACCACAATGATATACCATCTCACCCCGATGTTTCTGGCACGAATCAAAAAAAAAAAAAAAAACCAGAAAATAACAGGTGTTGGAGAGGCTGCGGGAAGGTTGAAACTCTTATGCACCACTAGTTGGAATGCAACATAGTATAACCATTTTGGAAAATGATATGGGACTTTCTTAAAAAGCTAGAAATAAAAATACCATATGATCCAGCAATACCGCTGCTATGGATATATCCTACAGAAATAAGAGCCATCACATGAATAGACATATGCACACCCATGTTCACTGCAGCATTATTCGCAATGTCAAAAAGATGGAAACAACCTAAGTGCTCTTCAACAGATGAATGGATAAACAAACTGTGGTACATACACACAATGAAATTCTATGCAACAATAAAGAACAATGATGAATCTGTGAAGCCAGCACAACTTGACCAAGACAAAGTCATAGAAATTCCACAGACTCATCCAAACTCCCTGAGTTTCCAAATTACTGGGCCGAGGGCTGGGGACTATGGTCTTGGGGGACATTTAGCTCAACTGACATAACATAGTTTATAAAGAAAATGTTCTACATCTTACTTTGGTGAGTAGCATCTGGGGTCTTAAAAGTTTGTGAGCGGCCATCTAAGATACTTACACTGGTCCCACCCCTTCTGGAGCAAGGGAGAATGAAGAAAACCAAAGACACAGGAAAAGATTAGTCCCAAGGACTAATGGACCATAACTATCACCACCAGACTGAGTCCAGCACAACTAGATGGTGCCTGCTATCACCACTGACTGCTCTGACAGGGATCACAATAGAGTGTCCGAGACAGACCTGGGGAAGAATGTAGAACAAAATTCAAACTCAGAAAAAAAGACCAGATTCACTGGTCTGACAGAGACTAGAGAGGCCCTGAGAGTAGGGCCCCAGGATATTCTTTTAACTGAGTACTGAGGTCACTCTTGAGGTTCACCCTTCAGCCAAATATTAGAGAGGCTCATAAATCAAACAATAATATACATGGCCCAACCATGTATAGGAGACTAAATGAGCACATCAGCCCAGGGGCAAGAATGAGAAGGCAGAAGGGGGGCAGGAAAGCTGGACAAATGGAAACGGGGAACCTAAGGTTGAGAAGTGGAGAGCGTTGACACATTGCAGGGTTGGCAACCAATGTCACAAAACAATATGTGTATTAATTGTTGAATGAGAAACTAATTTGTTCTGTGGGCCTTCATCTAAAGCTCAAAACAAACACACACACAAAAATGAATAAATGGGTAAACAAAATGTGGTACATACATACAATGGAGTACTACTCATCCAGTAGGAGAAATGAAGCCTTGATACACGATACAGTATGGATGGAGCTGGAAGACATTATGCTGAGTGAAATAAGTCAGTCACTATAGGGTCACTATGAGTTGGAATTCGACTCGATGGCACTGGGTTTTTTGGGTAAAGGAGAAATATTGTATGACCTCACTTACATAAAAAAACAAGAAAAGGCAAATGTGTAGGGAACAGAGTTTATTAGTGGTTACGGGCGGGGGGTAGGGAGGGGGAAAAGGGGTTAATGGTGATGGAAAATCACTTTGATTAATGGTAGGCTAGCACAGCCAATTATTGTAATTGTTGTCAATAAGTTGCACACGTATAAAAAGTTGAATTGGCAAAAGTTGTATGATAGACATATTTACAACAATAACAAAAAAAGAAAGAGTAGCTGCTCAGGCTGCTATGCACAACCAAAATCCTCATGGGATTTGGTTTCTTGGTTTGGAAAGTTAGGGTTATGGTGTCAGGGGACATCCCAGTTAATTGGCTTAATAACTTGTTTAGAGCTTTTGTTCTACTTCCTAGTTTGTCACATAGTGCCTGGGGTCTGAAAAGCTTGCAAGTGGCCATCCAAGTCACAACAATTGGTCTTTATTCACCTTGAGCAACAGAGGAAGAAGTAGCATCAGGAACAGAAGGAGAATATGGAAGATGTGACTAATCGCCTCCGTGAACAACTGCCTCCTTTGCCATGAGACCAGAGGACTCGATGGTGCCTGTCTACCATTACTGAGCATTTTAATAAAAAATTCTGTAGACAGATCCTGATGAAAAAGGGGAAAAGGAAGAACAGAATTGAAATTATCATGGACTCCAGACTTCCTGGAGCCATGAAGATTGGAAAAAGCCCTGAAGCTATTGCCCTGAGATAACCTTTAAACCTTAAACCAGAAGTACTCCCTGAAGTGTTCTTAAAACCAAACAATAGTTTAGCTTTACTAAAAAAAAACAAAAAAATCTGCCTTGAGCATTGTGCTCTTTTAAGAACTATCCATACCGGATCAAATCGAGACTAGCAACTTGAAAGATTAGATAGGAACCTTAGGGGGCAGTGAATTTATGTTAATGGAGGAGGAACCGCTCAGAAAAGGAGGGTGAGAATGGTCGCACAACTTGAAGAAAGCAATCAATGTCACTAAATGGTACTTGTAGAATTGGTGTATGTTTTGTTGTATATGTTCTCAACAACTACAAAAAAAAATTAAAAAATATATATAAATAATAAAAATCACTGATATTGAAGGGTACATGTCAGTCAAACACTGTGCTAAGAGCTTTATATGAAACATCTCATTTAATTCTCATGGCAACTCTGCCCAGGGACCTTCTCATGCCGATATATTCCTTGACAGATCAGATGCACTGACAGGTTAGATAAGATCCCACTGACAGCTGTGATAAAGGCAGAGTTGAGATTTTGAATCATGGGTTAATTCTTCATCCAATCAACATTGATTGAGCGCTCAGTGTCAGACTCAATTCTAGGTTCTGGGGACACTGAAGTGAATCAGACATCAAAATTTCTGCCTGTGAGTTCTGGAAATACAGACACACAGTTGAGTTTAGCAGTTACAATTGATAACTATTTTTTTCATGATTAGGCAGCATTATAAAAAAAGGAAAAAGTGGCTGGTAGAAATTTAGCCCTACAGCCTGATTTTATATTTCCTGAAGGAGATAGACCTCATAAATGATCCTAAGTCCCTGAAGAGTGAAAGTCTGGATTCTAAAGTTAGACTCTTCCAGAAAAAAGCACTCTCTTTGAAGTAGCTACTTCCTTAAAGAAAACACACACACAAATTCCTCTATATCTTTTTTCAAAGCAGCATTTATTCTAGGCATGTTTTATAAACCTGGGACAACACCTTTAACAATTCAGCATTGCCAGACCAGACGGACTACTATTTCCCTCTGTAATAGATATCTGGTCACAACAATTTCCATACATTTCAATAAGCTCTGAGAACAACATAACGTATTTCAATAATTCAGTGACCTGAATTTGCTGATAGAGCCTGTAGTTCATCAGTAAGTCTTTACTCCCTTAGTAGCCAAATTGCCCTTGTGCCACAAAGGGTAACACTCTCTGCAATGGCCTGACCTACTTTGAGAGCCCAAAGCAAGCAGGCACCTTGGTCTCCGCACATCGTAGCCATACACACATCCAACTTACAACTGAAGGTTCAAAGTCATTACTTGTTAAGTTAATCAGGCCAGTAGTTCTCAAAAAGGAATTTTCGAACAGTTGACATTTCCTCATAGACAGTTTCTGAATCTACCTAAACTATCTCTGACTTAAAATATCACACTGTTTTTCTTAGGTGCCATCGAGTTGGTTCCAACTAGTGGCGACCCTATGCACAGCATAACGAAATACTGCCCGGTCCTGCACCATCCTTAAAATTGTTGCTGTGCTTGAGCTCATTGTTGCAGCCACTGTGTCAATCCACCTCGTTGAAGGTCTTCCTCTTTTCTGTTGACACTGTACTTTGCCAAGCATGATGTCCTTCTCCAGGGACTGATCCTTCCTGACAACATGTCCAAAGTACGTTAAGACGCAGTCTTGCCATCCTTGCTTCTAAGGAGCATTCTGTCTTTACTTCGTCCAAGACAGATTTGTTTGTTCTTTTGGCAGTCCATGCTATATTCACTATTCTTCGCCAACACCACAATTCAAAGGCATCGATTCTGCTTCAGTCTTCCTTATTCATTGTCCAACTTTCACATGCGTATGATGAGATTGAAAATACCGTGGACTGGGTCAGGTGCACTTTAGTCTTCAAGGTGACATCTTTGCTCTTCAACACTTTAAAGAGGTCCTTTGCAGAAGATTGACCCAATGCAATGCGTCGTTTGATTCCTTGACTGCTGCTTCCATGGCTGTTGATTGTGGATTTAAGTAAAATGAAATCTTTGGCAACTTCAATCTTTTCTCTGTTTATCATGATGTTGCTCATTGGTCCAGTTGTGAGGATTTTTGTTTTCTTTATGTTGAGGTGCAATCCATAGTGAAGGCTGTGGTCTTTGATCTTCATTAGTGAGTGCTTCAAATCCTTTTCACTTTCAGCAAGCAAGGTTGTGTCATCTGCATAATGCAGGTTGTTAATGAGTCTTCCTCCAATCCTGATGCCCCATTCTTCTTCATGTAGTCTAGCTTCTCGTATTATTTGCTCAGCATACAGATTAAATAGGTACAGTGAAAGAATACAACCCTGATACACACCTTTCCTGATTTTAAACCAATCGGTACCCTCTTATTCCATCCGAACAACTGCCTTTTGATTTATTTAAAGGTTCCTCATGAGCATAAGTAAGTGTTCTGGAATTCCCATTCTTCGTAATGTTATCCATAATTTGTTATGATCTACATAGTTGAATGCCATTGCATAGTCAATAAAACACAGGTAAATATTCTTCTGGTATTCTCTGCTTTCAGCCAGGATGCATCTGACGTCAGCAACGATGCTTCTGGTTCCACGTCCTCTTCTGAAACCGGCCTGAATTTCTGGAATTTCTTTGTTGATAAACTGCTGAAGCCATTTTTTGAATGATCTTCAGAAAATTTTGCTTATGTGTGATATTAATGATATTGTTCTATAATTTCCGCATTCAGTTGGATCACCTTTCTTGGGAATAGGCATAAATATGGATCTCTTCCAGTCAGTTGGCCAGGAAGCTGTCTTCCATATTTCTTGGCATAGACAAGTGAGCACCTCTAACGCTGCATCCATTTCTTGAAACGTCTCAATTGATATTCTCTCAATTCCCGGAGCCTTGTTTTTCGCCAATGCCTTGAGAGCAGTTCGGACTTCTTCCTTCAGTACTATTGGTTCCTGATCATATGCTACCTCTTGAAGTGGGTTGAACATCAACTAATTCTTTTTGGTATAATGACTGTGTATTCCTTTCATCTTTTGATGCTTCCTGCGTTGTATAATATTTTCCCCATAGAATCCTTCACTATTCCAACTCAAGGCTTGAATTTTTTCTTCAGCTCTTTCAGCTTGAGGAACGCTGAGTGTGTTCTTTCCTTTTTGTTTTCTATCTCCAGCTCTTTACAGATGTTATTATAATACTTTGTCTTCTTGAGCCACCCTTGAAATCTTCAGCGCTTTTACTTCATCATTTCTTCCTTTTGCTTTAGGTGTGAGCAAGTTTCAGAGTCTCCTCTGACATCCATCTTGGTCTTTTCTTTCTTTCCTGTCTTTTCAATGACCTCTTGCTTTCTTCATGGATGATGTCCTTGATGTCATTCCACAACTTGTCTGGTCTTCCGTCACTAGTGTTCAAGCATCAAATCTATTCTTGAGATGGTCTCTAAATTCAGGTGGGATATACTCAAGGCCATATTTTGGCTCTCATGGACTTGCTCTGATTTTCTTCAGTTTCAGCTTGAACTGGCTTATGAGCAATTGATGGTCCGTTCCATAGTCGGCCCCTGGCCTTGTTCTGACTGATGATACTGAGCTTTTCCACTGTCTGTTTCCACAAAAAAAAAAAAAAATAATAATTTTTTTTTTCTTTCCACAGATGTAGTCAATTTGATTTCTGTGTGTTCCATCTGGTGAGGTCCATGTGTATAGTCATCATTTACGTTGGTGAAAGAAGGTATTTGCAATGAAGAAATTGTTGGTCTTGCAAAATTCTATCATTCGATCTCTGGCATTATTTCTATCACCAAGGCCATATTTTCCAAATACGAGTCCTTCTTCTTTGTTTCCAACTTTCGCATTCCAATCACCAGTAATTATCAATGCATCTTGATTACATGTTCAATCAATTTCAGACTGCAGCTGCTGATAAAAATCTTCCATTTCTTCATCTTTGGCCTTAGTGGTTGGTGCATAAATTTGAATAATAGTCGTATGAAGTGGTCTTTCTTGTAGGCGTATGGATATTATCCTATCACTGACAGCATTGTACTTCAGGATTTTGAAATGTTCTTTTGATGATGAATGCAAAACCATTCGTCTTCAAGCTGTTATTCACAGCGTAGTAGACTATAGGACTGTCTGATTCGAAATGGCCAATACCAGTCCATTTAAGCTCATTAATGCCTAGGATATTATCTTTATGAGTTCCATTTCATTTTTGATGATTTCCAATTTTCCTAGATTGATATTTCTTACATTCCAGGTTTCAATTATTAATGGATGTTTGAAGCTGTTTCTTCTCATTTTGAGTCGTGCCACATCAGCAAATGAAGGTTCCAAAAGCTTGACTCCATCCACTTCATTAAGGTCAACTCTACTTTGAGGAGACAGCTCTTCCCCAGTCATCTTTTGAGTGCCTTCCAGCCTGGGGGGCTCATCTTCCAGCACTATATCAGACAAGGTTCTGCTGCTGTTCACAGGGTTTTCACTGGCTAATGCTTTTCAGAAGTAGACCTCCGGGCCCTTCTTCCTAGTCTGTCTTAGTCTAGAAGCTCAGCTGAAACCTGTCTTCCATGGGTGACCCTGCTGGTATCTGAATACTGGTGGCATAGCTTCCAGCATCACAGCAACACGCAAGCCCCCACAGTATGACAAACTGACCGACACATGGGGGAAAATATCACAGTAGCTTTTCATAATTGAAAAACATTGGAATAAATAAACAGGATGCTTTCCACGGTAAACATGGATATATAAAATAAAAAATTATTCCTATTATTGTATTATGTATTTATAACCCCCCCCCCCAAAAAAAAACCAAACTTGTTGCCGTAGAGTCATTTCTTTCAGAGCTGTCAGTGGTGGTAGCCAGGCACCATCTAATTGTTCTGGACTCAGTCTGGTGGAGGCTGTGGGCTAATCTCTCCCTTGTGTCTTTGGTTTTTTTCATTCTCCCTTGCTACCGATGGGGTAGGACCAGTATAGTCTCTTAGGTGGCCACTCACCAGCTTTTAAGACCCCAGACGCTACTCACCAAAGTAGAACGTAAAACATTTTCTTTATAAACGATGTTATGCCAATTGAGTTAGAAGTTTCGCAAGACCATGGTCGCCACCGTCCTCAGCCCAGCAATTCAGTCCCTGAGGGAGTTTGGATGTGTCTATGGAGCTTGCCTTCCAATCCTATCTTTTGCAGTTGACAAAACTGAACGTCAGAGAGGTTAAGTGACGTCCTGGATCACCCAGCTAGTTGCTGTGCATGGTATGTTTGTCCTGGGCCCTGCCCCACACCAGGGCTGGCTTCAAGCAGTAAGTCCTTGTTGACTTTATGCAGTAGAAATATTTGCTTTGGGATTTGATTTACCAACCCCTGCTGCTTATACGTAGATGGCTTCATCCTGAACAAGTCACCTGATCCTGTACTTTGAGGCTGTTCTTTGTACACAAATATCTCCCCAGTCTCTTTACTGTTTATATCTCACTCTTTATTACCTGATATAATTACCCCTTGCCCAGTCTTCTGTGTAGTTATGTGATTTATGGCTCTGTTATTAGCAGCAGGCTTCAATGTACTTTGAAAGGAGTATTAGGAGCAAAGATCACTGATCAAGTACTGACCAATCCTATTTGATTATTTTAGTGTTTCATTAGCTGAGAGGTTTAGGGAGATATCTTTTGGAAGGATTGGTTCCTTTTTATGGATTCCTGTCAAGTTGGCTTTCGAGAGCAAAAAGTTGTCCCATTTTTCAAATACAGGGGCAGAATTTAAAAATACTCACACATCCGTTTTAGAATTATACTATGTAAGCCTTGGATGGAAGATCATTGTATATGATTTACAACGGCATTTTTGAAATGGAATTCCTAACATTGAATGAGTATCTCAGGGATAGGTATAACAAATGTGTCTTTTTTTTTTTTCCCAGTGGTTTAAATTGATCTATTTTACCTGTAACTCAATTTATTGTTACTGAAAATGAGTCCCTCTCAGACTGTTCTTTAGTGACTTAATGATTTCTGAGCAATCCCCAACGTGTACTTTACATGTCTTCTCACTTGCTGTGGGCTTCTTTGTGGCTGGCCCTCATGGGATTTGACTCTGTTAGGTCAGGTGATCCTCTGCTGGTAACTGGTGCTATTACTGCCACTCTGCCTAGGTGAAGGGGACACTGCCCACACTCCTTCCAGGTCCCTGGGTGAGGCAAATGGTTTGCACTGGACTTGTAACCAAGAGGTTGGTGGTTCAAACCCACCAGGTGGCACCATGGAAGAAAAATTCTAGCGATTTGCTTCCGTAAAGATTACAGCCAAGAAAACTCCATGGAGCAGTTCTATTGTGTGATACATGGGGTTGCTATGAGTTGGAATCAACTCAATGGTACAAGACAACAGCAGCAAGAAGGAAGTTTTAAGGGTAGTCTCCTAAAAATTGAGAATAATGAAAGAGATGTACAATATAACAGAAGGATTAGGCCGTTTTCCCAGGGTCCCTTCACCTGGCTGAGGCAGCTTACTTCTTACTTTGTTGTTGTTGTTAGGTGCCATCGAATCGGTTCCAACTCATAGCGACCGTACGCACAATAGAACAAAACACTGCCCGGTCCTGCGCCATCCTTACAATCATTGTTATGCTTGAGCTCATTGTTGCAGCCACTGTGTCAATCCACCTCGTTGAGGGTCTTCCTCTTTTCCGCTGACCCTGTACTCTGCCAAGCATGATGTTCTTCTCCGGGGGCTGATCCCCCCGACAACATGTCCAAAGTATGTGAGACGCAGTCTTACCATCCTTGCCTCTAAGGAGCATTCTGGCCACACTTCTTCCAAGACGGATTTGTTTGTTCTTTTGGCAGTCCATGGTATTTTCAATATTCTTCACCAACACCACAATTCAAAGGTGTCAACTCTTCTTTGGTCTTCCTTATTCATTGTCCAGCTTTCACATGCATATGATGCAATTGAAAATACCATGGATTGGGTCAGGCACACCTTAGTCTTCAGGGAGACATCTTTGCTCTTCAACACTTTGAAGAGGTCCTTTGCAGCAGATTTATCCAATGCAATGCGTCTTTTGATTTCTTGACTGCTGCTTCCATGGCTGTTGATTGTGAACCCAAGTAAAATGAAATCCTTGACAACTTCAATCTTTTCTCCATTTATAATGATGTGGCTCATTGGCCCAGTTGTGAGGATTTTTGTTTTCTTTATGTTGAGGTGTAATCCATAGTGAAGGCTGTGGTCTTTGATCTTCGTTAGTAAATGCTTCAAGTCCTCTTCACTTTCAGCAAGCAAGGTTGTGTCATCTGCGTAATGCAGGTTGTTAATGAGTCTTCCTCCAATCCTAATGCCCCGTTCTCCTTCATATAGTCCAGCTTCTTGGATTATTTGTTCAGCATACAGATTAAATAGGTATGGTGAAAGAATACAACCCTGATGCACACCTGACTTTAAACCAATCAGTATCCCCTTGTTCTGTCTGAATAACTGCCTCTTGACCTATGTAAAGGTTCCTCATGAGCACAATTAAGTGTTTTGGAATGGGCTGGGACAGAGAAAAGGAGGGACTTCATGAGCAGAGGAATCAGAGTTTATACACTGTGACAGTTCTAAGTCCATGAGGTAGTAGATGCCCAAACTTCAGCCTGGTTCTCTTGGGGACAGATTGGCAACTGGGAAAAGGGTCTTGGGAGTCTGAATGGCTGTGATTTTCAATATGCAAGGCCAGTTTTGGCATGGCATAATGGAAAAAATAGGATCCTACTTCTTAGAAGAATCATTGCACCAGTACTGCCACTAATATTTGAGAGGTCCAGGCAATAGCTGGCTGCTAACCAAAAGGTTGACAGTTCGAACTTATCCAGTGGATCTGCAGGAGAAAGAGCTGACGATCTCCTTCCATAAAGATTACAGCCAAGAAAACCCTACGAAGCAGTTTTACTGTCACATGGGGTAGCTATGAGTCAGAACTGACTTGATGGCACCCAACAACAGTAACAACAGGCAATAGTGCAAATGAAAGCCAACGTACCGTATGTCTAAGTATTCAAAACTTGTTGATCAAGCTACAGCTATAGTCTCATCCTTGTTTCCAATGAGGGCCACCACACTCCCCAGGTACTGTCTTGTGGTATTGTCCTTGCAACCTGGAGGTTATGGGAGCCACGCCCTCCCCCTGCTGGCCCTGCTACCTGTAAGCTCTTGGGGTAGGCAGGACCGACAGGGGCCTGGGCTCAGACTCCTGTGCAGTGAGTGAAGCTGCCTGAACCCAGGACAGAGACTGACCTGGGTCAAACGTCTCAAGGGAGGGAGGTAGGAGGGCAGGAAGGCTCACCTCCTCCAGACCTTACTTCTCCAACTCTGGATTCCCAGGCAGTTCTCAGCGCCTCGGCCATCAGAGCAGACAGCAGGAAAGAGCGCAGTCATCAGGAGAACCCTGTCTGACTAGGCCCTCTTTTTGAGTGATTTGGGAAAAGGCACTTTCAAGTAAAAACAGCTGTTCTTTTGCTGGTTTTCTAAGGCACGGACTGATTCCCAACACCCGTCCCATACTCTCAACCCCTATTCTCTGGCTTTAAGGGCCCAGTTCAGCTTGCAGGGTTGTTCTCCTGGATTGGTAACCAGAATTCCCCAAGTTTTTCTTGTGAGACCAAAAGAAAAAAATCTTTGTACTTTGATGTTTGTGATACATCAAGTCCTCTCAAGCATGGGGCCCAGAGCAGGGGCCCCTTTTGCCTGAGTCTAAGGGTGGTCTAAGGCTTGTGCCACATAACAGGGTAGATGGTTAAAGAGCCGTTACATTGGAGCGCAGGCCACCAGAGCTGGTAGACACCGGGGAGTGGGAAAGAGAATTCTTGTTCCCCTTGTCCCATTCACTACCACACCACCCCCTACACTCTAAAAACTCCAGCAGAACAGGAACTGACAAGAAGACATCACATGGTATACCGGTCCAGCTTTCAACGGGGACATGGGTTGACAGTTACTGAAGCAACTGTAGCAGAAAACTGGGTCCCTGTGGGGACTTCCTGATTTTCTCTGTCTCTCTCCTTGAGGTATCTGGAGTTACGACTGGGCTTTTTGGGCTGAGTAAGCCTCTGGGATCCTTGAGCAATCAAAGGTGAAAGGAAGATATACGGGTAGGGTGACTATTAATTCCCTAGGGCTACTATAGCAAAATACCACAAACTGGGTGGCTTATGTTTGTTGTTGTTAGTTGCCATTGAGTTGGCTCCAACTCATGGCGACCTTATGTATAACAGAAAGGAACCTTGCCCAGTCCTGTGCCATCTTTATGATTGTTGGTTTGAGTCCCTTGTGGCTACTGTGTCAATCCATCTCAATCCATCAATCTATCCCTCTACTTTACCAAACACGATGTCCTTTACTAGTGATTGGTCTTTCCTGATGATCTGTCCAAAGTGAGCTGAAGTCTTGGCATCCTCATTTTTAAGGAACATTCTGGTTGTATTTCTTCTACAAGTGATTTGTTCATTCTTCTGACAGTCCACAGTATATCCAATATTTTTTGCAAACATCACTATTCAAATGCATTGATTCTTGTTCTGTCTTCCCTTTTCTTTGTCCAGCTTTCACATGCATGTGAGGTGATTTAAAAGATCATGGCTTGGGTCAGGCACATCTTAGTCATCAAAGTGACATTTTGCTTTTTAACACTTTAAAGAGGCTTTTTGCAGCAGATCTTCCCAATACAATTCATCATTTGATTTCTTCATTGCTGCATCCATGGACATTGACTGTTGATCCAAGTAGAATGAAATCGTTGACAACTTCCATTTTTTTTTTTCTTTATTTATCAGGATGTTGTTTATTGGTCCAGTTGTGAGGATTTTT
This sequence comes from Elephas maximus indicus, assembly GCF_024166365.1. Taxonomy (NCBI): domain Eukaryota; kingdom Metazoa; phylum Chordata; class Mammalia; order Proboscidea; family Elephantidae; genus Elephas; species Elephas maximus. The sequence continues at coordinate 110,192,279 of NC_064823.1, read as the reverse complement.
GTTTTCTTTATGTTCAGGTGTAATCCATATTGAAGGCTGTAGTTTTCGAAGTTCATCAGTAAGTATTTCAAATTGTCTTCATTTTCAGCAAAGTTGTGTTATTTACATATCACAGGTTGTTAACGAGTCTTCCTCCAATCCTGTTGCCACGTTCTTCTTCATGTAGTCCAGCTTCATGGATTATTTGTTCAGCATGCAGATTGAAGGCCATGTTCTCTCTAAAGACTCTAAGAGAAAATCCTATCTTGTTTCCCTCAACTTAAGTCTCAGCTTGAATCTGCAGCATAACTCTGTTATCACAACACCGTCTTCCCTTTGTCTGTGTTTTTTCCTCTTTATAGGGACACTGCTTATATTGGCTTAGGACTCAACCTACTCTATTATGACTACATGTTAACTGATAACATTTTCAGAGACCCTATTTCCAAGCAAGGCCACATTCACAGGTATCAGGCATTAGTACTTCGACATAATTTTTTTGGTGGACACAATTCAATCCATAACAATGTCCAACTTGTCCCAGTTTGCCCAGGACTGTCCAGGTTTTAAAACTGAAAGACTCTGTCTAGGTAACACCCTCAGTCCAGGGAAAACTAGAAGAGTTGGTTACAGTAGATACAAGGCTTTCTGCCAATCTGAACATATGGGTCCTGAGTCAGTTTAAATGTAAAAAAAACCAAGAGATGTGATCTTATTTGGGTACCAGACTTTGATCATACTGCTTACTAATCCTATAACCTTTGTGTATCTAGATTGGGTAGCCCGTGCTCACTTCTCTGTGCTGACTCTTCTCTTCAGCCTGGGCTATCTGGCTTCCTTCCATAACATCATTTCCTGCAAACTATTCTTACCAATGTTCCTAGTGATTTTATAAAATTCAATGTCTCTTCATGTTCTTAAACTTCAACATCTTAGTGACTTCGTTTGCTATTGGCTTTCTCTTTGAGAGAGCCTAAGTATACACTGGAGACACAGGACTCTCCTATGTGCATCCTTGACAGGTACTTAAGACTATCCTTTTTTTTTTTGTACATCCTATTTTTTTGTTAGTAATATATTGCAGTGCATAATTTGATGTTCTCATTCTCAGATGTTCACTTGCAGATGTTCAATTTTATGATTTACTGTTCAAAACACTGCCAGATTTATAAAGACATTGACAATAAAAGGCAATAATAATGAAAAGTAAAAAAAAAAAACGAGATATTCAACTTAGGTCAGAACCAACTTACAACGAAGTCATCATAATGGGACCCCATCATAAATCAGGGACTGTCTGTATGTATTTTAGCGATGGAAGGGCTCCACACAGCCAAATGGACCTAGGACTCACAGAAATTAGCATGTGGTCCTATATTTATTCATTCCTTTTTATTCTATAACCCACTTCCATTATCCTCAATAAATGACCTTTGTAATGTGAATTATTTATAGTCAATCCTCATTATTTAAGGGTTCCATATTTGCAAATATGCCTACTCACTAACATTTATTTGTAACCCCAAAATCAGTACTTGTGGGGGTTTTATGGTCATTCATGGACATGCACAGAGCGGTGAAAAACTCAAGTTGCCTGATGCACACATTCCTGGCTGAGACCGAACAAGGCAGTGCTCTGCCTTCTTCTGCTCCTACTGTAAATAACTGTCCTATTCACAGTCTGCTTAGTGCAATGTTTTTTGCGTTTTTGTACTTTTTATTAGTGATTTTGCTGTTTAAAATGGCCCCCAATTGTAGTGCTGAAGTGCTGTCTAGTGTTCCTAAGTGCAGGAAGGCTGTGATGTGCCCTATGGAGAAAAGATGTATGTTAGATAAGCTTTGTTCTGTGAGTTTGATGTTAATGAATCAACAACATATATTAAATACCCAAAAATCAAACCAAACCAGTTGCTATCAGGTTGATTCCAACTCATGGTGATCCCGTGTGTCACATAGTACAATTGTGCTCCACAGGGTTTTTTTTGTTTGTTTTGACCAGAGATGTGTGGATTTATTTCTAGATTCTCAATTCTATTGCACTGATCTATGTGTCTATTGTTGTACTAGTACCAAGATGTTTTGATTACTAACCCAATTTTGATTACTAACCCAGTTTTGATTACCGTAGCTATATAATATGTTTTAAAACCAGGAAGTGTGAGTCCTCCTACTTTGTTCTTCTCTTTCAACACTGCTTTACCTCTTCAGGGCCTCTTGCCATTCCATAAAAAGTTGAGGATTGGTTTTCCCATTTCTGTAAATCCGTAGGGTTTTCAAGGCTGTGACCTTTCAGGAACAGATCACACCAAGTCTGTCTTCTAAGGAGCCTCTGGGTGGGTTCAAAACTTGTGGTTAGTAGTTGAGCACTTAACTGTTCGTGCCCCCAAGGACTCCTGTCTTTCAATAGAAACACACACTAAAAAAAGATTATATCGACTGCTTGATGAAAATACGAACATAGGCTCCCAGGAACCTAACCCTGTATTTCCTTTAGGAAATGCTAATTCAGCATTTGCTATGATTTTATAGAAAACAAATATTGGAAATAACAGAATCCACTGTATTTCTATGTGAACACGTTTTCGCAAAGTGTACATGGTTGATTTGTGTAGTGCGTATTTCATTTAAACAATATTATGTTTTTATATTTTTCTGTTTCGTATTTTTTTCACTAAGAACCATGTTTTAAAGGTCCATCTATGCTGCTATAAAACCAACAAAAACCAAACCCAGTGCCGTTGAGTTGATTCTGACTCATAGAGACCCTGTAGGACAGAATAGAACTGCCCCGTAGAGTTTCCAAGGAGCGCCTAGTGGATTCGAACCACTGACCCTATGGTTAGCAGCCATAGCACTTAACTACTACCCCACCAGGGTCTCCATGCTGCTATAAGTATGTCTAATTCATCATTTCTAGGTAGATAAACTACTGTTGAGTCAACTTTGATTCATGACAATCTTATGTACAACAAAACAAAATGTTGCCCGGTCCTGTATCATCCTAACGAAGGCTCTTTAGAAGCAAGGATGGCAAGACTTCGTCTCACATACTTTGGACAAGTTATCAGGAGAGACCAGTCCCTGGAGAAGGACATGATGCTTGGTTAAGTAGAGGGTCAGTGAAACAGAGGAAGACATTTAACAAGATGGCTTGACACAGTGGCTGCAACAATGGGCTGAAGCATAACAATGATGGTTCAGGATGGTGCAGGACTGGGCAGTGTTTTGTTCCGTTGGACATACAGTCGCTATGAGTTGAAACCGATTTGACAGTGCCCAACAACAACTACATATCATCCTTATGATCACTGGCATGTTTGGATCCATCATTGCAGGTATCGTGCCAATCTGTCTCACCAAGGGTCTCCCTCACCATAGCTAGCCCTCTACTTCACCAAATACAATGTCCTCCTCCAGTAATTAATCCCTCCTGATGATGTAACCAAAGCAACCAAATCAGACTATGTTCTGTTGTGATCTGTAAGCTTTTCTTTGGCTGATTTTCAGAAGCAAATTGCCAGTCCTTTCTTCTAGCCTCTCTTAGTCTGAAACCTGTCCACCACGGGTGATCCTGCTAGTATCTGCAACACTGATGGCATATAGCATGCAACGGCACAGCAACACGCAAGCCACCATAGTACGACAACATGACAGATGTTATAGTTTCCACCTGCTACAAAGTGCTCTGTGGTATACACACACTACATTTTACCTATTCACTCTCCCAGTGATGGACTTCAAGGACTCCAACTCCCTGACACCCCCAACCTGCAGTGAACCTCCATGTACATTTCCACATGTTGCCCAGATATAGGCTCAGCCATGGAATTTCTGAGTCAGATGGCATACACATACTTAATTTGGCTAAATAACACCAAAGTCTCTCCAGAGAAGGTGCTGTTTTTATGTTTCTTTCTTTTTTTTTTTTTTTTGTGCTAGTCATATCAGAATTTTCTATCAGTTATGCTAACTTCATAAAATATATTGGGTAGTTCTTATTTTTCAATATTCTGGAACAGTCTGTATCGCATCGGAACTAATTGTTCCTTGAAAGCATGAGAATGTGAGCCGTGTGACTGCTTGGCACCAAAGCCCATTTATACTGGCAATCTATGAAAATGTTTTTGATTTCTTCCTTGGCTATTGGTTCCAATAAATTTTAATGGTCCTCAATCTGATTTTGGCCTCTAGGCCAGAATAGCTAGGTCATGAGACACAAAGATGTACTTTTTTGTTATTTACAGCTTTGTAACTTGCTGCTATACCCAAGAGGATGCTCTGGGCACAATGGATTCTCAATAACATTATTGATGGGCTTGAACTTATTGGCCTCCAAATGCAGAGAGTAGCATTTCAGTCTCTCTATGTCAAGTCTGCCCTGGTCAATGAATGACATTTCTTTGCATGATCTCAAAGTTTTGCTTTTAAATCGACAGTGATGTCATGAACTATTTGGCATTAGTCTTTATATACATGTAAATTCTCAAGGATTTCCACCCCCTGAGAGAGCCAAGGCTGGAAAATTACTACTTATAAATTACATAATAGTTCTGGAGTCTGAATCATTCTAGCTACCCAGAGAACATTGTTTTTTTCTTCCTTAATAACAGTCATTCCAACATTGTACTTGTATCGCAAAATTGCCAGTTCTGAATTATGTTTCAGGAATGACTAGCTCAGTAAGTGTGTACCTTATTCCTCACTAATCACTGCTGCTAAGGTTAGTATGTTTCCAAAAAAGGAAACTATCTGTATAATGATTTAAGTGTTTATCATTTCTCAAATTCACTTGGCAAGTAACATGACACAGATATCCTCTGTCTTAGGCTGGGTTCTTTAAAGAAGCAAAACCAGTGAAGTGTATAAATATATATATATAGAGAGAGAGCAAGCTAGATTTAGCTCAAGGAAATAGCTCACGTGGTTGTAGAGAATGGCTAAGTCCCAAGTCCATGGGTCAGGTGTCAGGCTGGAGGCTTCTCCTGACTCACGTAGCTGCAGGGGCTGATGAACCCAAGATCCACAGCCTGCTGGCTCCAGACTCAAGAACTGGAGGTCAGATGCTGATGAGCCGAATGCAGGATGCAGAGCAGAGCAAAAGCCAGTGAGCTTTGCCAGAAAGTCCACATATTTTGGATGTAGGCCATATGCCGCAAGGAAACTTCTTTCAAGTGATCGACTACTCACAGCAGAGAGCATCATGGAAGCATCACATTATATCACATCTCACCCTGGAGATGATTACATTATCATATGACTGCCAAATTACATCATAACTGCCAAACCACTGAGAATCATGGCCTAGCCAAGTTGACACAAAAACTTAATGATCACATCCACCAATTTAAATAAACCTACTGTAGGAGGAACCAGTTTCGAGAGAAGAACATCATGCTTGGTAAAGTAGAAGGTCAGTGAGAAAGAGGGAAGCCCCCCTCCCCGATGAGATGGATTGACACAGTGGCTGCAACAATGGACTCAAACATGGCAACAATTGTGAAGATGGCACAAGACTGGGCAACATTTTGTTCATAAGGTCCTGATGAGTTGGTGTCTTAGTTATCTAGTGCTGCCATAACAGAAATACCACAAGTGGATGACTTTAACAAAGAGAAATTTATTTTCTCACAGTCTACTAGGATACAAGTCCAAATTCAGGACGTCAGCTCCATGGGAAGGCTTTCTCTCTCTCTGTCGGCTCTGTCGCCCTTCATCTTCCTCTGGTAGAGGAGCTTCTGAGGCGCAGGGACTCCATGTCCAAAGGACACGCTCTGCTCCTGGTGCTTCTTTCTTGGTGGTATGAGGTCCCCACTCTTTGCTTGCTTTCCTTGCCTTTTATCTCTTGAGAGATAAAAAGTGGTGCAGGCCATGCCCCAGGAAAACTCCCTTTACCTTGGATCAGGGAGGTGACTTGAGTAAGGGTGGTGTTGCAATCCCACCCTAATCCTCTCAACATAAAATTCCAATCACAAAATGGAGAACAACCACACAATACTGGGAATCACGGCCTAACCAAGTTGACACATATTTTGGGGGGGGGACACAATTCAATTCATGACAGTTGGAGTTGACTCAAAGGCCCCTGACAAAACAACAACCTACCTTAGAACTTACAGAATTATGCAAACAGAGGCTCACTCTGTTTCCTCAAGTGGATCTATCTATCTGTCTATCTACCTACCTACCTATCATCTATCTGTCTGTCTGTCTTAATTGCCTCTCTCCACCCATGAAATGTGTCACTAATTTTGTTAGTCATTCAGGCGGTAAGATATACTCTTAAGATACCATTATAACTCACTTTGCTGGCATACACTAATTTTGTTTTTTCTTTTTATTGTACTTTAGATGAAGGTTTACAGAACAAACCAGCTTCTCATTAAACAGTATACATACTATTTTATGACATTGGTTAACAACCCCATGACATATCAACATTCTCCCTTCTCGACCTTGGGTTCCTTATTGCCAGGTTTCCTGTCTCCTCCTGCCTTCTAGTCCTTTCTTCTGGGCTGGTTTGCCACTTAGACTCATTTTGTTTTATGGGCCTATCTAATCTTTGGCCGAAGGGTGAACTTCAGGAGTGATTTCCTCACTGAACTGAAAGGGTGTCCGGGGGCCATACTCTTGGGGTTTCTCCAGTCTCTGTCAGACCAGTAAGTCTGGTCTTTTTTTGAGTTAGAATTTTGTTCCAGGTGTGTCCGGGACCCTCTATTGTGATCCCTGTCAGAGCAGTCAGTGGTGGTAGCTGGGTACTATCTGGTTGTACTGGACTCAGTCTGGTGGAGACTGTGGTAGTTGTGGCCCACTAGTCCTTTGGACTAATCTTTCCCTTGTGTCTTTAGTTTTCTTCACTTTCCCTTGCTCCCGAAAGGGTGAGACCAGTGGAGTATCTTAGATGGCTGCTCACAGGCTTTTAAGACACCAGACGCTACTCACCAAAGTAGAATGTAGAACATTTTCTTTACCAACTATATTATGGCATACACAATTATATAAAGGAAAATTTATGACAGTTAGATACTCAGAGGCCAAAGTTTCCTCCTCTCCCAGACATTTTCCAAAAGTAACCTACAGTCAGAGATGTTTAAGAGTATTTTCCATAAGAATACTGTGAAAGCCACTTTGTGGATTTCATATCCCTCATTCAGAAAAGAACAAAGCCCATTTTCTAATTTTAATTTGTTTCTACTTGAGTGTCTTGTGATACCTTCTGTTATTAGTGGAAATTTGGTGCTTTAATCTATTAATTAATTTAACCTATTAATTTATTAGAATATTTATTAGCATCTGTTACATGGCCAAGTATACAGATTCCCTAGGTGATGCAAACAGTTAACGTGCTTGGCTGCTAACTGAAAGGTTGGAGATTCAAGTCCACCCAGAGGCTCCTCGGAAGAAGAGCCTGGTGATCTACTTCCAAAAAATCTGCCATTGAAAACCCAATGGAGCAAAGGGGGTCATCACGACAGGATGGAGCCTAATGTATGAGTCAGGATTCAGCCAGGAAAACAGAAACAGCCTTAGGTATTACAGCAGGGGGAATCTAATACAGGGCTAAGTATTGGAGGGCTAAGGGAGTGAGAAGAGAACACTGGTATGTGAAGGTTAATTTTATGTGCCAGCTTGGGTAGGCTTTGTTTCCCAGTTGTTTGGCCAAACACTAGTCTAATTGCTGTCATGGAGTACTTACATGTGATTAGATCAGTTGGCCTTTAGTACAGCAAATTAACTGCCATAATATAATTTAGTTTACTATAATGTAATTATCTTCCATAATGTAATAAAATGTAATGTAATCAATTAGTTGAGGTCATAGCAGTGTAGGGTAGATCCTAAATCTAATCACTTCTGAGTTAGAAAAATTCCAGAATAAACAGGGAGACACACACAGGGGAAGACAGAGGACACATGAGAATTGTCTACAAGCAACAGGGTGCCAAAGATTACTGGCAGACTGAAGAACTTGGAAAGAATTGACATAGCCAAGAGACCCTGATTTGGAATTTTAGTCTTCAAACTGAGAAAATAAATTTCTGTTCTTTAAAGCCACCAACTTGTGGTATTTCTGTTATGGCAGCACTAAAACCAAATCAAACCCGTTGCCATCAAGTCGATTTCAACTCCTAGCAGACCTATAGGACAGAGAAGGAGTGCCCCATAGGGTTTCCAAGGCTGTAATCTCTACGGAAGTAGACTGCCACATCTTTCTCCTTTGGAGTTTGAACTGCCAACATTTTGGTTAGTAGCTGAGTGCTTAACCACTGCACCACTGGGGCTCCAAAGCAGCACTAGGTAACTAAAACAGGTGTAACCAGAGATAATAACTGCAGGAAGTAGCTTCTACTTCCTAGAGCTGGGGAACAAAAGGAAGAAGTTGCGATGATCAGGACCTAGAAATTTAGAGCAGGGCTTCTTGGGGCTGGAATGCAGATCTGAAGAGGGAGCCCTGTCCGGTGGTGTTGCTACCACTGATGGGGTGAAATTCAGCTGCTTCTGGGCATGTTGAAAAAACTAGAGTCTGGAACAGCTGCTGCTGCTGGGGCAAATGATCACTGCTAATCTTCCTGTCTCTCTAGTGCCCCCTATTGGTAGAACCTAATAGGAGTGCAAGCGAGCAAAAGAAAAATCCATTTGCAGGGTCCCAGCCATTTTTTTTTTTTAGCCATAGCATCAAAAATTAGTTTATGAAAGAGTAGATTTGGAGCTGAGAAGCAATGCCTTAATAACTAGCACAGGTGGTTTCTGATCCAGGCTGGGGAAATTCTGTCATAAGATCCATTCGTGGCCTACCTAGTCTGCTGCCTCAAAAAAAAAAAAAAATTTTTTTTTTTTTTTTTTAGCAGCCATTAATTCCTCTTAGTTGCCCTTTCACCCAGTTGCTGACATGGCTGTTCCTATCTTGTCACCCAGTCTCTCAGTGGTGGTGGTCACTCCTTGCCCCTCTCCACCATGCCCCTCATGTTTCCTGAAATTAAAATGTGTCCCTTTTCCCACACTAGAGCACCAGAAATTTTTAAACTGACCAGTAAGACTTCAACAAGGACTAACCCTGAGACCCCACTGTGTTTGTCTTGGATAAGCCCTCTCCTACAGTTCCAGCTTGTTGTTGCCTTGTCCCTGGGTGCAACCCCGTGTGGCCCTGCATGGAGGCCTGCTGTATTTTCTTCTCTGTAAGTACTAAATTATATTTGTTTTTTGGCACGTTTTTGTGCCACACTTGACAGACCATCCAAGACATCCACAGACCTCCTTTGAGTCAAACTGACTACAAGTTGTTCTGTATGTTTGTATGATGCTCTAAAATCACACAAGTTTAGGTCATGATTATGCTTTCAAAAATATATATACATTATAGTCTTAGTTATCTAGTGCTGCTATAACAGAAATACCACAAGTGGATGGGTTTAACAAAGAGAAATTTATTCTCTCACAGTCCAGGAGGCTAAAAATCCAAATTCAGGGTGCAAGCTCCAGGGAAAGCCTTTTTCTCTCTGTTGGCTCTGGGGGAAGGTCTTTGTCATCAGCCTTCCCCAGTCCAGGAGCTTCTCAGTGCAAGGACCCCAGGTCCAAAGGATGTGCTATTTTCCTCGCTCTTGTTTCTTGGTGATGTGACAACCCCCTGTCTCTCTGCTCGAGTCTTTCTTTTATATCTCAAAAGAGATCAACTCAAGATACAACCTCATCTTGTAGATTGAATCCTGCCTCATTATCATAACTGCCTCTAATCCTGCCTCATTAACATCATAGAAGCAGGATTTACAACACATAGGAAGATCATATCGACAAAGTGGTGGACGATCACACACACTGGGAATCATGGCCTAGCCAAGTTGACACATGTTTTTGGGGGACACCATTCAATCCATAACATACATATACTCATAATATGAATTTAGAAATAGAAATATGTCTGCCTTTGTCAGGCCCTCTAACATTAATTATAAGTTATTAAAACATAAAAAAAAACCCTGTAAATCGTTAGAAAGTTATTTAGAAATTCCTGAACTTAGACATAGAAGCATCTGAAGTATGTGAAGAATGTAAACATCTTTGAAGTTGACTTTGACCCAGCATACTGTGATAAAAGAAAACATAACATAGTTATCTTTGTAAACTAGCCTTGGGACATTAGTCTAATCAAACGGCCCTAATCTCTAACATTGAAGAGGAGATGTGCCATTTGGCTAATCTCTAACCTGGAAGAGAAGACATAACATAGTAGGTTTTTGTTTTTAATTAAAAAATTTTTTTATTTGCTTTACATGGACGTTTACAAGTCAAATCAGCCTCTCATACAAAAATTTATGTACACCTTGCTACGTACTCCTAGTTGCTCTCCCCCTAATGAGACAGCACGCTCCTTCCCTCCACCTTGTATTCCCGTGTCCATTCAGCCAGCTCCTGTCCCCCTCTGCCTTCTCATCTCCCCTCCAGACAGGAGCTGCCCACATAGTCTCATGTGTCTACTTGAGCCAAGAAGCCCACTCCTCACCAGTATCATTTTCTCTCGTATAGTCCAGTCCAATCCCTGTCTAAAGAGTTGGCTTTGGGAATGGTTCCTGTCTTGGGCTAACAGAAGGTCTGGGGACCATGAACTCCGGGGTCCTGCTAGTCTCAGTCAGACTGTTAAGTCTGGTCTTTTTAGGAGAATTTGAGGTCTGCATCCCACTGCTCTCCTGCTCCATCCGGGATCCTCTGTTGTGTTCTCTGTAAGGACAGTCATTGGTTGTAGCCGGGCACCATCTAGTTCTTCTGGTCTCAGGCTGATATAGTCTCTGATTTATGTGGCCCTTTCTGTTTCTTGGGCTCATGATTACCTTGTGTCTTTGGTGTTCTTCATTCTCCTTTGCTCCGGGTAAGTTGAGAACATAGTAGTTTTTGAGGTCACACTGTCTCTCATCTTGTGAAGCCACAGTGTGAAATTCACATATAAATCCCAAAGTTCTGCTCACTCACCAAGAGAAGGCAGAAGTGGAACCTCCCTCTAGAGCCTGACTCTCTCTGAAGACTGAGACTCTGCCTGCTACCGATGACCTCAGACTCTAGCTACGAGGGACCTCCACCAAGTTCTAGCTGTGGTCAGGTGTCTTCCTGAGACTACTCATGAAAGGTAAAAGCCTGAAGTCTAAAGATTGGGACTATAATCATTAAACTAATATTATAATTGTTAATTCTGATTCTCTGGTTCTAAATGAATGTCATGAGGTCTTACTTGCGTGCCTTCCATGACTACTTTGCTATGAGCTAATCCAGTTTATGCATGTCAAATGTGAGCATTTCTTTATTTATATTTTAAAATTAAATCCTACACGGCACAAGTCTGAGCTCATTTGAAGGGCTCTAAAGTCAGTGGCTTGGGTTGGATGGTGGGGATGGCTGGCTTATAATCAACTCTCCACTTTTGCCTTAAAGGATCCAAAATTTAAGGAGACATCTGAAAGGGACAACTTTCTTTCACAATAGAGCCCCTAGGATGGAGATACAGATGTGGTTGGTAAGGATAGAGGGTACCTGTTAGTACATGTTTACGTGCATGCTGTGCTCCGGCAGAGCTGAGCTGATGGACTAAGCTGTTGCTTCTCCGATGAGCATATTTCTACCCTGAAGGAACACAGAAGAATGCCAGGAAGTGTATGAAACTACAGGATAACCATATGCATCTTGGAATGTCAATTTTACCGCAAGGTATTTGGGAAAAACATTTTCATATTAAAAGATGTATTATGAAATAAAGTGAAAATTTTATTTTTATAGATAAAATATAAGATGTCAAAGCAAATGTATGCTTGCTATAAGCCACTTCAACTACCACCTATCCTTCCAGAGTTTTTTTGTTTTAGATGAATATATATGCAGCAAAGTATAAACCACTTCAACAATTTCTACATGTACAACTCAGCGACCTTAGTTACATTCTTCAAGTTATGCCACCTTTCTCAATATCCTTTTCCAAGTCATTAACACAAACTCACTGTCCCCTAAGCTTCTCAGCTAACCTTTTGAGTTGTTATCAATTTAGTCACATATGCATAATTCTTTAAAAGAGCACAACACTCAAGGCAGACATTCTTTTCTAATTAAAGTATCGTTAGGTTTAAATATGACTTCGGGGGATAGTTGCAGTTTGTTAGAAGATTTCTTCAAGGCAATAGTTTTGAGGGTCATCCAGCTTTAGTGACTCCAGAAAGTCTGAATTCTATGAGAATTTGAAGTTCTGTTCCAAATTTCCCTCCCCTTGTTGATCAGGATTCTCCTATAGAATCTTTGATCAAAATGTTCAGTAGTGTAATTGGGTACAATCCAGTTCTGGTGTCACGGCAAAGGAGGCAATTGTTCCTGGAAGCAATTAGACACGAATTTCATTTCCTCCTCCAATTCCTGACGCTCCTTCTTCCTCTGCTGCTCCAGGCAAATAGAGGCCAATTGTACCTTGGATGGCTGCTTGCAAGCTTTTAAGACCCCAGGCACTACACAGAGAGCTAGGAGGTAGAACAGATGCATTAAAATCAGTATTAGGTCAATTGGTTGAAATGCCACACCAAACTATGATTCTAAACCTTTGAACAACAACGACAAAAAAAAACAAATCCCATGAGGTGTTTGGTTACACCTAGACCTTCTGGAGTTCTTGAACAAGTGTAGGAAGCATTCCTAATAACCATGGTCTTTCCCTTCACTTTTTTAATGTTCACGGAGGGGTCTTTTTGTGTGGAAAGGACCTTTTATAGTTTTTATTTTTTTTAATTTAAAATTAGTAACAATGCATGAAAGTTACAAATATTAAAACTTAGTTTCCTTAAACCTTTATGTTCAATTTAGAAATTTTGTTAGAGTTTTTATAAACTGAATAAAACAAGAACAATTGCCTTCAATTATTCTCAGATTGTTAGATAAACTCATCTGAACAGGTTAAATTTCCCTGAACATTGGTCCCACTTACAAACTTAATTAAATTTTCTTAAGCTTTTTAAACTGCATCTCTGCACATAATATATTTAATTTTCTTAAGTGCTTCAAATGCCTGAGAATAAAAATTTATGACCTAACAAATAAAACCTTTCTAAGTACTTAGAAGGAAACCCTAGTGGCGTAGTGGTTAGGTGCTATGGCTGCTAACCAAGAGGTCGGCAGTTCAAATCCGCCAGACCCTCCTTGGAAACTCTATGGGACAGTTCCACTCTGTCCTATAGGGAGGGTCGCGATGAGTCGGAATCGACTCGACAGCAGTGGGTTTTTTTTTAAGTGCTTAGACAAATGAGACTTATAAATATAGTTACCCTCTTGTCCTCCTAAATATTTCAATACTGGTCAAATATTTGTTCAAGCTTTTCAACTTAAATTATAGGTTAAAAACCAAGTATAGCTTAACATCACATGTCTTTAGGTAATTGAAAATTAAGACAACAATGAGATACTACTGCACACCAATTAAAACAAATAAACAAACAAAAAACCCAAACCCGTTGCTGTCAAGTTGATCCTGACTCATAGTGACTCTATAGGACAGAGTAGAACTTCCCCATAAGGTTCCCAAGGAGGGGCTGGTGGAATTGAACTGCTGACCTTCTGGTCAGCAGCCAAGCTTTTTAACCACTGCACCACCGTGGCTCCTATTAAAAGATGGTAAAATCCAAAATACAGATGACACAAAAAGTTGATGAGGATGTGGAATGTTCGTTCATTGCTGATGGAAATGCAAAATGGTACAGCTACTTTGGAAGACAGTTTGACAGTTTCTTACAAAGTTAAACAAGCTTACCAAATGTCTTAGGCTGGGTTCTCTAGAGAAGAAAAGCCAGTAAAACCTATAAATATATATATCTAGAGAGAGATTCATATCAAGGAATGGCTCATGTGGTCATAGAGACTGGAAAGTCCCAAGTTCGTGGGTCAGACTGGAGGGTTCTCCTGGTTCACAGGCTGCAGAGACCAGTGAATCCCAAGATCTGAGGCAAGATGGCAGGTAAGCTGCTAGCTCAAGTCCCAAGAACTGGAGGTCAGATAAACAGTAGCCAGCTGCAGAATCCAGAGTGAACAAAAGCCAAGGAGACTTGCCAGAAAGTCCACCTGCACTGGATGCAGGCCACACCCCAAAGGAAACTCTCTTTCAACTGATTGGGTACGCACAGCAGATCCCATCATAGAGGTGATCACATTACAACATGTTTCATCATGGAAGTGATTTTATCATTATACAACTGCCAAACTACATCATAACTGCCAAACCACTGAGAAACATGGCCCAGCCAAGTTGGCACACAACCCTAATGAACACAGTCCACCCCTTATCAACTTGGCACCTGTACACATCTCCTTAAACCATACATAATCTCTGAATAAAGACAATTATAAAGTCATACTTGCACCTAACATGATACAACTAACACGTGTACAACTGAAAATGCACTAGCTCTGTTTACATCTATTATTTTATAAGTGAAGAAAATGAAAATATTTGATGTATACATACAAGGAAGAAATACTGATAACAATTACAGTCCTTGTTTCTGCAACTGGTCACACCGTTGTTACTGGTATTTAGAACTGCCTTCTTCTACCACCCATTATGTAATCTCATGTCATGCAGAATCATCTGTAAACCAGGCACAAGTTTTCTCTTCCTCAGTCAACTGATCATAATGAACTCCCCATGAGGCCACAGGCGTAGACTGGGAGATAGAAGGTAATGTGACAGGAGTGGAGACCATGGGCATTTGGGTCATTTCTTCATGCAACTTGTGCCTTGAGGTCCTGCTTGGGCCCAATCTCATATATACCACTTTCATTTAATGATGGAGTGCTGCTGTGCATGTCCAAAGTTGTGACTCTGTGGGTCAGACGACACCTAGTTCATGATGGGCAGCTCAGGCCACATGATGACTTGATGGCCCATGGTTAAGTGTTCAATCTGTACTAAGGCCCAGTAACAAGCCAAAAGCTCTTTCTGAAAAGATTAGTTATCTGCAGAGGATGGTAGGGCTTTGGTCCAAAATCCTAAGGGTCTGCACTGTGATTTACCAATAGCAGCCTGCCAAAGGCTTCAAACAGCATCTCTCTCTGCTACCGACAATTTAAGCACCACTGGGTCAGCTGGATCATGTGGCCCAAGTGGCAGAGTGGCTTGCATTGCAGCCTGAACCTGTTGCAGAGCCTTCTCTTGTTCTGGGCCCCACTCCAAACTAGCAGCTTTTCGAGTCGCCTGATGAATAGGCCAGAGTAGCACACCCAAACGAGGGATATATTGCCTCAAAAATCCAAAGAGGTCCACTAGGTGTTGGGCCTCCTTTTTAATTGTGGGAGATGCCAAATGCAGTAACTTATCCTTCACTTTAGAAGGAATATCTCAACATGCCCCACACCCCTGGGCCCCTAGAAATTTCACTGAGGCTGAAGGTGCCTGAATTTTTATGGGATTAATTTCCTACCCTATAGCACATAAACGTTGTACCAGTTAAGTCCATAGTCATTGACACTTCTTCCTTACTAGGTCTAATCAGCATAATGTCATCAATGTAATAGACCAGTGTGATGTGGAAAGGAAAATCGATCAAGGTCCTCGTGGAATAATTATGACATATGGCTGGAGAGTTGATATAGTCTGAGGTAGGACACTGAAATTGTATTGCTGATCTTGCCAGCTGAAAGCAAATTGCTTATGGTGGTCCTTCAAAACAGATATGGAGAAAAAAGCATTGGCTAGATCAATAGCTGCATACCAATGAAACCACATCTGGAACAGCAGCTGCAATTGGAGTCATCACCTGGTTAAATTTTCAACAATCCACTGTCATTCTCCAAGATCCATCTGTTTTTTGCACAGGCCAAATAGGTGGGCTGAATGGGGATGTGGTGGGAATGACCACCCTTGTATCCTGTAAGATCTCAATGGTGGCAGCAATTTCTGCAATCCTCCAGGAATGCAGTATTGCTTTTGGCTTATTATTTTCCTAGGTAGGGGAAGTTCTAATGGCTTCCTTGGCTTTTCCTACCATAATAACCCTTACTCTATGTTTTCAGGGATTCAATATGGGGGTTCCACCACTTGATGAGTATATCTATTCCAATTATGCATTCTGGAACTGGGGAAATCACTACAGGATGGGATCTGGGACCCACTGGACCTACTGTGAGACAGACATGAGCTAATACTCCATTAATAACCTGACCTCCATATGCCCCCACTCTGATAGGTGGGCCACGGTGATGTTTTGGGTCCCCTGGAATTAGTGTCAGTTCAGAGGCAGTATCCAGTAATCCCTGAAAATTGTGATTATTTCCTTTTCCCCAGTGAATAGTCACTCTTGTAAAAGGCTGTAGATCCCTTTGGGGAAGGCTGGGAGAAAGACTAACAGTATAAGGTTTTGGCCATGTAGTGGAGACCTTCCTCAAGGGGACCCAGCTTCCCCTTCATTCAAGGGGTTGTGGGTCTGTAAACTTGTTCAAATCTGGGAATTGATTGAGGGGCCGTGACTCTTTACTCTGGTGATTTAAGTTAGGCTGCTCACTTCACCTAGAATTCTTCTGCTTGTACAAATCAAGTGAATAGTAGATTTCTTATCTATTTCACTCCTAGGGACACCATGACTAAGTATCCAGTGCCATAAGCCTATATGACTAAGTATCCAGTGCCATAAGCCTATATGACTAAGACTATTCTGATTACTGCCATGACTTGGTTGTCCATTACAGTAACCACGCCTACCTTGTCTTTGTCAATTGAGTGTCGCCACTTGGCTCCTACTACCATGAGGTCTAATCAGCCCCATTGTATGGCATCTTAATTCAGTTAGGGCAGTTTCTATTATCAAATCTAACTTACATTAAATAACAATCACAGTCTTCAAGGATGCTGGGGCTCCCTTCATAAATGTATTCCTTACCATAGTGGTAAAAGTGTGTCCTCTGGGCACACCTTGTGTGAGCCTGTGGATCTAACCTGATAAATCCACTTTAACATGCCAATTTTCTTAAGCCTTTGGATACCTTCTATAGTATACCAAGGCAGGTCTGGTACTTCAACTTGATTTAGTGTAGGCCACTGTATAATCTATGCTTCCACAACACAACCAAATAAACTATTAGATCATTCCCTAACCTCTCAAGCTGAAACACTGAAGAATCCGTGCTTAGTGGGCTCATATCAATAAACTCAGACTGATCCATCTTTATGTTCCTTGCACCATTATCCCACACCCTTAATAGCCATTCCCCAGGTTTCAAAACGTTCTTCTGGAGTGTAGCGTACCTCCTCCTGGGTCACACTTAGTACTTTACCTTTTGGGGCTTCGTAGGACTTAAGTCTAGTTATAGATCTAGAAGCCAAAATGGGTGGTGGGGATGTGTTTTGAGAACATTCAATATTGTGTTGTAAAGCATTTGCCTCAGGCGATGCCCAGGCAAAGTTTCTTCAGGCACAACTGGGTTAATCTCATCAGATGGGGGTGGAGGGGCTAATGATTTTAATGGAGAGGGTGGCTTAGCAGACAAAGATGGAGTCATCTCTTAGATGAGAGTGAGAGGGCTGTTCTATTGGCAGGAGTGATTTAATGGAATTTAGAGGCTCAATGTCTCCAGCTTCCTGATTATCTGCCCATATGTCCCCATCCCAAAGCTTCAGATCCCATTTCTCCCCAGTCAATGCCCCCACTTTAACTTCAGACACCATTCAAGGTTGAGAATTCAGTTGGCATTGTACTTCAGCCACTCTTACAATAAGACTTGGGGCTTGGTTTCCAGCAATATCAGCTCTATTACTACAAGAAATAAGGTATAAGTGGAATCTTTGCTGTCATACATGTGGTGCTTGAGCTTTGACTCTGAAGCCCTGAGCTCATTTCTTTCTTTCACCATTTTTTCTAGTGTAAACAGGATCAACCAATGAGCTTTCTTATACTTCTAATTATGACAAAATTTTAGAAAGGTATCAAACATGCGATCACCCAGAGCCTCACCTCCTGGCAGTAATATTTTGCATGTTTCTATTGCAACCTCATGCTGTGCACTAGCAGAATCATCAACAGCTTTAAGACTAATCAAACTTGAGAACCAACTTAGAGAACTCATCCTTCCAATTTTGTATCTCTAGAACACTCTTGGTACCAAATTCTTATTTAGTGCTGCTATAACAGAGATACCACAAGTGTATGTATTTAACAGACAGAAATTTATTGTCTCACAGCTTTGGAGGCTAGAAGTCCAAATT
The DNA here is from genome assembly GCF_024166365.1 of Elephas maximus indicus. Classification (NCBI taxonomy): domain Eukaryota; kingdom Metazoa; phylum Chordata; class Mammalia; order Proboscidea; family Elephantidae; genus Elephas; species Elephas maximus. Next base: position 110,174,095 of record NC_064823.1, on the reverse strand, counting down.
CAGGGTACCAGCTCCAGGAAAAGTCTTTCTTTCTCTGTCAGCTCCGGGGTAAGGCCCTCATCATCAATCTTCTCCTGGTCTAGGAGCTTCTCAGAGCAGGGACCCCAGGTCCAAAGGACACACTCACTCCAGGCTTTTCTTTCTTGGTGGTAGGAGGTCCCTCTCCTCTCCGCTCGCTTTTTTATTTTATATCTCAAAAGTGATTGATTCAAAATACAACCTGTTTCTGTAGATTGCATACTGCCTCATTAACATCACTGCCTCTACTCCTGTGTCATTAACATCACAGAGTATTTACAACACAAAGGATAAATACACCAGATAACAAAATGGTGGACAACCACATAATACTGGGCATTATGGCCTAGCAAAATTGGCACACATTCTGGGGGGACACGGTTCAATTCATAACATCCTACAATTCATCAGCCATGCTCCTAGATGTTTACCCAAGTAAGTTGAAAACTTACATCCATAAAAAACCTGTACATGAATGCTTGCAGCAGTTTTACTCAGGAGTGCTTGAAATTGGAAGTAATCAAGATATACTTCACTATGTGAATGGACAAACTGTGGTACATCCATACAATGGAATATTCAGTAATAAAAAGAAATAAGCTATCAAGCCCTGAAAAGACATGGAAGAACCTTAAATTGATATTGCCAAGTGAAAGAAGCCAATCTAATAAGCCTACACACTGTATGATTATGTGACATTCTGGAAAAGGCAAAACTGTGGAGATAGTAAAAAGATCAGCAGTTGGTAGCAGTTGAGGGAGGGGGAGAGAAGGAGGAATGAATAGGTGAAGCACAGAATTTTTAGGGCAGTGAAACTATTCTGCATGATACTATAATGGTGGATACATGACATGCATTTGTCAAAAGCCAAAGAAGTGTACAACACAGAACATGAACCTTAATGTAAACCGTGGACTTTAGTTAATAATAGTGTATCAATATTGGTTCATCTATTACAGCAAATGTACCACAGCAATGTAAGATGTTAATAATAGAAGAAGCTGTATGCAGGGAGGAGAGGAAGTATAAAGAAACTCTCTGTGTTTTCTGCTCAAGTTTTCCTTAAATTTAAAACGTCCATAAAAAAAAAAGCAACTGAAAAAATTACACATTTTAAACTGAAGTCACGAGCCTAATCCAGGAGATTTTCTAATCTGCCATGCTCTTTTATTTATCACTAGCCCTAAATAACACATACAGATTGTCCCAATGATTATAAAACTGATTCCTAAAAAACTATTAGTTCTACGGCTCTGATTTGCTGCTTCATCTCTATTCAATTCAGATCTTTTCTGGGATTGAAAAAGGCATTTACCCAGTTACAGGGAGCAATTGTGCCATCTTGGATGGGTCCAGATTACAGAGGTAACCACTCCTGACCATGCACGGCCAGGATGTAGACCAGGGCACAGAGCCTGTGGCTCCATGCCCCCTCCCTGTGCCACAGATGATCATACTGGACCCTTTTTATAACATTTGTGAAGATGGAGTTTTGCAATCCCCTCTTGGGTTAGATTTGACAGATTTACTGACCGGCTGATTAAATTCTATATTCTTTTCATATCTGACATTTTAAGGCCTTTTCTTTTCTCGGTCAGGTCACAAATTAAACACATTTTAATTTCTTATATTCTGACCTTTCCAGCAAAGCATTATATTCTGCCAATAGCAGGAGGCCAGCTGTGTATACACGTGGGAGAAGGCCTCCAATCCCTCCCTTGAGATACAACTTCGGGTACAAAAAACAAATGTTGAAGAATGCAAATAAACCAAAGCATTTGCCAGAAGAGCAAGGAGAGGTGTGAATCAGCATATCCCCCTCCCACACTCTCTCCCATTCTCGGTTTCCTCCCTCTGGTTGTCACGGAAAAGATGTAAACTTTGTGCTGCTCAGGCAGGAGCAGAAGAGAATATGGGGCTGTGGTTCTAACCATGCCTTCTGATATATTCCAAGAGGGGTTAAGAACCTAATCAAACACGTTTAAATTTGACATTTTCCTCCACAGTTTAAGAAAAGTGTGACCATGGGCAAGTTATCTAATCTCTATGATTCTATTTTCTCAGCTGTAGAATACCCAACACATGGGATTATCAGTATGATCATCAGAGATAATGAACATAAAGCACACAGCTCTGTGCTCGGCACATAGTACACTATACTGGCCTGTTTATTGATTCCTGTATACAGTCATATCTATCTTGCTCTTCGTGCCATCTCCAGCAGCTAGCACAGGGCCTGGCACCCGGGCTTCTTGAATGAATGACTCAACCTATCCATGACTGTATTTGGGCCACTGTTCATCAGCTGCTAGAGCTGAGGATGTTGAATGCTGCTTGCTCCTGAATGACTTGCTTGGGCCCATATATGGAGTTTTAGTGTTATGTTGGATGCCACAGTGATTGTTTTGCACTAATGTATGTTTATGCTGTTAGACCACCACCTGTCTGTCAATTTGTAGAACTGTGGTGAGTTCCATTTTGCTGTGATACTGGAAGCTATGCTGCCAGTATTCAAATACCGGCAAGGTCACTTATGGTGGACAGGTTTCAGTGGAGCTTCCAGACTAAGACAGACTAGTAAGAAAGGCCTAGTCATCTACTTTAGAAAATTAGCCTATGAAAACCTCAGGGAATCACAACAGAACATTGTCCAACTTGCCTGCTTTGGATACATCATCAGGAGGGATCAATCCTTGGAGGAGGACATCGTGTTTGGTGAAGTAGAGGGCCAGCGAGGGTGAGGGAGATCCTTAGTGAGATGGATTGACGATAGCCTCAACAATGGACTCAAATACACCAACCATCATGACGATGGTGCAGGACTAGGCAATGTTTCATTCTATTGTACGTGATTAGGTCACCATGACCCAGAGTCGACTCAATGGCAACTCGCTATCTACCTACCTATCTATCTATGCTATTGGATATGGGCGTAAATCCACAGTTGTGTGTAAGGAGTAAGGTCATACCTGAAAGATGAGGTAAGTCGTATGTCATCAGGTAGGCAAAAGACCTCTATCCCATAACTGGTAGGAAAAGTGTAGGTAAGTAACAGAGTGGGGATTTTTTTTTTTTTTTTGTACTTTAGATAAAGGTTTACAGAGAAAATTAGTTTCTCATTAAACAATTAATACACATACTGTTTTGCGACACTGGTTACCAATCCCACAATATGTCAACACTCTCTGCTTCTCAACCTTGGGTTCCCTATGACCAGCTTTCCTGTCCCTTCCTGCTTTCTAATCCTTGCCCCGGGCTGTTGTGCCCCTTTACTCTCAACGTGTTTTATGGACCTGTCTCATCTTTGGCTGAAGGGTTAGCCTCAGGAATGACTTCAGTGCTGAGTTAAAAGGGTGTCTGGGGCCATACCCTCAGGGTTTCTCCAATCTTCGTCAAACCAATAAGTCTGATCTTTTTTGGGTTTTTTTTGAGTTTAAGTTTTGTTCCACATTTTCCTCCAGCTCTGTCCAGGACCTCTATTGTGATCTCTGTCAGAGCAGTCAGTGGTGGTAGCTGAGCACCATCTAGTTGTGCTGGACTCAGTCTGGTGGAAGCTGTAGTAGGTGTGGTCCATTAGTCCTTTGGACTAATCTTTCCCTTGTGTCTTTGATTTTCTTCATTCTCCCTTGCTCCAGAAAGGGTGGGACCAATGGAGTATCTTAGATAGCTGCACACAGGCTTTTAAGACCCCAGACGCTACACACCAAAGTAGGATGTAGAACATATTCTTTATAAACTATGTTATGCCAATTGAGCTAGATATCCCTTGAGACCATGATCCCCAGCCCTCAGCCCAGTAATTCGGTCCCTCTGGGCATTTGGATGTATCTACAAAGCTTCCATAATCTTGTCTTGGTCAAGTTGTACTGGCTTCCAGAGTGGGGATCTTTAATTCTCTTGGGCTTGACCACAGAGATGTCAAGATGACTAGGGGAGAGATTGTGAGAAGGAGGTCTTTACATGACACCATGTGGAGACAGGTAGGAGCCAAGAAAGTAAAGGTCCCAGTCAATGGCACTTTAGAGTCAGAGTGCAGCTACCTCAGGTGGCAGTTAGAATGAGATGGTGCTGGGGCTCGAAGAGAAGATAACCACCTAGGATGCTGATCAGGGTTTCTCAGCTTGAACACTACTGATTGACATTTTGGACAGCATGATTATTTGTTGTGGGAGGCTGTCCTGGGCATTGTAGGATGGTTAGTAGCAGGTAGGAATGGAATAGTCTCCTCACTAAATGCCAGTAGCACCTTCCCAGTCATGATAACAAAAAATGTCTCCGGACATTGCCAAATGTCCCTGGGGGGGGCGGTGGGTGGGCAGTTGAGAACCACTGAACTAGACAATTTCTTAAGTTTTCTGTGTCTACTTCCCTTGTGTGCTCCTGTGGTATTTTGTAATCTGTTTGAAAAATCCTACCCTGTTTCAACTGTGCCAAGGAGTAAGGAAACGTTTCTTGTAAATAATTAAGCCAGGCCTTTGAAGAGGGACAAGGAGTCCCTGGGTGGTGCAAATGCTTACGCATATGGCTACTTACTAAAAGGTTGCTGGCTCCAATCCACCCAGAGGCATCTCAGAAGAAAGGCCTGGCAATCTACTTCTGAAAGAGCAAAGCCATTGAAAACCTTATGAAGCCCAGTTCTACCTGAAACACATGAAGTTGCCATGAGTCAGAATTGACTGGATGGCAATTGTTTTGTTTTTTTAAAGGAAAGGTAAGCAGACTTCGTAAGCTACTGGGGTTGATAGTGACAGTAGGAATCAAAACGAAAAGAATCAAAGGAGAATGAAACTAAGAGGGCTCCCACCCGGAGATTCTCTTCAAAGAATCCGATATTTTAAGAAAGGATGGTGATTTTACTTATGTTATCCTTCCCATGAGTTTCTGGATTTTTTTTTTTTTACTTTAAGGCAGGTGCACATTTAAGAATGTAAATGAATGACATGCCACTTTATTGAGACCCAATTAGAGCTGAGTTTTGTAGTTTTTTACTAGAAAGGAAAGTACAAAGGATAAAAGTTTAACACGGCTGGAAGCCCAAGAAATAAATATGGCCTTTCTGGTTATATCAGAAATTAAGAGAGAATGACGGTGCAGTTTCATGGTAGCCAAGCCCTGGGAAATGTGTTTCCTTTGTTTTCATGGGCACAACGGTTTACTCACAAGAGACTCTCCCTCTTGGCATTTTTTACATGGAGTACTAGTTGTAACTTGCTGGGATAAGATTTATGGATCTTTTCAATTCCCCACACTCCTTTTCATGTCTTTCCTTTTCACGATCTAGCTGGGTCCTGAAATGCAACCCAATGGAGGAACATAGCAGGGCGATCTCCAAAGCAGGTGCAGTGCTTCAGAAAACTTCCCAGTACAGGTCTCCTTGGAAAAATGACAACTCAATTAATGTTTGCTCTTGAGGCTAATTTGCATTTTTAAAAACTTGATATATTGTAGGATAGGTAGGACTCTAGCTAGGACACAGTTTACATGTTAAGTTGGATTCAAGAAACCTTATCAAATAACCCAAAAGACTGGGCTAGACATTGATGGGGGAGGAACAGTTGTAAAGGGAAGTTCACTTGTAGGAACACACTCATTTTGTAAGGGATTGAACTCAGGCATGAATCTATGATACCCTTTAATATTACCCTTTAATACCCTGTAGATGGCCAAGGGCTATGGGAGAGAAGAGGAGAGAGAGATTATTTCTGGTCTGGGAGGATATGGGATGGCCTCATGGAGAAGAGCTGTCCCTGGGTGGTGCAAACAGTTAATGTGCTCAGCTGCTAACCTAAAGGTTGGAGGTTGGAGTCCACTCAGAGACACCTTAGAAAAAAAGAACTGGTAATGATCTACTGAAAAAATCAGCCGTTGAAAACCCTATGGAACACAGTTCTACTTTGACACACATGGGGTGACCATGAATCAGAGTGGACTTGATGGCAACTGATTTGGTTTTTTGTGGAGGAGAAAGAATTTGAGATAGCACACTGAAGCATGTTTAGAATCCTGGCAAATGGAAATGGCTGGATGTAGAGGGACACTGTAGTAGCGAGGAATGGAATGATATGAGCAGAGGGACAGAGGGGAAGGAGTAGGGCATGTTTTGGGATTTCAGTGTGGCTGGGGTTCAAGACATGTTAAAGACAGTAGTAGAAGACACAAAGTTGCTCAATGAATTAACATCTATTGAATGAACAAATGAAGGTAGGCTATTTTCATATTGCAGAGGCTTTAAGTTAAGGAGTTTTGACTTTCTTCTCTAGGCACTGGGGATCAAGAGGCACCAAAAATTCTGATCAGGAGACTAACATTATCAGTTTTGTATTTTAGAGAGATGAGTTTAGCAAATGAAGGTAGTGTGGGTTATAGCAGAGTTTCCAAAATATAGTCAGTGCATATTTACCATATGTACCACTGGTGATATACAGGATAATTTTAGGTGAGGCTGTGCAGGGCTGATACTCAGGTAGACAAGACCAACAGAGCCCTACTGCTTATTCATGGTGCCTCTACCTTTCAGGTTGTTAAATATATCTCCTGGGTTCATAGACAAAGTTTAAAATGTTAATAGTTATATTCAAACGGGAATTTTAAAATTACTGTAGCATACAAAATTTTCTTCTAAAGTATACTTATTTAAAAAGAAAAGGTTAGGTGAATTAATTTAAAGGTAAAAATTAAATAATAGAATAGGCAGATAAGCAAAAATCTTGAAGACAGCATGTAGTGACTGAAGTTTGGGAAACACTGGACCAGAGGGACAAGAGATTAGAGGAAGGTAACTAGTTAATAGCCATTTTATTCACCTTCTATGCAGTCAACTAGATCCTGATTCATCTTGTCCTGTGGTATTACTAGTTTAGAGTCTTTAGCTCACCCAAAATTTAAATTTTTAGCCTTTCATTTTCCACTGGTGCATGAAAAGCTCTATTCCAGTTAAAGGGATTTTATACATCAGAGAGCAAAGTAGAGAAACTTATGGGGCCAATACCAAAACCAAACCAAACCTGTTGCCATCATGTCGATTCTGACTCATAGCGACTCTGTAGGACAGAGCAGAACTGCCCCGTAGGCTTTCCAAGGAATGGCTGGTGGATTCAAACTGCCAACCTTTCAGTCTGCAGCCAAAGAATCCCAAAATATCAGACTAATCCTTTTCACTATGGGAAGGCAAATGTTATGATACTTTTAGAGTGAATTTGTGGGGAGGGGAGGTAGCTAGAATGAATAGTCTTTATTCTGTCTTCTCCAGGGGGAACTGCTCATCTGGGGCCCATCCTAGCCCAGCTGTGGCTGGAGGTCATACATGCCTCTATACATACAGATTGTCTCTCCAAGCACACACAAAAGCCTATAACTGTAGTTGCCTTTGGGGTAGAGATATTGGAGATTAAGGGGCAAGAGCAGGAAAGACAGTTACTTTTCACTATATACCCATGTATTTTCTGTTCAAATATGAATTTTAAAAAATTTAAATGAAAGTATCACAGGTTCACATAGAGAAGTTTGCAAAGCCTGTAATTCTACCTCAGTTAATATTTCTAGCTTTCCTTCTAGTCTTTTCTCTACTTGTTATTGTTTTTGTTAGGTGCCGTTAAGTCGGTTCCTACTCATAGCAACACTATGAACAACAGAATGAAACACTGCCCAGCCCTGCACCATCCTCACAATCATTGTTATGCTTGAGGCCACTGTTGCAGCCACTGTGTCAATTCTTGTCATTAAAAGTCTTTCCCTTTTTCGCTGACCTTCTACTTTACCAAGCATAATGCCCTTCTCCAAGGGACTGGTCCCTTCTTCTAACAAGTCCAAAGGACATGAGACAAAGTCTCACCATCCTCATTTCTAAGGAGCATTCTGGCCATACTTCTTCCAAGACAGATTTGTTCATTCTTCTTGCAGTTCATGGTATATTCAATATTTTTCGCCAACACCATAATTCAAAGGCATCAATTCTTCTTTGGTCTTCCCTATTCATTGTCCAGCTTTGGCATGCATATGAGGCAAATGAAAACATGGCTTGTATCAGGCACACCTTAGTCCTCAAAGTGATATCACCTGTATATGCGTATATTTGATAACGTTGGGATCACACTTTGTGAACTCTTTTGTATCTACTTTGTCCACTTATGATAATTTCATCAACATTTTCCCCTGCTATTCTATATTCTCTCCAGAGGTACCATAATGTAATCATTCCTGATATTAGAATGATCGTACTCAATGTTTTGGACAGATAACAAAGTTGTTAGAAATAGCTTCTTCAATGATACAGGCATTCCTGTGCTGTCTTTTGCTATTTTCTACAGTATTTAACTCAACTCTTGTATAATTTACCATTTATTATGTGGATGAACTATTTCTTATCTAATTATATGGGAAACTCATTGACAAAGGAAGTTGTACCTACGCAAATTTTTGTTTTCCTTAAAGAGCACCTAACAGATGCTCAATTAAAAAAAAAAACAAAAATGAAACACACATGAATGAACTTCTCTCTAGACTTTAAGGATTGTTTCTCAAGCAAAAAGAAAAAAAGTCTCCCTAGTTTTAGCTTGACAGTATTAACATTACAATTGGTCAAATAATTCCTGCTATTTGGGGGCTTTATAACGGGAAAGGAGCCAAGGGAAAGGTATGGGTTGGAGACATCTCTCTTTGCCTGGATGTTAAAGTTCTTATTGCCAGGGATAGTTTTTTCTTTTTTTGAAGTATTAAAAAAAAAAAAAAGAGCTCTATTGACATAATTTGTATTGACAAAATTTATATACCATAAAATTCACTTTCTTAAAGTATACAATTTGGTGCTTTTTAGTATACTCAGAATAAAACAACTATCACCCCCAAAAGAGCCTGTATTCATTAGCAGACACTCTGCATTGCTCCTTCCTCTGACCCCTGGCAAACACTCATCTGCTTTCTGTCTCCATAGATTTTTGCCTATTCTGGACATTCCATATACATGGAATCACGCTTTTGTGACTTGTTTCTTTCACTTAGTATAAAGTTTTTAGGGTTCGTCTGTGCTATAGTAGGTAGTCTTTTTTTTTTTTAATACTCATCTTCCTCATGAGTTCTAGTTAGCTCCTGTGAGGTCTAACAACAATGCTTTCATCCTGACTGCCCTGACAGGGGACACAACAGAGGGTCTCTGATGGAGCGGGAGAACAGTGGGATGCAGACTTCAAACTCTGGTAAAAAGACCAGACTTAATGGTCTGACTGAGATTGGAGGGACCCCAGAGGTCATGGCCCCTGGGCCCTCTGTTAGCCCAATACTGGAACCATTCCCAAAGCCAACTCTTCAGGTAGGGATTGGACAGGACTATAAGACAGAAAATGATACTGGTGAGGAGTGAGCTTCTTGGCTCAAGTAGACACATGAGACTATGTGGGCAGTTCCTGTCTGAAGGCAAGATGTGAAGGCAGAAGGGGACAGGAGCTGGTTGAATGGAACCGGGAAATACAGGGAGGAGAGGAGGAGTGTGCTCTCACATTAAAGGGAGAGCAGCTAGGGCCACATAGCAAGGTGTGTATAAGTTTTTGTATGAGAGACTGACTTGATTTGTAAACTTTCACTTGAAGTACAATAAATAATTACAATAATCAAATGGAAAAAACAAACAAAAACAATCCCTTCATCCCCAAAAGGTGGTTGATTCCAGCCCTGGTTGACTGGTTCACTTGTCCCTAAGTCTGGTTTGTCCTCTCCTCTCTTATTTTCTAAGATTCTTTCTTTTTCCTTTCTTGGGCTCCCCTCCCCCCACCCCCTAAGTTTCTTTCTGTTTTTCTTTCTAGTGGAAAATAACCATCTGCCTGCTCAGTGTTCTCCAGGTCTTAGCACATCTTAACTATCCCGTCCTTCACCTCTTTCCCCTTTTCTGCTCTGGTCCTCATTTCTTCCAGGCTAATTTAAAAAAAGAAAGAACAACCTCTTTTTTTAGTACACAGCTTTCTTGTCTGTATCTGCTGACTGATCATAGGGAAACTTAGCTTATTCTGGGAATGACAGTGGAGAACTTCCTCTCTTGGACAATGTTATGTGAAGGGCAGGCAAGCACTTTTTGTGCAGAAAACCAGAATTTTCTTAAATAACCTTGAAGCATATATTTATCCAGGGCAGGGAAGTATATGAAGTGCTCTTTGTAATATAAAGATGAGAAAACCAAAGACCTGCTTCAGGTAGCTTATATTCTTAGCAGGGATCTAAGACATTCTTGTATAATATTTTTTCAAAGTTGTTTATAGGACTACACTCCTTCTAGATAGTAAACCCCTTAAAAGCTGAAACCTTGCTCTGCTATCCTTCTCAATGCCTACACTGCTTTGCACATATGCTGTTGTTGTTAGGCACCATCAGGTTGGTTCCAACTCACAGCAACCCTATGTATAACAGAACAACGCGTTTCCCAGTCCTGCATCATCCTTGCATTTGTTGCTATGTTTGAGCTCATTTTTGCAGCCACTACGTAAGTCTATCTTGTTGAGGTTCTTCCTCTTTTTTGCTGAACTTCTACTTTACCAAACATGATGTTTTTCTCCAGGGAATGGTCCCTTCTGTTAACATGTCCAAAGTAAGTGAGACAAAGTCTCACTATCTTTGCTTCTAAGGAGTATTCTGGCAGTACCTCTTCCAAGACAGATTTGTTCATTCTTCTGGCAGTCCATGGTATATTCAATATTCCTTGTCAATACCGCAACAAGGGATATTGTTGCTGATGTCAGATAGATCTTGGCAGAAAACAGAAAATACCAGAAAGATGTTTATTTATGTGTTATCTCTATGCAAAGACATTTGTCTGTGTGGATCATAACAAATTATGGATAACATTGAGAAGAATGGGAAATTCAGAACACTTCATCGTACTCATGTGGAACCTGTATGTAGACCAAGAAACAATTGTTTGAACAGAACAAGGGCATACTGCATGGTTTAATATCAGGAAAGGTGTGTCAGGATTGCATCTTTCACCATACTTATTAAATCTGTATGCTGAGCAAAGAAGTTGGAGTGTATGGAAAAGAATGTGGCATTAGGGTTTGAGGAAGACTCATTAATAGTGTGAGATATGCAGATAACACATCTTTGCTTGCTGAAAGCAAAGAGGACTTGAAGCACTTATGCTGAAGATCAAAGACTATAGCCTTCAGAATGGATTTCACCTCAACACAAAGAAAACAAAAGTCCTCACAACTGAACCAATAAGCAACATCATGATAAACAGAGAAAATATTAAAGTTGTCAAGGATTTCATTTTACTTGAATCCACGATCAATGCCCATGGGAACAGCAGTAAAAAATTCAAACGATGTATTACATTGGGTAAATCTGCTACACAATACCTCTTTAAAGTGTTAAAAAGCAAAGATGTCACTTTGGGGTCTAAGGTGCAACTGACCCAAGCCAAGGTATTTTCCATTGCCTTGTATGCATGCAAAAGCTGGAAAATGAAAAAGGAAGGCCAAAGTAGAATTGATGTCTTGCACATAGTAGGCCTTATTTTTGTTAGGATGGTCTAAAGGAAGTGTTCATAAAGTACTGAGGAAGATCAGATGAGGGACAGGTTATTGCTGGCTGGAGTGGTCCAAGAAGGCTTCATGGAGAAAATGGTTTCTGTGCCGGGCTGTGAAGGATGAGTAGGGTTCAGTCATGTGGAGTCGGAAAGAAAATTCCAAGAAAAGAGAAAATGTACAGATGTGAAACCGTGTGAGGTATGTTAAAGGGAACCAAGAGTAAAATTAATAATGAGTCAACTCCTTGAAATAGAGAAGAGGGAAGTTGAAAAGTATTATGTTATCCACAAACACATATTGAAATTCTAACCCCTAAACCTGTGGATGTAATCCTGTTGGAAATAGGGCTTTCTTTGTTATGTTAATTAGATCATACTGGAGTAGGGTGGGTTCTAAACCACTTCTGAGTTATAAACAGAGCAGATTAGACACATAGGTGCACACAGTCACAGGGAATCCAGGGACGATCTGACAGCAAAGGCTGATGAAATCCGCACCCTCAGTAAGGATTGCCAGCTTCTAGTCTTATTAGTAGCTGAAACAGACAAAGAAGGACCTACCCCAGAGTCATGCCTTGATTTTGGACTTCTAGCCTCCTAAACAGTGAAAAAATAAATATCTGTTCTTTAAAACCACCCACTTGTGTTATTTCTGTTACAGCAGCACTAGGAAAAGAAGACAAGAAGGGTCACATCAGATGGCCTAATCTCCCTAGTGGCAGCCCTGATGGCACAACAGTTAAGCACTTGGCTGCTAAATGAAGGGTTAGTGGTTTGAACCCACACAGCTGCTCCAAGGGTGAAAGACCTGGCAATCTGCTCCCATAAAGATTATAGCCTAGAAAACCCTACAGGGCATTTCTATTCTGTCACAAGGGGTCACAACTCAATGGAACCTAATAACAATAACAATTTTCCTACTAAAGAAAGAAGCAAGATTATCTTCAAAGAAGTAAAGAGATGAGGGTGGAATTTGGGTCTAAAGCAGTGTGAGTTTTGACTGTAGGATGTGAGTTAGAAACTCAAATAAACATTAAGATATGAGATCTTGAGGTGTTAGTGGGTCATAAAATGGCAATATCTACAGATATTTGACCATCGACTGATTTCTCAAACATATTGGTGCACATAAAAGTTTACATTTTATTATTTTACATTCCATTAAAAATTAAAATATAGCATGCAACTCATGTATTCATCCTCTATGCAACAAATGTAATTAAGCACTGTTTTAGACTTTGGGGACACAGCAGTGAACAAGATAGTCAAAATTCCTGCCTTTCTGAACACTTATATTCTAGTGGGGAAACAGACCAAAAATAATAATAATAATAACAGAAATGTGTTGTCTTATTTAGCTAGTGCTGCTATAACAGAAACACCACAAAACGAACATAAGTTTTTTCTCTCACGGTTTAAGAAGCTAGAAGTTTGAATCCAGTTTCAGGAGAAGGCTTTCTCTCTCTGTTGGCTCTGGGGGAAGGTCCTTTTCATCAACCTGTCCCTGGGTCTAGGAGTTTCTCAGTGCAGGGACTCTGAGTCCAAAGGACATGCTCCCCTCCTAGCTCTTCTTTCTTGGCAGTGGGAGGTCCCTGTCTCTGTGCTTGCTTCTCTCTTCTTTTATCTTTTGTAGGATAAAAGGTGATGCAGGCCACATCCCAGGAAAGCTCTCCTTACATCAGATCAGGACTATGATCCGGGTAAGGGTGTTGCATACCACCCTAATCCTCTTTAACATAACCTAATCTTGCCTCGTTAAACACAGGCAGAGATTAGAATTTACAACACATAGGAAAATCACATCAGATAACAAAAGGGAGGACAGCCACACAATACTGAAAATCTTAGCCTAGCCCAATTGACACACATTTTGAGGGACACAATTCAATCTGTAATGTATGTTTAATATTAGCAGAAGCAAGTATAGTTAAACATCGTTAATTCAAAACTACTAAAATAATACACAAACATCAATAATGACTATGTTCTAGGTAACTAGATCACCAATTATTTTCTAACAGAAATATTTTTTAAAAATCCAAGCAAAGTTCATTCAAAGCCATTTTCTTTATCACTTCACGTGTTGAATTAACAAGGGTTTATTGTATCAAGGCAGGAAGTTATTCAGCACAGTATGAAAGGCAATTTGCAATATGTCAGGGACACTTCGACACAGAGTTTATTTATAATTAATTTTCAGGGACTCATGTTAAGAGTCATAAACTATTGATTAACAATAAATAACACTGTAATTCTTTTCTCTTGGGAATATGTATTCCATAAATATGTACTGAATGCTGCGAGTCAGATATTGTACTGGCACCAGGGAGGCAAAGATGGGCAAAGGAGGGGGAGACAGCCCATAAGACTAATGAAGAAAAGCCAGAGAGGTTGGAGGGAGACCTGGAGGGGAAGGGTTATGAAAGCCAAGGGAAGAGGCTAGGAGTGGTAGATTTGGCCAATTGAAGGCTCTTGGTGGTCTTGTTGAGATGAGTTTCCTAGGAGTGGATGGGGCAGAAGCTAGGCTGAGAACTGAGTGGATGATAGGGAAAGTGAGTTCTGTCTATTCTGTCAAGGAGCTTTACAGCAAGGAAAGGAGAGACAGTATAACTTGAGGGGAATGGAGAGTAGAGAGAAATTAGGTAAGTTATTTAACCTCTCTGTGGCCCAGTTTCCTCATCTGAAAACAGGAATAATAATAGCACCAGCTCATGGGGTTATTGTGAACATTATTCGAGTTAATAAAGTAATATGAAGAACTTGGAACAATATTAGGCACATAGTCCTACGTAAGTATAAGCTATTATTGTTAATAGTTATTCCAAGCATCTTGGGTATCGGTGCTGGGAAGGATCCTGGAGTTCAATGATCATGATCTTCCTATCTGCCACTGGCCCACACTGCTGCTATGACTGTTTTGACTCTTCTTCATCACCACAAAATTCTTTTAGTTTTGAATGTTAACCAAAAAACCAGACCAAACCCATTGCCATCAAATTGATTCCAACTCATAGTGACCCTATAGGACAGACTAGAACTGCCCCATAGAGTTTCCAAGGAGCACCTGGCGGGTTCAAACTGCCGACGTTTTCGTTAGCAGCCGTAGTGCTTAACCACTAAGCCACCAGGGTTTCCATGAATGGTGTGGGCTCTGCTAATTAGTATTTTTTTTTTCAAGCTTACTAATTTTTAAGCAAATTAGTATTTTCCCTTACACAAAAACAGTGGCCTCTCCTGTGGAGTAATAAGGAAAAAAAAAAAGCTCTTAGGAAAAAGTGTTTTTTGTGCAGTAAAACCATAAGGCATGATGTTCATAATGGTAAAACCAAATATTTATAATATGGTCAAGGATCTATGTGCTCTGAGACTTGTTTGGTATCTTTTAACTCTATAGGGCAGCTATATTTATGCTTCTTATCTTTTGTAAAGCATTCTTCCTCTAAAATACTCCAGATACCAAAATGAAACATCTGGCAAAAATAACCTTTTATCTTGCTTCTATTTTTGCTGGCAACAGCGCTATTATTTAGAATTGTTCTACTTTACTGCCACCTGCTGGTCAAGGCACAGTGCACCTGGTGCTTCCCTGACCACAGTGGTCAGCTTCGGAATTACCGCCTCCCAAAGGCTGCTGCAGAAGGAGGCCCCAATTTCTCCCTATTAAGAAAACGCATTGCCATTTTAACTTACAGTCACGGGCAGATCCGGTTTTGTGGGATCTGAAGCTTATTCAATTTTGGGGATCCTTTTTAAGATGAAAGAATTCAAACTTAGGTATGAAATTGAAATCTTTACCTAGTGCGTTCACATTACTCACTCCTCTTTGTTACTGGGATTACCAGACCATCCAAGAACCTACTTATTACTGCTATTTGAAGCGTATCGCTTCCTTTTGATGAATTACTGCTTTTGACGGGATCTGAAACTTTTTGGTCACGATTTGCTTCTTAACGCCAGATTAATATTTGTTTTAGAATGAGAAATGACAACCAATTGCAAAATTTTAAAAACCTGACAAATACCACACAATGCAGAATGAAATTTTTTTTTACTAATTAACTGCCTCACATGTCTAACTCTTTTCCCCCCTACATTTAAAAACACTCTTTGCCTTTTCATAAAAGATTGACTCTATCATATTTTCTAAAGATAATTCAGATTTTCCTCTATCATAAGTTCATCAAAAACAAAATTTTTTTATTGTTGGTAGTTGAGAAGAATTTCTCTGAGTTTCACAATTCATTGATAATGTCGTGTAAATTTTGAGGATGGTGGTCAAATTTGAGGAATCTGTATCATTCCCTTGTGAGCTGATTTCAGCACATTTCCTCGTTTGCTTGTACAGTATCTAATCTTGAGTACTGTTTGAACTGACAGCACTTATTAGCCAATTTGTCTCCATGTCCTCTTTGTAGAGGTATACTATGAGTTCTGTGTTATCTTTGTGGATGGCAGTATTTCATGTCAAATTAGCAAGAAATTGAAATCTTTATCTAGTGTGTTCACATTATTCACTCCTCTTTGTTATCAGGGTTACCAGACCATCTAAGAACCTACTTATTACTTTTATTTGAAATGTATCTCTTCCTTTTGATGAATTACTGCTTTTGATAGGATCTGAATTTTTTTGGTCACAATTTGCTTCTCAATGCCAGACTAATTTCTATTGATTTTATTCTTCATCGTTACTGTTTTATATGCCATTAATTTTTATCTGAATTTTCTCCCAGTTCTTCAATAAATAAATGTCAAAAAGTAAGATGTCAAAAGGTATTTGTCATTTCTTACCTGTTTTACTGAAACTTTCCAAAACAACTTTCTAAACTGCAGCTAAATTGGCACATTCCCTACTCAGTTTCTCCTTAGCAAGATCCCCAAAATGCCTATAGCCGCTCCAATACCCTTGACACAGGGGACATGTGACAGATGGGAAGATGGAGACAGCTGTCTGAACCAATCGGGTTCAAATATCTTACTTTTGAGAATTTTATAAAAACATGTAACCCTGGGAGCACATGGCTGGAGTCTCTCGTAGGGGTCATTGGCTCCACGGGCAATCTGCCATATCTCGCTGTATCTCTTCCTGTCTCCCAGCTTGGAGAGACCTTTGTGTTATGCATCGTATTCCATTCTGTGGTTCCTGTCCGTACAGAAAACAAACTCGTTTAATTCAGATCAGGGGGATGGAAAGTCAGTCTAAAACAGAGAAAACTCAGAGTTAGGAAATACAGATATTTTTCATGGATTATTTTAAAGTATGAGTGAGAAGACAAGAGGCCAGTTTTGTCCCTGTGGTAATTTGACTGTGGACAAGTCACTAGCTCATCTGTAAGAGGGTAGGTATCTGCCGAACTGAACAACCAGACCATTCCTCAGACTGCTTTTAGCTCTCAAACTCTATGAGCTTGAAACACATATAGGAACCCAAACTAGGATGTTTCTAAGAAGAAAGCAAATCACACCTTTTTTTTTTGTTGTTGTTCATTTGTTTGTTAATGAACTTGGAATAATTACTTGTAATTAGTGCAATAATTTTTTTTTATATGTACTACTAGGCTTGAAATTTTCAGTTTTAGTAAATGGGCCAAATGTTTACTTCCGTTACAATCTCATGTATATTATCAAATGGCCTAGAACGTCACACTCTTTTGTTATTAGTAGTATAACATTTACTCAGAGCCCAGTTCTGTGGTGACCACTGATTTAACGTGACAAATTAATGTTGTACTCATACATGTATATATAATCAGACAAAGTCGCATTGTGTCATTAGGCTTTCTTTTTTGTTGTTGAAAACCATCACCTTTTAGGGAAAAATGTTATTTTAAAAGATAATTCAAATAAAAGATAAAAAAGCTGTTTTTGCTATTGTCTGCTTTGAATTCCCAAATCTTATTGTTTCTTGAAAAGGACTAATTCAACTGTCACAGTGGCCAGCCAGTTTCCAAGTCTTCAGATCTCTGAGAGCAGGGGTTGCGTCCCAGGTTGAGGCCCACAAGGCCCTGAGCTCCTTATGAAAATTCATTTGATCCCTCCCCAGTGACCTGCTTTGCGTTCCAGTGATATCTGGGAGCAAGAGTGCCAGGACTTCTTTTGCTACACCCTCAATGTCTCCTGGATAGTACATTTCATAACTCAGAGGGGCTGAGCAAATTATTCTTCCTGGAACAAGACGGTGGACTGTAGCCTCCGTGACCAGACAGAGGACTAGCTGGACTAAGCACCTTCTCTCAATGGGCCACTTGTTTAAAGGTGGCCTTAGTAAGTACCACATTACAGAGGCAATCCAGCAAAGGTTAGTTAGTGATGCCACATATGAGGGGAAGCTCTTGGCCCCTAACCAGTAACCATTTGCTGTGGAGTTGATCCTGACTCATGGCGACCCTGTGTGTTTGAGAGTAAAACTGTGCTTCATAGAATTTTCAAGGCTGTGACCTCCTGGAAGCAGATCACCAGGTCTTCTCTTGAGGCACCTCCGGGTGAGGTTGAACTGACAACCTTTCTGTTAGTAGCTGAGCATTCAACCCTTTGTGTCACCAGGGGGCAGCCTCTTGGACTCTAAAAACCCCATTGCCATTGAGTCCACTGTGACTCATAGCGACTCTATAGGACAGAGTAGAACTGTCCCATAGGGTTTTCAAGGCTGTAATCTTTAAGGAAGCAGGTTGCCACATCTTTTTCCCATGGGGCAGCTGGTGGGTTTAAACCACCAAACTGTTGGTTAGCAGCTGAGTGCTTAATCACTGTGCCACCAGGGCTTCTTTCTTGGACCCTAGAGACACTTAATTCTGCAACACATCTGGCCTCTCATGCTACCTTCCTCAAGTCTTCCCCCAGCAGACACTCAGTGGTTTGGGAAGGGGAGCTGGCTCCTCCCCTCCCTTTCTCTTTGGGATCAGCCTACAGAAAGCACGTGCTCAGTTCTGCTCTTGGCCAAGTAACAAAGACTCTGCCTGGCAGGGTGAGGCCTGCAGTTTTCCATGGTTGCCTGTGGCTGATGGGTGAGTCTGCCTAATTCATGGTTTTGGTTATTAGGACACCCATCGTTGCTGCATATGGAAACCACATGCTCCCATCCAGCTTTTCACAGTAATTAAGCTATTTCTATTTTTTAATCTCCATCCGTTTGACTCCTTTGCATCTCTCAGTTGATTCAGAGCTTGGGTGGGGGAAGAAGGGTGCCACCCTCAAACCTCAACACTACATGCCAAACACAAGGAACAAAATTAAATAAGACATAGTTCCTTTCCTGGGTAATGGGCAATCTAGCAACTATGAAGACGTAAAAATTACAAGTGTGCAAGGGTACACACACCAGTAACTGGGCCATCACAACTCTTCCCCCCTCTAATCACCCAGCCCAAGTTCCTCCACCCTCTAGATGAATCATCTACACAGGACTACTTGAGGGCTTAACTACACATAATGAAGTAAGTGGCGTGGGCGGTATTCCAGATTTTTTCCTGTGTGCATGTCAGAATGGGAGAGAATAGACTGGGGGGTGAGGTAACAAACTGGAAATGTTTCAAGGTAGTCTCTGGTGCCGGCCATGCTTTAACTTGCCGGGGAGAAGTGGAGTGCATTATCCCATTTGCCTGGTCCTGCTCGTTTACTTCATTCACTCAGCAAACTTCAATGAGTATGTGCTAAGGAGTAGGCACATTTCATATTCTTTGTTCTTGGTTTCCAGGTCCCTTCATTCAGCTTAAGAAAGTCCTTGGGGTGCAGTATTTAAGCTCTCAACTGCTAATCAACAATTTGGTAATCTGAACCCACCAGCCACTCCATGGGAGAAAGAAGTGGCAGTCTGCTTCCCTAAAGATTACAGCCTTGGAATCCCTATGGGGCAGTTCCTCTGTGTCCTATAGGGTCACTAGGAGTTGGAATTGGCTTAAGAGCAACAGGTTTGGTTTTTTTGATTCATCCGTGGTAGCATGCTTGGTGAAACTTTTTTAGACCAGCTGGATGACTCACTGAACCTCAAATGTTGTAGTTAGCTGCCATTGAGTCGGTTTCATCTCATGGCGACCTTCATGTATAACAGAACAAAATGTTGCCCAGTCCTGCACCATCCTAATGTTTGAGTGCACTGCTGCAACTACTGTTTTGTGCCTTCCAACCTAGGGGGTTCATCTTCTAGCGTTATATCAGACATATTCTGTTGTGATCCATAGGATTTTTATTGGCTAATTTTTGGAAGTAGATTGCCAGGCCTTTCTTTTTAGTCTGTCTTAGTTGGAAGCTCCACTGAAACCTGTTCCCCATTAGTGACCCTGCTGGTATCCAAATACTGGTGGCGTAACTTCCAACATCATAGCAACACACAAGCCACCAAAGTGTGAAAATCTGACAAATGGGTGGTATCATTCCTGAAAGGGATTTCACCCATGCCCTACTCCTTGTAATCCTCTCCATCCTTCTAGGCCCATCTTCCTTGATCACCTTAGCAGACGTGAACTTTTTGCTCAATTCAAGAATGACCCTTCCTTTGCTACTTGTGGTTCTGTTTCCTTAATTAACTGCCTGCTGAATTTCGTTCTCTTCTTCAGGTTCTCTCTGGTGGAACACTCAGGGGCCCCACTCCAGGAGAATGGCTTTTCATAGTTTTGCATTGGCAGGCATCTAATAGGAAACAACTTCACAGATCACAGACACAGGAGCAATCTTCACATTTCTCAAAAGACACATGTATGGATATCTACTTAATTTACTTGTTCATATGTCTTGATTCAGCTCATCTCATATACTCTTGGAAGAATGTACATTTTTGCATCTCCTATTTTTTTATGATGCCTATTTCTCTTTTGTCAACTGAAGTTTAATTAATGGCAGAAGAGAATGAATAAGTTTCCCTCAAAATCCTGGAAAATACATATCAAAGAAGTCCAGTAACCCAAAAAGCCAAACCCATTGCCGTCAAGTCCATTCAGACTCATAGTGACCCTATAGGATGGAGTAGAACTTGCCCATAGGGTTTCCAAGGCGTGGCTGGTGGATTCGAACTGCCTACCTTTTGGATAGCAGCCAAGCTCTTAACCACTGTGCCATCAAGGCTCCAAGAAGTTCACTATAAACCAAAAATGTTTGATCCTAAAACTTGATATGCATTTCACATTCTTCTCTGTAGTACACCTGTGTTTGTTCTAATATAAAAGTAATGTGTTAAAGTACTTCCACTGAGTAAACTTAATGCTCCAAGATGTGCGATACTGAGTTGCTCAGTTTGTATACCCTCTGAGGCACTGCTGCCCGCCCTTTTCCCCCAACCTCGTGTATCCCGGTTTGGGAAACACGGCTAATAGATGCTCAGTAAATATTTACTGAATGAATAAGTGAAAGAAAAAAACTAATAATAATGGAATTCTTGCATTTAGGTACCTCTTTCCAGAAATTTGCAGCCCCAGTGGCACAGTGGTTAAGAGCTCGACTACTATCCAAAAGGTTGGCAGTTCAAATCCACCAGAAACCCTGTGGGGCAGTTCTCCTCTGTTCTATGAGACAGAATCAACTTGTTGGCAACAGGTTTGATTTTTTTTTTCTTTTTTGGTTTTCCAGAATTGTATATACTGGTTCACAGTCTTCCAAAGGAGTTAACTGGTAGCATGAGTAAGTCATATTTGATCTGTATTATTTTCAAGTCAGATCAGTTGTTGTTGTTAGGTGCCATTGAGTCAGTTCCGACCCATAGTGACCCTATGCACAACAGAATGAAACACTACCCGGTCCTGCGCCATCCTTACAATCATTGTTATGCTTGAGCTCATTGTTGCAGCCACTGTGTCAATCCACCTTGTTGAGGGTCTTCCTCTTTTCCGCTGACCCTGTACTCTGCCAAGCATGATGTCCTTTTCCAGGGGCTCATCCCTCCTGACAACATGTCCAAAGTATGTAAGATGCAGTCTCGCCATCCTTGCCTCTAAGGAGCATTCTGGTTGCACTTCTTCCAAGACAGATTTGTTCATTCTTTTGGCAGTCCATGGTATATTCAATACTCTTCACCAACACCACAATTCAAAGGTGTCAACTCTTCTTCGGTTTTCCTTATTCATTGCCCAGCTTTCACATGCATATGATGTGATTGAAAATGCCATGGCTTGGGTCAGGCACACCTTAGTCTTCAGGGTGACATCTTTGCTCTTCAACACTTTGAAGAGGTCCTTTGCAGCAGATTTGCCCAATGCAATGCATCTTTTGATTTCTTGACTGCTGCTTCCATGGCTATTGATTGTGGATCCACATAAATGAAATCCTTGACAACTTCAATCTTTTCTCTGTTTATCATGATGTTGCTCATTGGTCCAGTTGTGAGGATTTTTGTTTTCTTTATGTTGAGGTGTAATCCACAGTGAAGGTTTTGGTCTTTGATCTTCATCAGTAAGTGCTTCAAGTCCTCTTCACTTTCAGCTAGCAAGGTTGTGTCATCTGCATAACACAGGTTGTTAATGAGTCTTCCTCCAATCCTGCTGCCCCATTCTTCTTCATATAGTCCAGCTTCTCGTATTATTTTCTCAGCATACAGATTGAATGGGTATGGTGAAAGAATACAACCCTGATGCACAACTTTCCTGACTTTAAACCAATCAGCATCCCCTTGTTCTGTCCGAACAACTGCCTCTTGATCTATGTAAAGGTTCCTCATGAGCACAATTAAGTGTTCTGGAATTCCCATTCTTTGCAGTGTTATCCATAGTTTGTTATGATCCACACAGTCGAATGCCTTTGCATAGTCAATAAAACACAGGTAAACATCCTTCTGCTATTCTCTGCTTTCAGCCAGGATCCATCTGACATCAGCAATGATATCCGTGGTTCCACGTCCTCTTCTGAAACCGTCCTGAATTTCTGGCAGTTCCCTGTTGATATACTGCTGCAGCCGTTTTTGAATGATCTTCAGCAAAATTTTGCTTGCGTGTGATATCGATGACCAGTTAGTGCACTGATACAATCATTTCTTAGGTTCTATAATTTTAGCTTCACTTTTCAGGTGTGAAAGTGGAGGTGTAGAAGGTAAATGCGCACAAACACTCTGAGTGAATAACCCTAACAGCTGGGTCCTGAGTGTCCCCAGGCAGAGTCCCTCCTCAGCGCCCCAGCACTAATTCCTCAGTGGGTTGTGATTATCTGAGTACTTTAGACTCCCTCACAGAGCTGGGAGCCCCTCCATCCTGAGACTGTCTTGATCCTCTCTGTGCCCTCAGGGATGACAGCAGCACATTACACATAGAGAGCTCCCAGGAGACCTTAGGAGAATGAATAAGTAAAACTGTATTTCAAAGAAACTGCTGATTGGTGGGTACATTTTAAACAATGAAGTCTTCTAAGTAAACTTTTTTTTTTTTTTCCTTTAAGCCTGTTGTAAAACGGTACTCTAGATTATAAACCTAAATGAAAGAAAACCTAATGCTTATATTAGGATATGAACTCAAGACTAAGTTTCTCAAGGCTTGCTGATTCTGTTTTTACTATATTAAGAATGTTGGCTCAAGCAGACCTTCTTTACTTTGGGCAGCCAAAGTGATTGATTCTCTTTCATCTCTTTGAGAAAGCCTTGTGGCCCAGGCCGGAGTTAGTGGTTTTGCTGGTCTCTGAGAACAGGCCGTGCCTCATCCACTGTGAGGGTGATATTGCCTTGACCACTACTCTTCCAGGAGTCCAAGTTTAAACTAGCTCCAGGTAGACATAATGAGGGTCTGTTGCTAACTATTTTATATCGACAACTTATAATAGTTTTTTTTTTTTAACAGCTTTTTTTTTTTGAGATAGAATCCACATACCATACAATTCACCTGTTTAAAGTGTATAATTCAATGACAAGAAGACAGAGTGCTTTGAAGAAATAAACAACTTGGGGCCAATACACAGAAGCCATGTTTGACTCATTAATGTAACAAGTGGTATAAATGAGTCAAACATGGCTTCTGTGTATTGGCCCCAAGTTGTGTATTTCTTCATAGCAGGTTGAGGCCTGTTAGCGTAAAAAAAGCCAGTTGGCACCAACTCAAATTTGTGCACGTCCAATTGTTTTAAGGGGCCCTGGTTGTGCAGTAGTTAAGCATTTGGCTGCTAACCAAAAGGTCAGCAGTTTGAATCCACCACTGCTCCTTAGAAACCCTATGGGGCAGCTCTACTCTGTCCTATAGGGCCGCTATGAGTCAGAATCAACTCAACAGCAATTCTTTTTTAATTGTTTTAAAAATAGCACAAATAAGCAGTTTTTAGCCTCTTAGAGCTTGCCTACTTTACATGCCTTGCATAACAACAGCCAACACCTGGTAGCCTAAAAAATAAAATAAAACCTTGTAGTTATAAAGACCCTAAGATACTACTGCCTTTGGAGCTCTCTGACCCAGAGACTCCCAACCTTGTTGCAAAATGACTTTGAGTAGGGACATGTAAACCACCCCCCTTCGCCTCCTCCCTGTGGTTTTCATGCCCTCTTCTCCTGCACCTCCTGCTGTGGGGGAACCTCCCCCTGCACGCAGCTGTCAAGCCCCAGGCCCAATAAATAGCTTTTGCAATACTGCTATCTACTGGTTATATCTTTTTCCTTGATCAACCCCAAATTCCCTCAAACTCACCACACCAGTTTTGGGTGAGAGTGCAGGGGATGAGGGTGATCTGGACATCAGATGACTGAAGCAAACAGGGACAAGGTGTACAATGAGATTAGCTTTGGAGGACACAACCCTGGGGGTTAGGCTGTGAGTGCTGGGTATCAGGAGGGGTGAATGTCTTGGCTCTGTTCTAATTGAGAGCATTTGAGGGAAGCTGGGGAGGCTTGGTGGAACAGTGGTAAAGAGCTTGGCTGCTAACCAAAAGGTTGGCAGTTTGAATCTGCCACCGCTCCTTGTAAACCCTATGGGGCAGTTCTACTCTGTCCTATTAGGGTTACTATGAATTGGAATCAATGGCAACGGGTTTGATTTTTTTTTTTTTTGGTGTTACTCTGGCTTTGCAGTCCCCTTCTCAACCAGTTTTCACGAGGGTAGATGGCCTAATGGCGAAGGGGTATGGGGAAAGGAAAGGCCCTGTGCGTAGAGGGCCCTCCTGCCTGCGCTCTTCTGATTGCATCCATTGCTGGATAGGTTTTCAGTGATAGATTTGAAACTCATTCCCTTGGCTCAGTCAAGGTCAGTGGCCCTCCTTTGCCAACATGGCTCCATCCAGCCCTTGCTGTAACTTCATCGACATCTGGGTCCTGCGAGGCTTTAACCATCCAGAGGTATTTTTCTTTCCAGATGATGACATTTCCAACACTGTCTTTATTCCAAAGTTATCCTGATCTTTTCATTCCAAATTTACCTTTATAAAACGACCCCGTGAGTCATCTTTGATCTATTGAGTCATCAATTCCTCTCTTTCCCTTTCTCCATGTACCTGATTATCTCTTCTGTTTACTCATTTTTTGTAATGACTTCTCAGAGATTTGCCCGCTCTATTACACCACTGGAAACCCTGGTGGTATAGTGGTTAAGTGCTACGGCTGCTAACCAAAAGATTGGCAGTTTGAATCCACCTTGGAATCCTCCTTGGAAACTCTATGGGGCAGTTTTAAACTCTGTCCTGCAGGGTCGCTATGAGTTGGAATTGAGTCACAGCAACAAGTTTGGTTTGGCTTATTACACCACTACTCTAGTTTAGGATCTTACCAACTCAAGTTCAGCTAATTCTGTAGCTAGTTTCATGGCCATTAGCTTCTGTCTCCTATCCAGTCTATTCTCCCAATAATTTAGAGCAAATTTTATCAAGAACAAATCTAAAAATGAAGACTCAGTGTTCCAGGCAGTAGACCATACTCAAAGAAAAATCTTTGGCACTACATGGAAGGAGCAAACACAGATTGTGTTTTATGATACAATAAAATGACTAAGATAACAACAAAAACAGCAACAATATATACAAAGCAAATTTAACCCTTTAAACTTCTTCCTGACTTAAAACCCTTCAGTTGTTTCTATTGCCCTCAACAATGGTTTTCCACCACATTGTCAAAGCACACTCTATGTTATCCTTAGCTGCAAGGTGTATTGTTAGTAATTTTAACAAATATACTGCAATTTTTATTTCCAAAATAAGTTAATTTGAGTTGAGTCAAGATTATTATGAGAATAACGGCACTCTAACTCACTTGTATTTTCACGTACTTTTTGAGTGCAAAAGAAAGGGATAGAATTACAGTTAGCAAGGCAGGAATTGCACATAATTTCAGATTATAGTGAGTAGTAATTCTATATGTATCATTTAAAATTGTGGTATTTGTTAACAATTAAAGTGACTCTGAGTTGTGAATTTACAGTTAATCCGTTTTCCCTTCAGTGACTATATATGGTATTGTATTTAAAATTTCAGTGTCCATGTTTTCACTACTATATAGAAATACAATTGATTTTTATATGTTTATCTTGTATTCTACAACTTATAATGAACTCATTCCTTAGGTCTAGGAGGATTTTTTTTTTTTCTGATTTCCTGGGATTTTCTACATATATAATCATATCATCTGCAAATAGCGCTAGCTATATTTCTCCTTTCCAACCTGCATGCCTTGGCTAGAACTTCTAGTACTATGCTGAGTAGGCGTGGTGAGAGTGGACATCCTTGCCATTTTCCGAGTCTTAAGGCATTCTGTCTTTCATCACTAAGCATAATGTTAGCTGTAGCTTTTTTGTAGATGTTCTTTATTAAGTTGAAGAAAATCAAAACCAAACCAGCTAACTTTGAGTTGATTCTGACGCAGAGTGAGAATTTCTCCTATGTTGCTATTTTTATCTGAATTTCTTTCATGAATGAGTGTTGAATTCTGTAAAAAAAAAATTCTGCATCGACTAATGATTATCATAATTTTTTCTTTAGTCTGTTAATATTGTGGATTATATTTTCAAATATTGAACCAGCTTTGCATCCTCAGAATAAACGCCCATTGATCATGGTGTGTAATTCTTTTTATATATTGCTGAATTTCATTTGCTAATATTTTGTTAAGGATTTTTGCATCTATGTTCATGAGGGACATTCACCTGTAGTTTTTTTTTTTTTGAACTGTCTGTCTGATTTTGGTATCAGTGTAATGCTAGCTTCATAAAATGAATTGGAAGTTTTCCTTCTATTTTTTCAAATAGATTTATAGAAGTTGTATTAACTCTTCTTTAAATGTTTGGTAGAATTTTCCAGTGGTCTCTAAATTCCGGTAGGATATACCCAAGGTTGTACTTTGGCTCTTGTGGAATTGTTTTAAATTTTTTCAGCTTCAGCTTGAACTTGCACATGAGCAACTGATGGTCTATTCCACAGTCAGCCCCTGGCCTTGCTCTGACTGATGATATTGAGTTTCTCTATCTATCTTTCCACAGCTGTAGTGAATTTGATTCCTGTGTATTCCATCTGGTGAGGTCTATGTTTATAGCTGCCATTTATATTGTTGAAAAAGGTATTTTCAATCAATAAGTCATTGGCCTTGCAAAATTCTATTATGAGCTCTCCAGCATAGTTTTGAAAATATGGCCTGTCACCAAGGTTGTGTTTTCCAACTACTGATCCCTCTTCATCTCCAATGTTCACATTTCAATCACTGGTAATTACCAATGCATCTTGATTACATGTTTGAACAATTTCAGACTGCAGAAGTTGGTAAAAATCTTCAATTTCTTCATCTTCAGCATTAGTGGTTGGTGTGTAAATTTGAATAATGGCTGTATTAACTCGTCTTCCTTGTAGGTATATGGATATTATCCTATTACTGACACCACTGTATTTCAGGATAGCTCCTGAAATGTTCTTTTGGACGACGAATGCAACACTGTTCCTCTTTGTCATTCTTGTCATAGTAGACCACACGATTAAAAAAAAAAAAAGTTTATTTTTTATTTTTTTTTATCAGACTAAAAATGGTCAATACCTGTCCATTTCAGCTCACTAATGCCTAGATATCAATCCTCAAGCGTTCCATTTCATTTCTGACAACTTCCAATTTTCCTTGATTCATGCTTTGTACATTCCACGTTCTGATTACTAATGGATGTTTGCAGCTGTTTCTTCTCATTTTGAGTTATGCCCCATCAGCAAATCAAGGTCCCGAAAGCTTGACTCCATCCATGTCATTAAGGTCAACTCTACTTTGAGGAAGCAGCTCTTTCTTAGTCATGTTTTGAGTGCCTTCCAATCTGAGGGACTCATCTTCTGGCACTATATCACAATATTCTGCTGTTATCCATAAGGTTTTCAGTCGCCAATTTTTTCAGAAATAGAATTCCAGGTCCTTCTTCCCAGTCTGTCTTAGGCTGAAAGCTCTGCTGAAACCTGTCCACCATGGGTGATCCTGCTGATATTTGAAATACTTGGGGCATAGCTTCAAGCATCACAACACACAAGCCACCACAGTATGACTAACTGACAGACAAGTGGTGGAATTCTGGCTTAGAGCTATTCAAATTACTTATTTCATATTGAGTGGGTTGTAGTAATTTATATTGTTCAAGGAATAGGTCCATTTCATCTAAGTAGTCAAATTTGTATGTGTAGAGTTTTTTTTTTTATAGTATTCCCTTATTGCCCTTTTGATGTCTGCAGGGTCTTCAGTGATATTCTTTATTTCATTCCTGACATTGGTCATTTGTATCTTCTTTCTTTTTTTCTTTGTCAATATTGCTCAGATTTGTCAATTTTATTGATCTTTTTGAAGAACCAGTTCTTTGTTTCATTGATATTCTCCATTGTTTTTCTGTTTTGAACTTCATTGATTTCTGCTCCTATTTTCTTCCTCTACTTACTTTATTTTATATTTTGGTATCATTTTACTAGTCTTTTGAGGTGGGAACTTAGATGATTAGTTTGAGATTTTTCTTCTTTCCTATTGTATGCATTCATTGCTATAAAATTTCCCTTCAGCATTATTTTAGATGTGCCCCACATATGATGTGTTTTCATTTTCACTCAGTTCAATGTATATTTTTCTCCTTAAGACTTCCTCTTTGATCCATGGATTATTTGGAAAGGTATTATTTAATTTCCAAGTGTTTAAAAAGTTTTCTATTATTTTTCTGTTATTAATTTCTAGTTTGATTCTATTGTAGTTGGAAGGCGTGCTTTGTTTAATTTCAATTCTTTTAAATTTATTGAGGCTTGTTTTACAGCCTAGCATATGTTCTATCTTGGTATATGTCTGTGAGCATTTGAAAAAAACATGCGTATTCAGCCGATGTTGGGTACAGTATTCTATAAATGTTAATTATATCCTATTGGTTGACAGTATTGTTGAGTTCTTCTACATCCTTTCTGATTTCCTGTCTATTTGTTATATTAATTGTTGAGAGAGGGTCTGTTTTCTTTTTTATAATTTTTATTGTGCTTTAAGTGAAAGTTTACAAATCAAGTCAGTCTCTCACATAAAAACTTACATACACCTTGCTACATACTCCCAATTACTCTCCCCCTAATGAGACAGCCCGCTTTCTCCCTCCACTCTCTCTTTTCGTGTCCATTTCTCCAGCTTCTAACCCCCTCTACCCTCTCATCTCCTCTCCAGGCAGGAGATGCCAACATAGTCTCACGTGTCCATCTGATCCAAGAAGCTCACTCCTCACCAGCATCCCTCTCCAACCCATTGTCCAGTCCAATCCATGTCTGAAGCGTTAGCTTCGGGAATGGTTCCTGTTCTGGGTCAACAGAAGGTCTGGGGGCCATGACCACCAGGGTCCTTCTAGTCTCAGTCAGACCATTAAGTCTGGTCTTTTATGAGAATTTGGGGTCTGCATCCCACTGATCTCCTGCTCCCTCAGGGGTTCTCTGTTGTGTTCCCTGTCAGGGCAGTCATTGGTTATAGCCGGGCACCATCTAGTTCTTCTGGTCTCAGGATGATGCAGTCTCTGGTTCATGTGGCCCTTTCTGTCTCTGGGGCTCGTAATTACTTTGTGTCCTTGGTGTTCTTCATTTTCCTTTGATCCAGGTGGGTTGAGACCAATTGATGCATCTTAGATGGCTGCTTGCTAGCATTTAAGACCCAAGACACCACTCTTCAAAGTAGGATGTAGAATATTCTCTTAACAGATTTTATCATGCCAATTGACTTAGATGTCCCCTGAAATCATGGTGTTTTGTTTTAAATGTTACTCAGTTTTTGTCAAGAAGCAGGTAAGTATAGATGAAGAAACTTTTGTGAAATGCACCTACGTCTATAATGCACAAGCATTATAAACATTGCTGTTTGAAACTGTACACAGTTACAGACTCAAAGGCAAAATGATAAACTAGTAAAATTAAATAACACTGTTTATAATAGCAGAGCCCTGGTGGTGCAGTGATTAAGAGCTCGGCTGCTAACCAAAAGGCTAGCAGTTCAAATCTACCAGCTGCTTCTTGGAAACCCTATGGGGTAGTTCTACTGTGTCCTATAGGGTCGCTATGAGTCAGAATTGACTTGCTGGCAAAGCGTTGATTGGTTGGTTGGTTATTCATAATAACTACTGGCCAAAATTCTCTAAAATTTAAGTGTCATTTTAACACTAAAGTATAGATGTGCAGAAAAAATCAAGACTATTCAAAAATCAATTTACATTACAATAAATATTACATTAAACACAATGATATTTCTTTTACCATCCAAATTTTATATATGAAACGGATAAAACATGATACACTAATTAGGAAATTTGATTGGCATTATGTAGACTGCTATTGTTGCAATGCAATTGATATACAGGGAACTAAAAGCAATGGAAAATGAGACCTGCGCACAATGAACAAGCTCTACTGCAAGTACAAGAAGCTACTTTGTTTGAATGTGAATAGTCAGGACTATTTTGTCTTCAAGTGACAGAAATCTTAATCAAACTAGCATTGGTAAAAAGGATGATTTATTGACTATAGGATCCATTATGGATAACATTGCAAAGAATGGGAATTCTAGAACACCTAATTGTGCTCATGCGGAAATTATACATAGTCCAAGAGGCAGTCGTGTGAACACAGCAAGTGGATACTGTATGGTTTAAAATCAAGAAACATGTTTGTCAGGGCTGCATCCTTTCACCATACTTATTCAATCTGTATGTTGAGCAAATAATCTGAGAAGTTAGACTGGGAAGAAGAATGTGGCGTAAGGATGGTGGAAGACACATTAACAACCTGTAATATGCAGATGACACAAACTTGCTTGCTGAAAGCAAAAGGACTTGAAGCACTTACTGATGAAGATCAAAGGCTACAGCCCTCAGTATGGATTACACCTTAACATAAAGAAAACAAAAATCCTCACAAATGGGCCAATAAGCATCATGATGATAAATGAAGAAAATATTGAATTTGTCAAGGATTTCATTTTTCTTGGATCCACGATCAATGCCCATGGAAGCAGCATTCAAGAAATCAAATGATACATTGCATTAGGCAAATCTGCTGCAAGAGACCTCTTTAAAGTGTCAAAAAGCAAATATGGAGGCGGGGACAAAATGGTGGAATAGTCAGATGCTTCCTGTGGTCCCTCTTACAACAAAGACTAGAAAAAACAAGTGAATTGATTATATATGACAATCTAGGAGCCCTAAACATCAAAGACAAAGTTGAGGAGTTGAACTGAGTAGTAGGGGGAGGGAGAGACAGTTCAGAAGCAGCAAGAATTTGCCAGACTTGACCTGACTGGCACCCTGCATACTGGATCAGCTACCGCATGCAAGTTGAGGCAAGCAGTAGCACTCAGGACGCATTTTCCATGTCAGGAGGAACCAAGCAGTGGAGAGTCTGCACAAGCCTCTGAAGCCAGGGGTAAGTGGTGATGGATCTGTGAAAGTTAAGTCCTTCAAGTGTCTAACCTACCCATGCAGGATCCAAACAACCCTTCTCCCTCTGGAAGTGCCTCTCTCCCCCTCCCCCGCCCCCTCCCCACTCTGCTCTGGTCCTGGTCCGGCAGTGCTCAGCAATTGCTGTGCCTCCTAGGCCAGAAATGGGACCCTTCACACCTGAGCCAATCTCCTAGCTTTGGGGAGACAACAAATAAATAATAAACAAACAGGAAAAAAGAATCTGTCAGCTCCCCTAAATGAACTAATAAAGAGATAGAGAGTGGCAGGCACTGCCCCTTTTCTTAGGTACAGGCATAAGGGGTCCATGGACTTCAAATGCCTTTTACCCCTGCCTAGACCTGTATGGGCCCATTCCAACTGCATAGGCCCTCATTAGCACGGTACAACAGGGTATATACCTGAAGCCTATTTCCAAATGCAATGGCTAAGCGGGAATGGCAGATTGGGGACACTGACACCTCCCTGCCCATTAAGCAGGGTCCTCACCTAGCCATATCAGGAACCTGAGGACTAGTGGTTCCACCCATTCCAACTAATCACCCACCACAGGGGTCCAAGAACAAGTGGTATCTCCCAGTCCTCAAAATCAACAGCATTGGGTGCCCAAAGTCTGGCTACAAAACCCACCCACCTATGTACTCTAGGGAACAGGGACATGCTTTCCACCCAGGCACTCAGGGGCAGCGGCCAGCCCCCTACTTTGCTTAGCACACAACCCCCTACTGCAGCCAGATACCTGTGCCTACTCCCATCATCCCTATGCAGTCCTGCAACACATACTTGGTGACCAATGACCTGGGCACCTGAGCTAAAACCACACAGAAAAGAAAATAGGCTCCTGGGCTCATAGACCTAATAGCAGCTCTAACCACCTGGTGACAGGACATGAGAGCTCCAAAGATGCCAATAATCAAAGTAGCTCACATGACCAGCCTATTCGGGCATATCAAAACAAAACAAAATAAAAAGCTAAGACATAGTAAGCAAACATAAAATAAATAAATATAATAACTTACTGATGGCTCAGAGACAACAGTCAATATCAAGTCACATAAAGAGGCAGACCATGATGGCTTCTGCAATTGACCAAAACAAAATACCAGGAAACCTCACAGAGGAAGAGAAGGTCTTGGAATTACTGAAGGTAGAATTCAAAAGATTAATATGCAGAGCTCTTCAAGAAATCAGGAAGGAGATCAGGCAAAACACAGACCAAGCCAAGGAACACCCAAAGCAATTGAGGAATTTAGGAAGGCTATACAAGAGTAAAATGACAAATTTAACAGGCTGCTAGAATCCATAAAGGGACAGCAAATAGAAATCCAAAAAATTAACAATAAAATTTCAGAATTAGACAACACATAGAAAATCATAGGAGCAGAACTGAGGCAATGGAAGTCAGAATTAGTGAGACAGAAGACAAAGCACTTGAGACCAATATATTTGAGGGAAAATCGGAAAACAGAATTTAAAAAAATGAAGAAACTCTCAGAATTATGTGGGACACTATGTACAAGTGATTGGCGTACCAGAACAGAGGAGGATAACAGAAAATACAGAGAAAATTGTTGAAGATTTGTTGGCAGAAAACTTCTCTGATATCGTGAAGATGAGAAGATATCCATCCAAGGAGCTCATCGAATCCCACACAAGGTAGATCCCAAAAGAAATTCAGCAAGACATATTATAATCAAACTTCCCAAAACCAAAGATAAAGAGAGAATTTTAAGAGTGTCTAGGCATAAATGAAAGTCATCTTCAAAGGAGAGCCAATCAGAGCAAGGTTGGACTTCTCAGCAGAAACCATGCAGGCAAGAAGGCAATGGGATGACATATATAAAGCCTTGAAGGAAAAAAATTGCCAGCCAAGAATTATATATCCAGCAAAACTGTCTCTCAGATATGAAGGTGAAATTAGGGCATTTCCAGGCTAACAGAAGTTAAGGGAATGTGTAAAAACCAAACTAAAATTACAAGAAATCCTAAAGGGAGTCCTCTAGTTAGAGAATCAGTAGTATCAGATAACAACCCAAGACTAGAATACAGGACAAACCAATCAAATAACCCAGATAGGGAAGTCACAAAAATGAGTCAAATCTAAAACACTGAAAATAGGGAAACAGAGTCATCAATATGTAAAAAATGACAACGGTAAAACAAAAGAGAGGGAGTAAATAGTGTAGTCCACAGAGCTTTCATATGGAGAGGAAGTTAAAGAAATATCAAGGAATAAAAGATTGGTTTAAATTTAGAAAAATAGAGGTAATTTTTAAGGTAACCACAAAGGAAACTAACAATCCTATGTGTGAAAATAAAGAACAGAAACATAAAGACTCAGTAAATGCAAAATCAAAAATGATGAAAAGAAAATAAAGAAAAATGACTCAGCATAGAAAATTAAGCAGAACAAAGAAACTCTCAACACCACACACACACACACACACACACAAAGTACATCAAAATGACACCACTAAACTCATACCTCTCAATAATTACACTGAATGTAAATGGACTAAATGCACCAATAAAGAGATAGAGAGTGGCAGAATGGATTAAAAAAACATGATCCATCTATATACACTTACAAGAGACACCTTAGGCTCAAAGACACAAATTAAAACTCAAAGAAGGGAAAAAGCAAACAACAAATGAAAAAAGAGCAGGAGTGGCAATATTAATCCCGATAAAATAGACTTTAAAGCAAAATCCACCACAAAGGATAAGGAAGGACACTATATAATGATTAAAGGGTCAGTACAACAGGAGGACATAATCACGATAAACATATATGAACCCAACGACAGGGCTCCAAAATAAATAAACTCTAACAGCATTGAAAGGAGAAATAGACAACTCCACAATACAAGGAGACTTCAACACAGCACTTTTGGTCAAGGACAGAATATCTAGAAAGAAGCCGAACAAGATATGAAAGATCTAAATGCCACAATCAACCAACTTGATCGCATAGACATATACAGAACACTCCACCCAACAGCAGCCAACTATACTTTCTTTTCCAGTGCACATGGAACAGTTTCCAGAATAGACCACATATTAGGCCATAAAGCAAGCCTTAACAGAATCCAAAACATCGAAATATTACAAAGCATCTTTTCTGACCATACTGTCATGAAAGCAGAAATCAATACGAGAATAACCAAGGGGGGAAAAAAATCAAATACAGGGAAACTGAACAACATCTTGCTTAAAAACTACTGGGTTATAGAAGAAATCATGGACAGAATAAAAAAATTCATAGCTTCAAATAAGACTGAAAACATGTTTTACCAGAAGCTTTGGGACACAGCAAAAGTAGTGCTCAGTGCCAACTTATACCAATAAACGCA
Source organism: Elephas maximus indicus (assembly GCF_024166365.1). Taxonomy (NCBI): domain Eukaryota; kingdom Metazoa; phylum Chordata; class Mammalia; order Proboscidea; family Elephantidae; genus Elephas; species Elephas maximus. Next base: position 110,139,425 of record NC_064823.1, on the reverse strand, counting down.
CCCATCCAAAAAAGAGAAAGGGCCAAAATAAAAAAACATTAACCCTACAACTTGAACAAATAGAAAGAGAGCAGAAAAAGAAGCCCTTGGGTGCCAGAAGAAAGGAAATAATAAAAATTAGAGCAGAAATAAATGAAATAGCAAATGGAAAAACAATTGAAAGAGTCAACAAGACCAAAAACTGGTTCTTTGAAAAGATCAACAAAATCAATACACCACCAGCCAAACTGACAAAAGAAAAACAGGAGAGGAAGCAAATAACCTGAATAAGAAATGAAATGGGTGATATCACAACAGACCTAACTGAAATTAATAAAAACCATAACAGAATACTATGCAAAATTGTACTCCAACAAATTTGAAAACCTATGGAAATGGACAAATTTATAGAAATACACTACCTACCTAAACTAACACAAGCCAAGGTAGAACAACTAAATAAATCTATAACAAAAGAAGAGATTGAAGAGGTAATTAAAAAACTCTCAACAAAAAAAAGCCCTGGCCCTGACGGCTTCATGGGAGAATTCTACCAAACATTCAGGGAAGAGTTAACACCACTACTATTAAGGGTATTTCAGAGCATAGAAAAGGATGGAATACTCCCAAACTCATCCTATGAAGCCAGCATAACCCTGATACAAAAACCAGGTAAAGACACCACACAAAAAAAGAAAACCCCAGACCAATATCCCTCACGAACTTGGGCACAAAAATCCTCAACAAAATTCTAGCCAATAGAATTCAACAACATATCAAAAAAATAATTCACCATGACTAAGTGGGATTCATACCAGGTATGCAGGGATGGTCTGATTTTCTTCAACAAACAGGTGCAGCACTGGAAGTGCTCACTCGTCTATGCCTAAAAATATGGAAGACAGCTTCCTGGCCAACTGACTGGAAGAGATCCATATTTATGCCTATTCCCAAGAAAGGTGATCCAACCGAATGTGGAAATTATAGGACAATATCATTAATATCACACGCAAGCAAAATTTTGCTGAAGATCATTCAAAAATGGCTGTAGCGGTATATCGACAGGGAACTGCCAGAAATTCACGCTGGTTTCAGAAGAGGACAGGGAACCAGGGATATCATTGCTGATGTCAGATGGATCCTGGCTGAAAGCAGAGAATAGCAGAAGGATGTTTACCTGTGTTTTATTGACTATGCAAAGGCATTCGACTGTGTGGATCATAACAAACTATGGATAACATTGCGAAGAATGGGAATTCCAGAACACTTAATTGTGCTCATGAGGAACCTTTACATAGATCAAGAGGCAGTTGTTCGGACAGAACAAGGGGATACTGATTGGTTTAAGATCAGGAAAGTTGTGCGTCAGGGTTGTATTCTTTCACCATACCCATTCAATCTGTATGCTGAGCAAATAATACGAAAATCTGGACTATATGAAGAAGAATGGGGCAACAGGATTGGAGGAAGACTCATTAACAACCTGCGTTATGCAGATGACACAATCTTGCTTGCTGAAAGTGAAGAGGGCTTGAAGCACTTACTAATGAAGATCAAAGACCACAACCTTCAGTACGGATTACACCTCAACATAAAGAAAACAAAAATCCTCACAACTGGACCAATGAGCAACATCATGATAAACGGAGAAAAGATTGAAGTTGTCAAGGATTTCATTTTACTTGGATCCACAATCAACAGCCACGGAAGCAGCAGTCAAGAAATCAAAAGACCATTGCATTGGGCAAATCTGCTGCAAAGGACCTCTTTAAAGTGTTGAAGAGCAAAGATGTCACTTTGAAGACTAAGGTGTGCCTGACCCAAGCCACAGTATTTTCAATCATATCATATGCATGTGAAAGCTGGACGATGAATAAGGAAGACCAAAGAATTGATGCCTTTGAACTGTGGTGTTGGTGAAGAATATTGACTATACCATGGACTGCCAAAAGAATGAACAAATCTGTCTTAGAAAAAATACAACCAGAATGCTCCTTAGAAGCAAGGATGGCGAGACTGCGTCTTACATACTTTGGACATGTCAGGAGGGATCAGTCCCTGGAGAAGGACATCATGCTCGTAAAGTAGAGGGTAAGCGAAAAAGAGGAAGAACCTCAAAGAGGTGGGCTGATACAGTGGCTGCAACAATGGGCTCAGGCATAGCAACAACTGTGAGGACGGCGCAGGACCACGCAGTGTTTCGTTCTGTTATGCATGAGGTCGCTATGAGGTTGGAACCGACTTGATGGCTCCTAACAACAACAACATAAATTTTTGTATGACAAATTAACTTGAGCTGTAAACTTTCACCTAAAACACAATAAAAAAGGGAGATTAACCACAATAACTAATAATAAAATGGAACAATTATAACAATAAAAAAAAAAGCAAATATGTCACCTGGAGGACTAAGGGGTGCCTGACTCAAGCATGGTATTTTCAATTACCTCTTATTCATGCAAAGTCTGGACAATGAATAAGGACAACTGAAGAATTATTGATGTCTTTGAATTATGGTGTTTGTGAAGAACATTGACTATACCATGGACTGCCAGAAAAATGAACAAATCTGTTTTGGAAGAAGTATAGGCAGAATGCACCTTGGAAGTGAGGATGGCAAGACTTTGTCTCATGTATTTTGGACTTATCAGGGGGACCAGTCCCTGGAGAAGGACATCATGCTTGGTAAAGAAGAGGGTCAGTGAAAAAGAGGAAGACCTTCGATGAGATGGATTGACACAGTGGCTACAACAATAGGCGCCAGCATAACAAGAATTGTGAGGATGGCACAAGACAGGGCAGTGTTTCTGTTGTACACAGGGTTGCTATGAGTCAGAACTGACTTGACAGGATCTAACAACAACAGAATCCATGGAAGTGTTGAACAACCAAACTAAGGGAAGGGTATAGATGCAGCTGGACCTTAGTAGCAAATAGAATGAGAGGCTTGAATACTGCCATGGTGGGAGACACACAACACCTTCTCTGCCTTTCAGGGCACAGCTTCCACCACCAAGGTAACTAGAAAACTTCTAAAGCCTAAAAGCATCAGCACGAACAAGGTTCCCCAGGAAGACGGTCAGGTCAAACTTCAACAATCATTATTGACTTTTCTTCTGTTGGATATGATGATGTTTACTTCAAGGTTAGGACAGCTTACAAAATAAAACATCTGGGTTACAAATTAAAGACATAAAAATAAAAATTAATGGGCATGGTAGTTCACACCATGCACTTAAAACCTAATAATAGTAATGATGCAGATACATAGGTACAATAAAATCTGTGGGAGATATCATGCAAATAAGTTTAAAAAAAAGGGTAAAATAATGTTAATATGATCTGATGACTAAATTCTGGCTAATGGGATAGGATGTAAGCGGAAGTGTGTGCAACTTTTAGGACATGTCCTTAAAGTGTGGTCCCCTGTCCTTTCCCTTTCTCTTCCTTCTATCTGCTGGCTTGAAAGAGAATGCAAAGCTTGGGACTGAAGCAGTTATCTCAAATCACCAAGTGGAGGCTGCCTCTTAAGGATGATGAATGACGTGAAAGAAAGAGCCTGCGTTCCTGCAACTGGGGAGCCAGCACACAGGCCCTGGATTACCTAAGCCAATTTTCACGTGAGTGAGATAAAACTTCAGTGCTGTTCAAACCACTGTTATTTCAGAACTTCTGTCACTCTTGGACAAACCTTGGAATGAATAATTGCTATAAGATGTTTCATATTCTAATAATGGCTCAACCTCAAGGTGGGATAAAGATGTGTAGACATGCAAAGCCTCAAAAAACAAAACAAAATAAAAACTTACTTCCTCTGCACTCTTTCTCAGGGAGCTGCCAGAGTCACCTAATCAAGAGGAAGACATGGGATCCTGGATACAGAGAATCCAGCACAGGAGAGGTGAAAGCATTTCCTCAAATGATGCTGCAGGACAACAGCTCTGCAACAAGGCTGAGCGACAGGTCCGAGCTGCAGCAGAAGATCAGAGGGCACTGGAGGGATGACTCCCAGGAAGAAGGGAACCAAGAGAAGATCACATATGTTTGGCTATCATGAGATTTTATAGTTCTAGAGGATAGTTTGGGAATGAATTCGTGATCATCACAGTTAAGTAAATGAAAAAGCAGGTCAATTAGAAACTAAAGGGGATAAAAAATATGAGAAATAAAACATTATTACAGTATTCTGCATGGCTTAGTACTGACATAATCTTAATGCAATAAACACATTACTGATTTAACAAGAATTTGTGAAATAACTGAAGTAACTATATTGGATGGGAAGCGGGACTTGTGAATGTGTATGTGTGTAGGGGGAGGTGGTGTAAGAGACTGAAGCCTCCATCTTCCGTAGTAAAAAATCAATATTATCTATTTTTTTTAATCAAGAAAGAACAATATGGAAGTAAATACCAAAAGATACAACTAAGGAGTTGAAAGTGGTTGCCACTGAAGAATGGGACTCAGGGGTGGGAGAAGGGATGGGCCAGAGAAAAGATTTTTGGTCATTACTAGGTAACCTTTAACACTGTGTATTACATTATTTTGATAAAAATTAAATTAATGAAATAAAATAAAACTGTAATTTCTAAGCTTCTTGGAGAGGCTGGATTGAACACAAGAACATTACATGTTCTTAATACATTACATTAAAATGAGTTATGTAGCTTTCTAGTGATTATCAATAAGAAAAAATGTTTGATCATTCATTAGTTCACTCATTCATTCAATCAACAAACATCTATTGAGGGAGGGCCTGGTGTATACCAGGCTCCATACAAAGAACCAAGACTACAAAGAAGAACACAGCATGGTGCTTGTTCCCACAGAGCTTACAATCTAATGCTGGTACTCCTTACCCTGTTCACCACAAAGTAACTACAGTCCATTGCCCATTGCCATCAGTCGATTCGGACTCAGAGTGACCTTATAAGACAGAGTAGAGCTGTCTCATAGGGTTTCTAAGGAGCAGCTGGCAGGTTCAAACTGCCAACCTTTTGGTTAGGAGCCAAGCTCTTAAACACTGCACCACCAGGGCTCCAAGTAACTACAGCATTATTATTTTCTCAGAACAAGTCTGTCTTGGAGGAAGTGCAGCCAGAATGTTCCTTAGAAGCAAGGATGGCGAGACTTCGTCTCACGTACTTTGGACATGTTATCAGGAGGGACCAGTCCCTAGAGAGGGACATTATGCTTGGTAAAGTAGCCAGTCAGCAAAAAAGAGGATGGATTGACACAGTAACTGTAGCAATGCGCTCAAGCACAGCAATAATTGTGAGAATGGTGCAGGACTAGTCATTGTTTTGTTCTGCTGTACATAGGGTTGCTATGAGTCGGAACTGACTTGACAGTACCTAACAACATTTTCTCAGAGTCTACTCTGGCCCAATCATTTTATATATGATAACTAAAATTTTCACAGTTCTGCAAAAGAGGTTTCACAGATGAAATACTGAGGCTCAGAAAGATTAAATAACTTGCCCAATTCCACCAGAAGCTGGAGTCAAGATTCAAATCCAAGAGAGATCAACTCAACAACCCCTGCTTCTTCCATCATCCCTCCCTACCATTTTACAATTGTTAGTAAGCGGCCCTTCATCTAGTGCCTGTGAGGTGCCAGATATTGGGCTAAGTGCTTTACATGCTCTGGTGGACACTCATCATTTGTTTTCACCTGTATCCAAGGAGACTCAATCTTTGGTGCTGAAAATGCTAGAGACTTGCTTCCCCAGGCTTTCTTGCAGCAATGGCACATGGACTAATGCTCCATCAATCAGACTTTGACTCAGGAGTTAGTGATGCCAGAAGGAAAGATTGTGTTACGGATTGAAATGTGTTCCCCCAAAATATGTACTGTACCTACCAACGGATGTGATCTTGCTTGGAAATAGTGGCTTTTGTTACGTTAATGAGGCCATACCAGTGTAGGGTGGATCCTAAACCTAATCACTTCTGAGTTATAAAAGACCAGAATAAACACAGAGACACACACAGGGGAAAGACAGAAGCCAAGGAACACCAAGGATCGCTGGCAGACACCAGAAACTAGGAGAGAGGCTCACAGAAGAAATTGTCACAGCTGAGACCCTGATTTGGACTTTTAGCCTCCAGGACTGTGAGAGAATAATTTTCTGTCTTTTAAAGCCACCTATTTGTGAGTTTTCTGATATGGTAGCTCTACGTAACTAAGAGAGATGGGAGAACTCCTTTGGCAGCCATGGAGGTATGCTGCTCAGATCTCCCTTTAAGAGAACCTGCTGTAGGGGTGATATTAGCTGACATCCTTTGGAATTGGCTGCAATATTCATTTCACATCTCTGTTCTACCCAGGAAGCTCCAGTCAATCAACGAGCATGGGGTGGGGGGTGCAGTGGGTAACAAGAAACAGGCCATTCCTCCCCACTGCAAGATACTCTCATAGGTTCTCATTGGCCTGGGTAAGACTGTGAAAGAGGTCACTGCAGTCTGTGGCTCTTCCTATCCAATCCTTCTCTTTCTCTCTCTGATTTTACAGGTGTCAGACCTGCATCATGGTCTGACTACTCCTACCTATTTCTGTTTCCTCCCCCTGTCTTTCACAGGCATTTCCCTTCCAATAAATCTCTTTCATTTCTAATTCTTTCTTGGCGTCTGCTTCCTGAGGGACCTAAACTAACACACCCTCTTTGGAGGTAATGGCAGAAATGGTAGCTGAAAAGGTAAGTAGTGGAGTCAGTTGTGGCTTTGGTGCTGGTGGGAGGAGGAGTTTCAGGAGAGCTGAGTGCCAAGCACAGAAATGGCAGTGGAGCAAACTGGCATCCCACGCTCTGTGCAGCTGAATTTCCTCTTAAGACAAGTTTGGGAACATGGTTTTGGCTCTTGTTCCTGGAAGTTTATTTAGCCTGAAGCTAGTCAACAGTCAAGCTTAGATTTGAACACTGGTTGGTTTTTCTCCAAGGCCCCGTTCTTAATAACTGCATTATGCTTTTCCATTTTGCTAGTTCAAAAGGATGTGGTGATTTCATATGTAAGTTCAGTTGAAAATCTGACAGAGGACTCTGGGAGTGGTGAGACTGAATCCTTGCCTGAACTGCTTCCCTCAATGATGTTTACAGAGCCAATATTTATCTGGGGCAGTACAACAATACCTGGAGGAGAAGTTAGTTCAAACAACGAACTCATATTTTATAACCTGATTATTTCTCTTTCTTTCTTCTCTGTGCCTAGAGGGGTATAGGATGAATGCTTCATGGCACTCCCTTTAATTTCCATACACTCTTCTATACCTCTGGGGGGAAAAGTGGATGTGGGGGTGCTGGTTAGGGCAACGCTAGTGCTGTAATAAATAAACTCCAAAATTGCAGCAGCTTAACACAATAACACATCGCAGTTCAAGGTCAGTGTTCCCACTGAACAGGCTAGCTTTCCTCCATGTAGTGATTCAAGGACTTGGGATCATTTATTGTTGGCTCAGCCTTTCACTAAAAAAAAAAAAAAAAAAAACAGGAAAAAAAAAAGGGGGGGGAGGGGATAAAGGCACTGATTTTTAACCTCCTTGGCTGTCAATAACAAAAAAAAAAAAGCTTGTCTTAATTAGTAAAGTAAGTTTACTTTAAGTATTATGCTGTTTTAAAGAATTATCTATGTGAGATCAAATTGACAAGCTTGGCTGGGCAGTATCTTAGTTATCTAGTGCCGCTATAACAGAAATATCACAAGTGGATGGCTTTAACAAACAGAAATTTATTCTTTCACAGTTTAGGAGGCTAGAAGTCCGAATTCAGGTCACCAGCTCCAAGACAAGGCTTTCTCTCTGTTTTCTCTAGGGGAAAGTCCTTGTCATCAATCTTCCCCTGGTCTGGGAGCTTCTCAGCACAGGGACCCCTGGTCCGAAGGATGTGCTCTGCTCCTGGCACTTCTTACTTGGAAGGTCCCTCTTCTCTCTGATCACGTCTCTCTTTTATATCTCAGAAGAGATTGACTCAAGATACAACCTAATCCTGTAGATTGTGTCCTGCCTCATTAAGATAACTGCCTCTAATCCTGCTTCATTAACATCATAGAGGTTAGGGTTTACAACACAGAGGAAA